>NW_016814762.1:1140690-1183297 GCF_001698545.2 Rhinopithecus bieti | reverse complement strand
TTGCAGTGAGCCAAAATCGCGCCACTGTACTCCAGCCTGGGCAACAGAGCAAGACTCCATCTCAAAAAAAAAAAAAAAAGCTAGGTTTATCAATTTTATTATTTGAAGCTACACTGTTACCAAACTGGGTTAGAAAACTACCAAAAAGAAAACTTATCCTCAGAGAGAAACAAAAATTTTAAATGAAATTATTAGCCGGTGAGCCAACCTAATTTAGTAATATGTTCTAAAATATAAGTGATACTGAATATATCTGAAACACAATGATAGTTTATCATTAAGAAATTACTGATGTATATTACATTGAAGGATTGAAGAAAAACCATATTATTTCTGTAGATGGGAGGGGGTGCTAAAATTCAGTAATCGTTAATTACTGTTTAATGTCCTAGCAAGTTAAGTATAGGAGAAAATTTCTTTAATGTGTTTAGTCTGGGCGTGGTGGCTTAACGCCTGTAATCCCAGTACTTTGGGAGGTTGAGGTGGGCAGATCACCTGAGGTCAGGAGTTGACCAGCCTGGCCAACATGGTGAAACCCCATCTCTACTAAAAATACAGAAATTAGCTGGGCATGGTGGCACGCGCCTGTAGTCTCAGCTACTCGGGAGGCTGAGGCAGGAGAATCATTTGAACCTGGGAGGTGTAGGTTGCATTGAGGCAGGATCACTCCACTGAACTCCAGCCTGGGTGACGAGTGAGACTGCCTCAAAAAGAAAAAAAAAAAAGCATATATATACCAGAAATGTATAATAAACTCATCCTAATTAATTCTGAAACATTGAAACTATTTCCACTAAATTCTGGAATGTGACAAGATACTCAATGTTACTGTTTCAGCGTTGTACTGGAAATCCTAGCTAATAGAATAAAGTAAGAAATGAATTATTAATGGAAAGCTAAAACTGTTATTTCTTGCAGAGAGATTTGCTTACAGAGAAAATCTAAGAGTATCAGAACAAAAACTTAGAGCGGTAAGAGTTCAGTTCACTGACCAGATATAAGATAAGCATACAGAAATCAGTAACTTCTGTAGTGATAGGAAAGTGTGAAATAGATTCTAATAGTAATAAAATAACTTAGGGATAAACTGAACAACAAAAAACAATATCTGGCTGGGCATGATGGCTCATGCCTGTAATCCCAGCACTTTGGGAGGCCGAGGCGGGCGGATCACTAGGTCAGGAGATCGAGACCATCCTGGCTAACACAAACAAAATACAAAAAATTAGCCAGGCGTGGTGGTGGGCACCTGTAGTCCCAGTTACTTAGGAGGCTGAGGCAGGAGAATGGGGTGAACCCGGGAGGCGGAGCTTGCAGTGAGCCAAGGTTGTGCCACTGACCTCCAGCCTGGGCGACAGAGTGAGACTCTGTCTCAAAAACAACAATATCTATGAAATCTACATGAAGAAAACCTCAAGCTTTTCCAAAGGTCGTGAATAAATGAAGAAACATTACAATTTGATTCTAACTTTGAGCTGGAAGAATAAATGTGAATGGCTAAGAAAAATTTGAAAATAGAATGAGGGGCTTATGTAATTGTATTTTGTAAAACTATAGTAAATGAAACCAGGGTGATATTGCAGCGGGAATAGATAGCTCATTGGAGCAGAGTGGGTTCTGATACATATGAGTTAACAGGTTAAATTGGGAAATCTTGAAGGAAGAGAATTAGTAATGCTGTTAGGATAGTTATCGACTTATGTGTTGAAAACTTGGTGCATAACACTTATGACTGGGGCCGGGCACGGTAGCTCACCCCTATAATCCCAGCACTTTGGGAAACCAAGGCGGGTTGGTCACCTGAGATCAGGAGTTTGAGACCAGCCTGACCAACATGGTGAAACCCCATCTCTACTAAAAATACAAAAGTTAGCCAGGCGTGGTGGTGTGCGCCTGTAGTCTCAGCTACTTGGGAGGCCAAGGCAGGAGAATTGCTTGACTCTGGGAGGTGGAGGTTGCAGTGACCCACAACGTGACACTGCACTCCAGTCTGGGCAACAGAGCGAGATTTCATCTCAAAAGAGAAACCAACGACACTTAAGAGTGCAGTGTTTGTTTTTGTTTGTTTGTTTTTCCTTAAAATTGGGAAACTTTTAAATTTTCAAAACAAACATTGAAACATTAGTGAATGTTCAAAGCGCTTTTGGGGTAGGGGTGCGTGGGGGACAGGGTCTCTAACTCTGTCCCCCAGGCTGGAGTGCAGTGGTGTGATCATGGCTCACTGTAGCCTTAAACTACTGGGCTCAGGTGATCCTCCCACTTTAGCTGCTCCTCATGTAGCTGAGACTACAGGCATGTACCACCACGCCCATCTAATTTTTGTATTTTTTGTAGAGACAGGGTTTTGCCATGTTGCCCAGGCTGGTCTCGAACTCCTCACCTCAAGCGATCTGCACGCCTTGGCCTGCCAAAGTGCTGGGATTACAGGTGTGAGCCACCGCGCCCTGCCCTCAAAGCACTTCGTAGAATCAAGTTTGAAAGTCACTGTTTTAGTATAAGGTATCTTGCAGGGGACTAAAGGATGGATAATGGTGAGGATGATAGATGAGAGGCCCTTCGAGCCTGGCCTGTCTAGGAAACGCTAATGATAGGAAAAGAGGATGAGTGGAATTAAAACATGTATTCAGTAACTCAGGATTTGGAACAAATTGATCTGTAAATAGGCATGGATTAGTTTTAAACTATAATGGAAAATTTCAAACATGTAGAAGTAAAGATTGTAATACATCCTCATGTGCCTACCAACCAGCTTAAACAGTTACTAGTCATGTGCAATCTTTTTTTTGAGACAGAGTTTTGCTCTTGTTGCCCAGGTTGGAGTGTAATGGCATGATCTTGGGTCACTGCGACCTCCACCTTCTGGGTTCAAGAGATTCTCCAACCTCAGCCTTCCGAGTAGGTGTGTGCCACCATGCCTGGCTAATTTTTGTATTTTTAGTAGTTACGGGGTCTCAGCATGTTGGCCAGGCTGGTCTTGAACTCCTGACCTCAGATGATCCGCCCACCTTGGCCTCCCAAGTAATGACTAATCTTGACTCATCTACACCCATATTCATTTACCCACTTCTCTTAGATAATGATAAGGATTCAAGAAGCAAAGTTTACAAATAATGAGAGAAGAAGGTTATCTTTTAGATGACTTCTGTATTCTGAATTTCAGTGCCCCAAAGCTAAGCTTTTGTGCCTAACCTACAGTGCTCATGTTACAGTCTGTGTTAACAGAAGTTAAAGTTTTGTTTTCATATTTCAGGTCAGCAAATTAAAACGTCACATTCGCTCTCATACTGGAGAGCGTCCGTTTCAGTGCAGTTTGTGCAGTTATGCCAGCAGGGACACATACAAGCTGAAAAGGCACATGAGAACCCATTCAGGTAGGACTTCTTCACTCCTTACTGTATTAATGAGCTTCTTTTCAGTGAATCCCGTGGGACCCTGTGGACCACTGTGTGCCCCCATTGTTTATGCAAATGGAAGACTGGCATGAAAATAGTATGGAATTGATTAATGCTTCTCTGGCATATCCTCTGAATTCATTGTTCGGAGAATACATTAGAAAATAGTACCTTTTGTTTTGTTCAACTTGAATCTGCCTATAACAAGAAAATAATACTTTTTAAGGGAGAAATTAAATTAAAATGGACAGATTTTAATTTTGAAAGTCTGGGTGGATTTCCTAACCCACCTTACTCAGTTTTCCTGGATATTGTCTTTTCCTAAAAAGAAAAACTTGTGGGTTCTCCATTCGGTCTCCACCAAAGGTAAGCATTGCTGTAATGTGGAGGATTCCAGAGCAGAGCTGGACAGAGCAGAGGTGGCCAGTAGCAGTTTAGGACTTGGCCATGTCTGAAGATAGACATGATCTGGGCACTGGGACTGAGCCTCTGCCTTCCTGAGACCTATAGATTCTCTGTGGTGTAGCATATCTGCCACCTGAGTTACTCTCCAATTAAATTACAGTATTTATTCATTTCATTTAATGTGGTCAATTCTGTATTTTCTTTAAAGGGGAAAAGCCTTATGAATGTTATATTTGTCATGCTCGGTTTACCCAAAGTGGTACCATGAAGATGCACATTTTACAGAAGCACACAGAAAATGTGGCCAAATTTCACTGTCCCCACTGTGACACAGTCATAGCCCGAAAAAGTGATTTGGGTAAGTAGATCAGTGACAAGTGAAAAAAATATTTTGAAGGATTTATATTTCAAAATACGGGGATCATAAATAACTTCACCTTCTGACTCTCATACATTTTATGTATAGGAATGGCCTGTCACTTAGTAAAAGCCATTGCTTAGCTGCTTTTTTTTTTTTTTTTTTTTTTCTATTTCTTCTTTTTCTTACTGTAGTCAGGCCACAAGATTCTGTCCTGAATAAAACTCATCTATAAATTAATGGGAGCTGTGATGGGAGGAAACAGAGTACACCTTTAATTAGTAGCCCTCCTTCCCCAAATAGGAAAGTAACATAGGGTGATTCAAACTCAGGTCATTCTATTGTATTTTTTTGAGAACATCTGTACTTTCTCTAAGTAATGGGACTGTTTTATTGGTTTAGTGGCAACTGTTTTTCTGTGCATAAACGAGTTTACATAGATATGGAGTTTATTAATATTTAGCGTAGGCCGGCATGATGGCTCATGCCTGTAATCCCAGCACTTTGGGAGGCCAAGACAGGTGGATCACAAGGTCAGGAGATCGAGAACATCCTGGCTAACATGGTGAAACCCCGTCTCTACTAAAAATACAAAAAATTAGCGGGCATGGTGATGGGCATCTCTAATCCCAGCTATTCGGGAGTCTGAGGCAGGAGAATGGTGTGAACTCGGGGGACGGAGCTTGCAGTGAGCCAAGATCGCACCACTGCACTCTAGCCTGGGCAACAGGGCGAGACTCTGTCTCAAAAAAAACAAAAACACGTTTAGTGTAACTCATACAGAAAGATAGTCACTTGGCTTGCCTGCTGTGTTTTTTTATTCAAAGCAGAAATAAATATTGCCCATTGTTTTACTTTTTTGCTCATTTAATTTCACAACAACCATATGAAGTAATGAAGGGCTCATCTTACTCTGATTTGATAGGTGATAAGCCTAAGACTGAGAGAGCTATCTTTACCAAAGCTTTGCAACACAGCTTCTGGGTGGCAAAACCAAACTAACTTCTCTTGAGTCTGCCCCAGCTCCTTCTCACACTAGGGTGTATATTAGTACCCAGGCCATAGCAGCAGCTTGTCCCTCCCCAGCATAAACATGGCCTGTCTTTCTGCAGCAGTGATTTTACTCAAAAGAGTTTTGAAGAAACTGTATGCAGTTTATCTGGTGTCTTAACACTGGTTTTTTTTTTTTTTTTTTTTTTGAGATCTTGGCTTACTGAAACCTCCACCTCCCTGGTTCAAGTGATTCTTCTGCCTCAGTCTCCTGAGTAGCTAGGACTACAGGCATGTACTTCCATGCTCGACTAATTTTTGTATTTTTGGTAGAGATGAGGTTTTACCATATTGGCCAGGCTGGTCTCGAATTCCTGACCTCATGATCTGCCTGCCTCGGCCNTTTTTTTTTTTTTTTTTTTTTTTTTTGATACGGAATCTCACTCTGTCGCACAGTCTGGAGTGCACTGGCACGAGCTCGGCTCACTGAAACCTCCACCTCCCTGGTTCAAGTGATTCTTCTGCCTCAGTCTCCTGAGTAGCTAGGACTACAGGCATGTACTTCCATGCTCGACTAATTTTGTATTTTTGGTAGAGATGAGGTTTTACCATATTGGCCAGGCTGGTCTCGAATTCCTGACCTCATGATCTGCCTGCCTCGGCCTCCCAAAGTGCTGGGATTATAGGCATGAGCCACTGCACCCTGCCATCTTAATACTTTTTAAAATTTATTTTTATTGGGGCTGGGCACGGTGGCTCATGCCTGTAGTCCCAGCACTTTGGGAGTCCGAGGTGGGCAGATCACCTGAGATGAGGAGTTTCAAGACCAACCTGGCCAACATGGTGAAACTTTGTCTCTACAAAAATACAAAAATTAGCCTGGCATGATGGCGGATGTCTGATCCCAGCTACTCAGGAGGCTGAGGTGGGAGAATCTCTTGAACCTGGGAGGTGGAGGTTGCGGTGAACCGAGATTGTGCCATTGCACACCAGCCTGGGCGACAGAGACTCTGTCTCCAAAAAAAAAAAAAATTACTTGTATTTTTGTATTGCTATGTAATAGTTCTATTAAAACTTTTTTATATAGCCAGGCGCAGTGGCTTACGCCTGTAATCTCAGCACTTTGGGAAGCCAAGGTGGGCGGATCATGAGGTCAGGAGATTGAGACCATCCTGGCTAACACGGTAAAACCCCGTCTCAACTAAAAATAAAAAAATTAGCCAGGCGTGGTGGCTGGTCGCACGTGCCTGTAGTCCCAGCTAGTTGGGAGGCTCAGGCGGGAGAATCGCTTGAACCCGGGAGGCAGAGGTTGCAGTGAGCTGAAATCGCACCCCTGCACTCCAGCCTGGGCAACACAGCAAGACTCCATCTCAAAAAGACAAACTTTTTAAAAATATAAATATATTAAGCAAAATGCAAATGTCATTTTATTTTTTTTTTATTTTCTTTGTTTGAGATGAGTCTTGTTCTGTCGCCCAGGCGGGAGTGCAGTGGCACAATCTTGGCTCACTGCAACCTCCACCTCCCGGGTTCAAGCGATTCTCCTGCCTCAGCCTCCCAAGTAACTGGGATTGTAGGCTCACACCACCATGCCCAGCTAATTTTGTATTTTTAGTAGAGATAGAGTTTCACCATGTTGGCCAGGCTGGTCATGAACTCCTGACCTCAAGTGATCCACCCACCTCAGTCTCCCAAAGTGCTGGCATTATAGGCTTGAGCCACCACACCTGGCCAACGTCACATACATTTTGAAGATGAAACCATGAGCTTGAAGTAAACGGCTTTGGGCTCCACGTAAGACCCATAAGTCATACATTCATTCTGGTCGACTGTTAAGAGTTTTGTGTTAGAAATTAAATCTTTCAGGCCAGGTGTGGTGACTCACTCCTGTAATCCCATTACTTTGGGAGGCTGAGGTGGGCAGATCACGAGAGTAGTAGCCTGGCCAACATGGTGAAACTCTTGTCTTTTACTAAAGAAATACCAGAATTAGTTGGGCATGGTGGCAAGTGCCTGTAATCCCAGCCACTCAGGAGACCAAGGCAGAAGAATCACGTGAACCCAGGAGGTGGAGGTTGCAGTGAGTAAGATGGTGCCACTGCACCCCAGCCTAGGCAATAGAGCGAGACTGTCTCAAAAAAAAAATTAACCAGATGTGGTGGTGCACACCTATAGTCCCAGCTATTTGGGAGGCTGAGGCAGGAGAATCTCTTGAATCTGGGAAGCGGAGGTTGCAGTGAGCCGAGATCTTGCCACTGCACTCCAGCCTGAGTGACAGAGCGTGAGACTGTCTCAAAAAAAAAAGAAAGAAAAAAAGCCAATTCTAAAAAAGTTTGTATTTTCTCTTTGAAAACAGGTTAGATTTTACTCTCATAAACAGGTAGCGAGTGAAAAGTGAGAGCCATCCTCTCCCTTACTTCGTATCTACTCCCAATAATTAGCTCTCTTTAAGTTTGGTGGGATATGACCTCAGTTGATACAACTTGTAGCACCGTAAATACATAAATTAATGATCCCAAATGTAGCTGGGCCCTCACTGCTCCTAGCTATTCCAGCTGTTTGTTCTTGTCAGGTGTGCTCCAGTTCTTCTTTATGAGTCAGCGAATTCGTTCCACAATATTTGGTGCTTGTTATATAGAGTTGGGCACCCTACTCTTCCTTTTTTTTTTTTTTTTGTTGAGATGGAATTTCCCTCGTCACCCAGGCTGGAGTGCAATGGTGCGAACTCAGCTCACTGCAACCTCTGCCTCCCAGGTTCAAGTGATTCTCCTGCCTCAGCCTCCTGAGTAGCTGGGATTATAGGCACATACCACCATGCCCAGCTAAGGTTTTTTTTGTGTGTTTTTTAGTAGAGATGGGGTTTCACCATGTTGGCCAGGCCGGTCTTGAACTCCTGACCTCAGGTGATCTGCCTGCCTCGGCCTGCCAAAATGCTAGGATTACAGACATGAGCCACCGCGCCCAGCCCTCACTTATTTTTTTTGTGACAAAGTTTTGCACTTGTCACCCACGCTGGAGTGCAGTGGTCCAATCTCTGTTCACTGCAACCTCCGCCTCCTGGGTTCAAGCTGTTCTCCTGCCTCAGCCTCCTGAGTAGCTGGGACTACAGGTGCCTGCCACCATGGCTAATTTTTGTATTTTTAGTAGAGATAGGGTTTTACCATGTTGGCCAGGCTGCTCTTGAACTCCTGACCTCAGATGATCTGCCCTCATTGACCTCCCAAAATGTTGGGATTACAGGCATGAGCTACCACACCAGACCCCCTACTCCTACTTTCTTATAACCTCTAATTTTCCTTCTTTTTTCTCTCCCTTCTTGGTCTCAGTAAATGACTTCTCTTCCTACTTGAAAAATAAAGGGCCAGGCGCGGTGGCTCACGCCTGTAATCCCAGCACTTTGGGAGGCCAAGGTGGGCAGATCGTTTGAGTTTAGGAGTTCCAGACCAGCCTGAACAACATGGCAAAATTCCCATCTCTACCAAAAATACAAAACAGCCGGTTGTGGTGAGGTGCACCTGTGGTTCCAGCTACTCAGGAGGCTGAGGTGGGAGGATCACTTGAGCTTAGGAGGTGTAGAGGTTGCAATGAGCCAAGATCGTGCCACTGCACTCCAGCTTGAGTGACAGACCCCATCTTAAAAAAAAAAAGAATCTCAGCCAGGCACAGTGGCTCACACTTGTAGTTTCAGCTATTCAGGAGGATAGGCCAGGAGTTCTAGACCAACCTGTGTGATACAGCAAGACCCAATCTCTTAAATAAAAATATGGCTGGGCGCAGTGGCTCACGCCTCTAATCCCAGCACTTTGGGAGGCTGAGGTGGGTGGATCACAAGGTCAGGAGATGAAGACCATCCTGGCTAACATGGTGAAACCCTATCTCTACTAAAAACACAAAAAATTAGCCAGGCATGGTGGCACGCACCTATGGTCCCAGTTACTTGGGAGGCTGAGCTGAGATCGCGCCACGGCACTCCAGCCTGGGCAAGAGAGTGAGACTATCTCAAGAATAAAAGAAAAAAAAAAAAATATATATATATATATATATGTCTTCACTCTCTAGGTTTAACTCTTCTCCTCTTCTCTCCTTCCCAGCCAGCCTTTATGAAGAGTTGCATCCCTCACAGTCTTCTCTCCCTCATCTTTCTCTCTTGTCTGGCTTATTCCCCATCACTCTGGTATAATGAACACTCTGGTATAATGACTCTTGCTTAAGGTCATGAATGACCCCACACTCTGAATGTAGTGAAGACTCCTTTCCACTCTTCTTCCTAAGAGATGACTTGATCTCTTAGCAGTGTTCTTCATAGTTGACAGCACCGTCTTCCTTTGAAACACTTTCTTCCCTTGGCCTCTGTGACACTAAATCCTGTTGGTTTTCTTCTTTCTCTTATTCCTCTCAACTTTCTCTTGTTTTAACCTTTTTTTCTCTCACTAGCCTTAACTCTAAGGGTTTTTTGTTGTTGTTGTTTTGTTTTTTTTAATTATTGGAGACTGTGTCTTTCTCTGTTGCCCAGGCTGGATTTCAGTGGCGCAATCTTGGCTCACTGCAGCCTCGACTTCCCAGGCTCAAGCAATCCTCCCACCTCAACCTCCCTGATAGCTGGGACCTCAGGCACATGCCACAAGGACCAGCTAATTTTTTTTCTTTTTTTTTTTTTTTTTTAGCTTTTGGTAGAGACAGGGTTTCACTATGTTGCCCGGGCTGGTCTCATACTGGACTCAAGCAATCCACCCACCTCAGCCTCCCAATATGCTGGGATTACAGGTGTGAGCCACCACGCCTGGCCCAACTCTTAGACTTCTTTGTGTGTGTGTGTGCATGTGTGCTTTGTGTGAGAGACAGAGTTTCACTCTGTCGCTCAGGCTGGAGTAGAGTGGCACGATCTCGGCTCACTGCAGCCACTGCTGCCCTGTTTTAAATGATTTTCCTTCCTCGTTTTCCCGAGTAGTTGGGACTACAGGTGTACACCACCATGCCCAGCTAATTTTTGTATTTTGTAGTAGAGAGGGGGTTTCACTATATGTTGACCAGGCCAGGTCTCAAACTTCTGACCTCAGGTGATCCACACGCCTTTGCCTTCCAAAGTGCTGGGATTCTTTTTGAGATGGAGTCTTTGTCGCCCAGGCTAGAGTGCAGTGCAGTGGCACAATCTTGGCTCACTGCAACCTCTGCCTCCCAGGTTCAAGCCATTCTCTTGCTTCAGCCTCCCGAGTGACTGGGATTACAGGTTTACAGGCATACACCACCACGCCCAGCTAATTTTTTTTTTTTTTAGGAAGAGACAGAGTTTTGCCATGTTGGCCAGGCTGGTCTTAAACTCCTCACCTCAGGTGATCCACCTTCCTCAGCCTCCCAAAGTTCTGGGATTACAGACGTGAGCCACTGTGCTTGCCAACTCTTAGACTTCTTAAAGCATGACCCATACTTTTTATTTTAATTCTACTTTTTGCCTTAGTGATCTTATCAGCTCCCATGGTCTCAAATTCTAACAACTCTTTGTGGCATTGGTGGTACAGTGATGAGCATAGCTGCTTTCAAATCCTAACAACTTGTACATTTATATTCCTACTCCAGATCTTTCTCTTGTGTTAACCTTATATAACTGTGTATCCCTTGCCATCCCACCCCTACATTGATATCTCTCGCATTTCAAATTCAGCATGTCTAAAACTTCTCTATCCCTTATACCCCCCGACTCCCCGACCCCAAAAATAACACAACTTGGTCTTAAGCCCTCTTCCACTATTCTTGTCTCAGTAAATGACCCCAACACCTACCTGGTTTTCCAGGCCTGATACCTACTTTCTTCTTCACTCTACAATCACTAAATCCTATTGATGCAGCTGCTTCCATCTCTCAGTTCTTCTTCCATCCACACCCATTGTCATCACCCTTGTCCCAGCCACCATCTTCTCCCTCCTATCCTGTTTGAACAATCTTAATTGTTCTCCCTGCACCTGTTACTCTGCCTTTTCATTCATTTTTTGTATAGCACCCAGAGTAAACTTAAAAATCAGGAGAAATGGGCTGGGTGCAGTGGTTCACACCTATAATTCCAGCACTTTGGGAGGCCGAGGCGGGCAGATCACAAGGTCAGGAGATTGAGACCATCCTGGCTAACAGGCTAACATGGCAAAACCCCGTCTTTATTAAAAATACAAAAAAAGGCGGGCGCGGATGGCTCAAGCTGTAAATCCAGCACTTTGGGGGGCCGGGAGACGGCGGACACAAGGTCAGGAGATCGAGACCACCCTGGGCTAATACGGGACCCGTCTCTTACTCAAGATACAAATAGCGGTGACGAGCGGGCGCTGTAGTTCCCAGCTACTTGGGGGCTGAGGCAGGAGAATGGGCGTAAAACCCGGGAGGCGGAGCTTGCAGTGAGGCTGAGATCGGCCACGCCTCCAGCTCTGGGCGCAGAGCCCTAGACTCTGTCTCAAAAAAAAAAAAAAAGATTAGCCGAGCATGGTGGCAGGCGCCTATAGTCCCCAGCTGCTCGGGAGGCTGAGGCAGGAGGATGGCATGAACCTGGGAGGTGGAGCTTGCAGTAAGCTGAGATTGTGCCACTGCACTCCTGCCTGGGCGACAGAACAAGACTCTGTCTCAACGAAAAAAACAAAAATCAGGAGAAATGTACTAGTAACTTATTAAAGTGCTTGTTTGTATTTTAACATTACACTGGGCTTTTTACTGTGCTTTCAGGTGTCCACTTGCGAAAGCAGCATTCCTATATTGAGCAAGGCAAGAAATGCCGTTACTGTGATGCTGTGTTTCATGAGCGCTATGCCCTCATCCAGCATCAGAAGTCACACAAGAATGAGAAGCGCTTTAAGTGCGACCAGTGTGATTACGCTTGTAGACAGGTAGGAACCTTCACTGAAAGTTGTTGGTGCTTCCTCAGTGTCTGGTGTTATCAGAAGGCATTTACGTATTTTAAGGATAGTATTTTCAAACTGTGGATTATGAGGAATGTCACCAAAATCAAAGGTCATGCTTCTTGTCAATTGTATTATCCCAGTGTCCCGCTGATGTTTTATTCAGTCACAGCTTACCTCTTCCTTAAGCAGACATCTCTCTGAAAACTGTGGAAAGTGGACTTGAGAGAGGGGAAGAATCTCATGCGGGGACATGACTCTTGGGGGAGAGCCAGAGAAGGAGCTCAGCAGGAATAAGCAGCTCTGTCTGTGCTAGAATTATGGAAGCAGTTCTGCACCACACTAAAAATAACTTTATCAAGCCGGGACCAGTGGCTCACACCTATAATCCTAGCACTTTGGGAGGCCGAGATAGGCAACGGAGAGAGACCCTGTCTCTACAGAAAGAAAAATTAGGGCCAGGCACGGTGGCTCGAGTGCCTGTAATCCCAGCACTTTGGGAGGCCGAGGTGGGTGGATCATTTGAGGTCAGGAGCTCAAGACCAGCCTGGCCAAGACGGTGAAACCCTGCCTCTACTAAAAATACAAAAATTAGCCAGGTGTGGTGATAGACATCTGTAATCCCAGCTACTCCGGAAGCTGAGGCAGGAGAATCGCTTGAACCTGCAGCGGAGGTTGCATTGAGCCGAGATTGTGCCACTGCACTCCAGCCTGGGTGACAGAGCGAGACTGTCTCCAAAAAAAAAAAAAAAAATTAGCTGGGGCCAGGTGACTCACACCTGTAATCCCAGCACTTTGGGAAGCCAAGGCAGGCAGATCATTTGAGGTTGGGAGTTCGAGACCAGCCTGGCCAACCTGATGAAACCCCATCTCTACTAAACAATACAAAAATCACCTGGGCATGGTGGCAGGCACCTCTAATCGCAGCTACTCAAGAGGCTAAGGCAGGAGAATTGCTTAAACCTGGGAGGTGGAGGTTGCAGCGAGCCGAGATGGTGGCACTGCACTCCATCCTGGGTGACAGAGCAAGACTCCGTCTCAAAAGAAATAAAAATCAGGGGCCGGGCGCGGTGGCTCAAGCCTGTAATCCCAGCACTTTGGGAGGCCGAGACGGGCGGATCACGAGGTCAGGAGATCAAGACCATGCTGGCTAACACCGTGAAACCCCGTCTCTACTAAAAAATACAAAAAACTAGCCGGGCGAGGTGGCGGGCGCCTGTAGTCCCAGCTACTCGGGAGGCTGAGGCAGGAGAATGGCATAAACCCGGGAGGCGGAGCTTGCAGTGAGCTGAGATCTGGCCACTGCACTCCAGCCTGGGTGACAGAGCAAGACTCCGTCTCAAAAAAAAAAAAAAAAAGAAAGAAATAAAAATCAGCTGGGCATGGTGGCTCATGTCTGTGGTCCCATTTTGAAGCTGCAGTCAACCATGATCACACCACTGCTCTCCAGCCTTTGCAACAGAGCAAGACCCTGTCTCTAAATATATAGCTTTATCATCTCAAGCCGTGTTGAGTCTAGACCTAGCTTGGGTGAGAAAGACCTGTTGGCCACATGCATGCAGGTGGCAGCTGGGATAGTAGCCCCATGAGCAGGCTCTGAGGCCTTTCCCCCATGCCATTTCAGGAGAGGCACATGATCATGCACAAGCGCACCCACACCGGGGAAAAGCCTTATGCCTGCAGCCACTGCGATAAGACCTTCCGCCAGAAGCAGCTTCTCGACATGCACTTCAAGCGCTATCACGACCCCAACTTCGTCCCTGCGGCCTTTGTCTGTTCTAAGTGTGGGAAAACATTTACACGTCGGGTAAGGGTCAGAACTTCACTTTTCCTGTTATGATACTTAATATTGGATTTTTGGTCTTCCTCTGCAGAGCAAGGTAGTTTTTTTCACTGAGGTTATAAACAGAGATGCTCCATTGTTTGGAAAGAGTTAGTCACCCCATCTTGATGTTTCTCTCCATGTGTGAGCCCTTCCACTGATGGGGAACACAGTATCTTTGAATAGATTGATTGTATAAAGAAATTTCCTGCTGGGCACGGTGGCTTACACCTGTAATCCCAGCACTTTGGGAGGCTGTGGTGGGTGGATCATGAGGTCAGGAGATCGAGACCATCCTGGCTAACACGGTGAAACCCTGTCTACTAAAAATACAAAAAATTAACCAGGCGCAGTGGCAGGCCCCTATAATCGCAGCTACTCGGGAGGCTGAGGCAGGAGAAAGGCGCGAACCAGGGAGGCGGAGCTTGAGTGAGCCAAGATCACGCCACTGCACTCCAGCCTGGGCGAAAAAGCAAGACTCCGTCTCAAAAAAAAAAAAAAATTTCCTTAGGTGGATTGAAACCTGCATCCCACCCCACCCCTAGCTAGCTGTAGCCTGTGCAGGGTCTTCTCTTGAGGGCTGTGTTAGATCTTGACAGACTAGGAGCTAGTCTGAATCCTCCCCCGTCTCTGTAGGCTGCTGAGCCTCCGCTCAGAGAACCCAGGCTTATCCATTTCCCCTGAGCAGAGACAGCGTGTTCAGGACACACTTAGCAGATACTAGAATTTTTAGGCTTAATACGGATTTTATTAAAGTAAATAACTTCCAGTCTGATCTTAGCTTTTTTAGTGGTGTGAAAGAGGATTTTGTTCTTTTTGTTAGAATACCATGGCAAGACATGCTGATAATTGTGCTGGCCCAGATGGTGTAGAGGGGGAGAATGGAGGAGAAACGAAGAAGAGTAAACGTGGAAGAAAAAGAAAGATGCGCTCTAAGAAAGAAGATTCCTCTGACAGTGGTAGGTGACTTGTTTCTTGATTTGCTTACTATGGCAGGCTTTGGAGCCCAGTTCCCAGTGTATTTATATATGGATATGCTGAGATGTAGAGGCGGGCACATGCTCTTCCTTTCTTTAAACTTCTCATCTTCTAATGTCTATTTACAACAGCAGTTAGTGTTTTTCTGGAGCACGTTTTCTTTTCTCCTCGTGGCATTCTGCTTATTAATGCCTTATAAGTAATCTTCAGTTAAAGTCAAAGCAAAATTAGTATTTTTATTTAGTTTATTCAAATTTGTGATATTCTAAGGCCAGCCGAGTTTCTTGTACTATGTTCTTAACTTTTACATTTAGGTAGCTGGTCTAGATTTGAGCAGTGAATCTAATGGACATGAAGAAAGTTGTTTAAGCATCTTCACTTATGGTTTGACTGCCTGTGTCAGCCTAGCCTTGAGAGGTGCTGATCAAGTCAGTGAAGGTCAGCCTTTCTCTTCCTACCTTAATCTCTCCATTTAAAGTTTAAAATCTTGCCTATTTTCCTACCACAGGTACTCTTTGGAGTGTTTTTTGCCTCTCTAGTCATGAAACCCAGGCAGGAGGTTATGCGTAGAAGTGCCAAGCCTTGGTCGGGCACAGTGGCTCATGCCTGTAATCCTAGCACTTTGGGAGACGAAGATGGGCAGATCACTTGAGGTCAGGAGTTCGAGACCAGCCTGGGGAACATGGCAAAACCTTGTCTCTACAAAAAATTTAAAAATTGGCCAGCCTATAATCCCAGCACTTTGGAAGGCCAAGGTGGGCGGCGGATCACGAGGTCAGGAGATCGAGACCATCCTGGCTAACAGTGAAACCCTGTCTCTACTAAAAAAAAAAAGACAAAAAACTGGCTGGGCGAGGTGGCGGGCACCTGTAGTCCCAGCTACTTGGGAGGCTGAGGCAGGAGAATGGCATGAACCTGGGAGGCGGAGCTTACAGTCAGTGGAGATCGCGCCACCGCACTCCAGCCTGGGCGACAGAGCGAGACTCCGTCTCAAAAAAAAAAAAAAAAATTTAAAATTAGCCCGATGTGGTGGTACATGCCCATAGTCCCAGCTACTCGAGAGGCTGAGGTGGGAGAATCACCTGAGCCCGGGAAATAGAGACTGCAGTGAGCTGTGATCACGCCACTGCCTTCCATCCTAGGCGTCTTTTTTTGTCTCCAAAAAAAGAAGTGCCAAGCCTCACAAAGAGGGTGGAAGAACAAGAGTCTTGGTAATTTGGAGGCCACATTTAATTACACAAACATGTTCAGAGTGTTAGATTCTATAGTGTGGATATGTGGGTTGCTGGCATCCGGGTGGGAAGGCACCTCTGTAACTAAAGACTTAAGGTATGGATGGAAAAGGTGGTAGAGAGTTTGGTTTTAGGGAATGGACTTCCCAGAAGCTCCATTAAACTGGAGAGATTATAGATGATGCCTGATAGTCTAGGGATTCTTCATTTTGTGTTTTGCACTGGTTGTCAGTAGAAATAGTGGGGAGGGGATGAGATTTTTGAAGAAGTAACATATTGGAGAACTTTAGTCACTTATTGGGCTTTTTTGTTTTTGAGTTTTTTGTTTGTTTGTTTTGTGTTCTTTTTTGTTTTTTGAGACGGTGTCTCCCTCTTGTTGCCCAGGCTGGAGTGCATTGGCGTGATTTCTGCTCACTGCACCTCCACCTCCTGGGTTCAAGCGATTCTCCTGCCTCAGCCTCCCAGGTAGCTGGGATTACAGGCATGACCCACCACGCCCTATTAATTTTTGTATTTTTAGTAGAGATAGGGTTTCACCATGTTGGCCAGGCTGGTCCCAAACCCCTGACCTCAGGTGATCTGCCCGCCTCGGCCTCCCAAAGTGCTGGGATTACAGGCGTGCCCAGCTGTGTTTTTGTTTTTAGAGATGCAGTCCCACTGTGGGCCCAGGCTGGTCTCTTAACTCCTGGGCTCAAGTGATCCTCCTGCCTCGACCTCCCAATGTGCTAGGATTAGAGGCATGAGCCACTGCACCTGGCTACTTTATGGGTTTCTTTTTTTTTTTTTTTGAGACAGAGCCTCGGTCTGTTGCCCAGGCTGAAGTGCAGTAGTGTGATCTCGGCTCACTACAAGTTCTGCCTCCCAGGTCCACGCCATTCTCCTGCCTCAGCCTCTCCAGTAGCTGGGACTGCAGGTGCCCGCCACCCTGCCTGGCTAATTTTTTTGTTTTATTTTTTGTTTTTTGTTTTTGTATTTTTAGTAGAGACGGGGTTTCACTGTGTTAGCCAGGGTGGTCTCAATCTCCTGACCTCGTGATCTGCCCTCCTCGGCCTCCCAAAAGTGCTGGGATTACAGGTGTGAGCCACCGTGCCCGGCCCTTTATGGGTTTTATTGTAAAACCTTCTCATGAAAGCACTAAGCTTGGTTTATATTTGGATCTGTAACAAGGTCCCCTCGCTTTTTTTTCCCTTTTTCTAAATGGAGTATCTGTTTTTTTGTTGTTGTTTTTTTTGTTTGTTTGTTTTTGTTGTTTTTTTTGAGATGGAGTCTTACTCTGTCGCCCAGGCTGGAGTGCAGTGGCCGGATCTCAGCTCACTGCAAGCTCCGCCTCCCGGGTTTATGCCATTCTCCTGCCTCAACCTCCCAAGTAGCTGGGACTACAGGCGCCCGCCACCTCTCCCGGCTGGTTTTTTTTTTTTTTGTATTTTTTTAGTAGAGACGGGGTTTCACCGTGTTAGCCAGGGTGGTCTTGATCTCCCGACCTCGTGATCCGCCCGTCTTGGCCTCCCAAAGTGCTGGGATTACAGGGTGAGCCACCGCTCCCGGCCTGGAGTATCTGTTTTAAGTAGCATCTTCTTCAGTCACTGGGTGTTAAGTGTATGCCTCCTTTAAGATGTCAATTTGCAGCCGGTCATGGTGGCTCATGCCTGTAATCCCAGCACTTCGGTAGGCCAAGGCAGACAGATCACCTTAGCTCAGGAGTTCAAGACCAGCCTGGGGAACATGGCAAAACCCTGTATCTACAAAAAAAAATACAAAAATCAGCAGGGGGTTGTGGCCTGCACCTTTGGTCCCAGCTATCTGGGAGGCTGAGGTGGGAGGATGGCTTGAGCCCAGTAGGTTGAGGCTGCAGTGAACTGAGATAGTGTCACTGAACTCCAGCCTGGGCGACAGAGCGAGACCCTGTCTCAAAAAAAAAAAAAGAAAAAATTATTGCAGTGAACTGTTGGGGGTTTTCAGAAATGTTGGGAGACTCCCAGATATTACCAGTGATCAGATAATCTTAACCTTTGGGGTCCCTATAGTTGCTCTTAGTTGCAAAGCCCCCTGCTGCCAGACTCTGTCCTGTGTCCTGCTTTCTCCTGATACTTCCTTGTTCACTTCTGTGATTCATCTCCAGGAAGACCAGCTTCTTTCCCTCATCGTATGTAACCAGAAGCATCTTAAGTCTAAAGAGATTATTGATAGCTTATGATAGATTTCTACAGTTCTTCCTTCGGTCTGCTGCTGTTTAGTAGAGCACGAAACTTGGTTCAAGGCCTTATACCTAGTGACTCTGTCTCCCGCAGAAAATGGACATCAGCCTGGGCTCCATGCCACTGATGGCCGTGCAGTCTTACTTGTCCTGACCCGGAAGTTCTGCTTGTCGGCTATCTACAGAAATCGACCAGCAGATGGTCTACTGCTGTTTTCAAGGCTTTTTGCCGAAATACCACCAAGCCAATAAGCCTTTGATCCTGTTAGCCTGCTTTTGTGTGCTTTTCCCCCCAATTCTGACTGAATTTGTTTAGTTTTCTAGGCATTGAGCCAACTTAGGCAATAGGGGGCTTGAAGAAGTTCAGCAGGGAAGCATCTCTCGTTCTTGACACACTGCCACTTATCTCTACATTCCCCACATTTTCACTTAGGATTTCAGTCACTTGAGAAATAAGGCATTTTATCTGGAAGATCAGGAGTTTACCCACAGATCTCTAAATTTAAACATTTTGTTCCAGAGAAAGAGAGTGCACATCAATAACCTGTGCGTTCTAGAGGAAGGCAGGCATTGTACATTTTGTGCCACAGCCATGGGGGCGGGATAACAAAAGCTCTTTGGCTGCCTGCAGATGTGGGTGCCAGAGCAGCCCAGACTGAGGGCAGAGGTTTGAATTCTACCTGCTGTGACTTGGCTATGCATTACAATCACTTAGTTTCTCACTTTTTCTATAAAATGAGGGTAACACCCTCATTCAATGAAGTACTGAAGCCTAAGTGGAAAATGGTGAATATTCAAATTGTGATGTTTGCTATAAGTAAAGCTGTGTTTGTGGTAGACTGTAGGTTACAGAGCAGGATTACACGAGTTGCCTCAGTCCTGTTGATCTCCAGGTCACTATTAAGTGGAGTGAGAGTGCTACAGAAATTGCTCAGGGAAACTGAGTCTCAGCTGGTCAGATGTCCCAGGTCACATACCTAGTAAGAGATCTGAGACTCAGAGCCTCATTACCTGACTCCTCATCAGTATTCTTTATACAATAATTTCCTCACTTTTATGTACCACTTATTTTACCACGGATGGACAACTGTGGCATTAGGGAGGAGAGCAAAAGGGTTGAGAATGACACATTAGGTCTGGTACAGCTGGGAATTAAGTCCAAAAACTTGACTTTAAAAGAGAATAATAGTTTGAAAAAAACTCTTGCTACTTACCTTAGTAAATAGGACCTCACAATGTGTAAGAATTTCTGGCCAGGCATGATGGATGAAGCCTGTAATGCTAACACTTTGGGAGGTCAGGAGTTAGAAGCTGCAGTGAGCTATGATCGCACCACTGCACTCTAGCCTGGGTGACAGAGCAAGACCCCGTCTCAAAAAAAAAAAAAGAAAAAGAATTTCCGTCTTGTCCCCGACACACACACACACACACACACACACACACACACACACACACAGTCTTACTCTTCCTGCCCACTTAGAGATGAGCAGAACCACATCTCCAAGGGTCCATTTCAGGCTTAGTGTCCTGCTTTATCCTGGTATAGTAGGTAGGGGGATCATTAAAATTTGAAATTCATTATTGTGTTGAATCAAAAAAGTAGGGTCTAAAGCTAAAAGGAAAAACTAATAGCCAATCCCACATAAAGTGCGAATAATAGTATTCAAGTCAATTTGCTTCATTCTGCTGCAATACCTGTTTATTATATTAATCCTGATAGCAAAATTCCAGCAAAAGCATTTTATTTATTACTTTGGAACCTCATATTCCTGCTCCGCCTACAAAGCATTTTTAAAATGAAGCTTTTGCCGGGCGCGTGGTCAAGCCTGTGATCCCAGCTTTTGGAGGCCCGAGAGCAGGTGGATCAGCGAGGTCGCGAGATCGAGAAAAAAGCATCCTGGCGAACACGGTGAAACCGTCTCTACTAAAAAGTAAAAACAATAGCCCGGGTGAGTTGGGGGCCGGCTGTAAGCCCAGCTAACGGGGAAGCTGAAGGCAGGGAATGGCCGTAACCCCGGGAAGGCGGAGCTTGCAGTGAGCTGAGATTTCGGCCAGCTGTATCCAGCCTGGAGCGGCCAGAGGCGAAGACTCCGTCTCAAAAATAAATAAATAAATAAAAATAAATATAAATAAATAAATAAATGGAGTTTTGTGTTTTGTTTTAATTTTAATTTATCTTTTTTTGTTGTTGTTTGTTTTTCCCAAAGTCTTACTCTGTCACCCAGACTGGAGTGCAGTGGCATGATCTCAGCTCGTTGCAACCTCTGCCTCTCAGGTTCAAGTGATTCTCATGCCTCAGCCTCCTGAGTAGCTAGGATTACAGGTGCCCGCCACCACACCTGGCTAATTTTTGTATTTTTAGTAGAGACGGGGTTTCACCATGTTGGCCAGGCTGGTCTCAAAGTCCTGACCTCAGGTGATCCACCCACCTCGACCTCCCAAAGTGCTGGGATTACAGGCATGAGCCACCACGCCTGGCCTAAATGGACTTTTTTTTTTTTTTTTAACACAGGATCTCACTGTACCACCCAGGCTGAGTACAGTGGTGAAATCACAGCTCACTGCAGCCTCTACCTCCCTGGCTTAAGCGGGCCTCCTGCCTCAGCCTCCTGAGTAGCTGGGACTACAGGCATGCATCACTGTATCTTGCTAACTTCTTCTTTCTTTTTTTTTTCTTATTTTTTTTCCTTGAGACAGAGTCTCACTCTGTTGCCCAGGGTGGGGTGCAGTGGCGTGATCTCGGCTCACTGCAACCTCCGCCTCTCAGGTTCAAGCAATTCTCCTGCCTCAGCCTCCTAAGTAGCTGGGATTACAGGCGCCTGCCACCATGCCTAGCTAATTTTTGTATTTTTAGTAGAGACGGGGTTTTACCATGTTGGCCAGGATGGTCTCGATCTCCTGACCTTGCAGTCCACCTGCCTCGGCCTCCCAAAGTACTGGGATTACAGGCCTGAGCCACCATGCCTGGCCACATTTTTTTTTTTTGAGTAGAGACGGGGTTTCACCGTATTTGCCAGGCTGGTCTCGAACTCTTGAACTCAAGTAAGCCGCCCACCTCGCCCTCCCAAAGTGCTGGGATTACAGGCATGAGCCACCACACCGAGCCAATTTTCTTTTTTTGTTTGTTTGTTTTTTCTTTTCTCTCTCTCTCTGGAGACAGAGTTTCACTCTTGTTGTCCAGGCTGGACTGCAGTGGCGGATCTCAGCTCCCCGCAATCTCTGCCTCCCGGGTTCAAGTGATTCTTCTGCCTCAGCCTCCCGAGTAACTGAGATTACAGGTATGCGCCACCATGCCCAGCTAATTTTATATTTTTAGTAGATTCAGGGTTTCTCCATGTTGGTCAGGCTGGTCTTGAACTTCCAACCTCAGGTGATCCACCCGCCTCAGCCTCCCAAAGTGCTGGGATTACAGGCGTGAGCCACTGCGCCCAGCTGCCAGTTTCTTATTTCTTGTAGAGATAATGTCTCACTATGTTACCCAAGCTGGTCTTGAACTCCTGAACATGAGTGATCCTCCAATCTCAGCCTCGCAGAGTGCTGGGATTATAGGTGTGAACCACTGTGCCCAGCCTTAAATTGGTTTTTCTCAGTCAATAAAATAATTGAGCACAGTGGCTCACGCCTGTAATCCCAGCACTTTGGGAGGTCGAAGTGGGCAGATCACCTGAGATCCAGAGTTTGAGACCAGCTTGGCCAACATGGCGAAACCCTGTCTCTACAAAAAATACAAAGATTACCTGGATTGGCTGGGCAATATAATTGCCTCATGCCTATAATCCCAGCACTTTGGGAGGCCGAGGCAGGTGGATCACCTGAGGTCAGGAGTTCAAGACCAGCCTGACCAATATGGTGAAACCTCGTCTCTACTAAAAATACAAACATTAGTTGGGCGTGGTGGCGTATGCCTGTAGTCACAACTACTCAGGAGGCTGAGACAGGAGAATTGCTTGAACCCAGGTTGCGGAGGTTGCAGTAAGCCAAGATCGTGCCACTACATTCCAGCCTGGGAGATAGAGTGAGACTCTGTCTCAAAAGAAAAAGAAAAATTACCTGGGCATAGCGGTGCGTGCCTGTAGTCCCTGCCCCTCAGGAGGCTGAGCCATGAGAATTACTTGAATCTGGGAGGTGGAGGTGGCAGTGAGCCGAGATCGTGCCACTGCACTCCAGCCTGGGCAACAGAGTGAGACTCTGTCTCAAAAAAAAAAGAAAAGAAATATATATATATGTATAAAACAAGACTTCAAAGAATATATAATTGTTTTCTTTCTTCTGCACCACCCTTCTCCTTGTCCCACCTCCTGTGCTTCTTGATATCATGAAAAGAAAATGCTGAACCAGATCTGGACGACAATGAGGATGAGGAGGAGCCTGCCGTAGAAATTGAACCCGAGCCAGAGCCTCAGCCTGTGACCCCAGCCCCACCACCCGCCAAGAAGCGGAGAGGACGACCCCCTGGCAGAACCAACCAGCCCAAACAGAACCAGCGTAAGTTGTTCATCTCTGCTCTGGAGGCTGGAGTCTTCTCCGAGCATGTCGGGGAGCCAGATGGGTCCTTGTTCTTTGGGGAGGTGGGAACTAAGCCATGAGAACAAGTTAAGGGCATGTCGAGAACAAACTCTCAGGAAATGGTTTTTTAGGAGTTTTTACTGAGGAACATCTGAGGAAGTCTTTAGAGGCCTGTTACATTTCAAGGAGAAGAAGTCCAGAGTAGAACGGTACTTGTGTTCTACAAGATGGGTACTGTTAATGTGGGCGGGTTTTGAAAAACAACCAAAGTCACAGTCAGCTGGCAGAACGGATGCAGTAATGAATATAAAAGAGCCAAATCGTAAAGGGTGGAGAGGGAAAGCAGTTTCTATGCTGAGATTGCCCCTTCTAAGAAACTCAGGGTCAGGCACGGTGGCTCACACCTGTGATCCCAGCACTTTGGGGGGTCACAGCGAGAGGATCACCTGAGGTCAAGAGTTCCATACCAGCCTGGCCAACATGGTAAAACCCCATCTCTGCTAAAAATACAAAAATTAGCCAGGCATAGGGGCGGGCGCCTGGAGTCCCAGCTACTCAGGAGGCTGAGGTAGGAAAATCACTTTAACCCAAGAGGCAGAGGTTGCAGTGAGCCGAGATTGTGCCAGTGCACTCCAGCCTGGTGATACAGCAAGACTCCATCTCAAAAAATAAAATAAAAAATAAATTGACTATCTCTGGACCACTATCTAGTAAGGCTTTCCTGCATTGCTGACATCCTGTTCGATGTCAGTCTGAAGGACCCTTGTGATGCTTGGGGCTTTAATGCACCATTTGTTCTGTCTGTGCTCTTCTTTGCCAGCAACAGCTATCATTCAGGTTGAAGACCAGAATACAGGTGCAATTGAAAACATTATAGTTGAAGTAAAAAAAGAGCCAGATGCTGAGCCCGCAGAGGGAGAGGAAGAGGAGCCCCAGCCAGCTGCCACAGATGCCCCCAACGGAGACCTCACGCCCGAGATGATCCTCAGCATGATGGACCGGTGATGGCGGAGCCTTGTGTGTCGCCAGGACTGCTCTGGGCTGTGTTTAAACGGCCCGCATCTTAATTTTTCTCCCTTCTTTCTTTTTTTGGCTTTGGGAAAAGCATCATTTTACCAAACATACCAAGAACGAAAACTTCAAGGATGATGTTAGAAAAAAATGTGATTTAACTAGAACTTGCTGTCTGATGTTAGCAAATCATGGAATGTTCTGAGTCCCCGAGGGTTTACTGTGAAGTGCTGAGGACAGTGTTGACGACTAACTCGTTTTCCTAGATGGAAACGGAGACATTGACCCCTCCCTCCATGTGGTAAACCACTCCAGAATGGCCACCAGGCTTCCCAGAGTTCTATGGTCTTCTTCCCAAGAGAGTTTTTAATTGTAAATGCATACTTGGGAAGGACTTAGACTTTTAAACTGTTTTTTGCTTTTGCTTTTCCCTGACTCCCTTTGCTTGGAGTCAGCTGCACACCAGTAGTATGGCATGCTACGATCAGGTTCTGTCCTGAAAGCTTTGCCTCTTTCTTGGCAAAGTTTCTGGTATGGTCAAGCTTGTAAATAACTTTTTTTACATTTTAATCTTTTCCATTAATTAAGAGGTTGAAAAGAAGTGCAGTGTAAGAAAACCCAGCATTTTAATTACTTGCAAATTAAGTTACCACAGACTCTGTAGTGTGTAAATGTTGACAAGGAATTGGATCACAATCATGTAGCAGAATGGCACCCAGACCACTGCCCACCAGTGACGGACACCCACGTGGCAGATCATGATTTCCAGCCCACGGAGCCAGCATTTGAACCTTGTACAATTAACTTTCAGTTATGATTTCCCATCAACATTTTCTTTGCCCCGTATGTAGCTGATTGTTGTGTTTTATAAATCTTCTGTTAAAGCAGAAGGGTGATTATGAGTGGGTCACAGCAGCCCTTATAAGCTGGGCCAGAAAATTTCACTAGGTCAGAAATTTAAACTTTGGATCTTCAAAAAATAATAATGTGAAACAAAACCAACTAAAAAGTGATTCTTGCACATGAACTGTCACATGTTTAAAAATGTGTTTTTTAGAAAGCCTCAGTCTTACTGATTTCAGACACTTTTTTCTTCTGTGTATTGCTTTTAAGAGAGCCATCAGTTAGCTATCAGACTCTAGGTTGATGCATTTTGTACTTAGCTGTACTGTGTGATATTTTTCATTATTTTAGGACGCCAACATGAGACCTGTAATAAAATATGTAATGGGGTTGAAAGCTGGGGAGGAGGATCTACTGCTGTACAGCTAATAAATCATAACGGATTAACAAGTGCTCCAAAGACTCCATCTTGCGTGATTCCTGCCTGCTTGAGGGAGGTTGGGGGACTGCATACATGGTTCCAGGCTGTGCAGGCTGCTGCCTTTCACAGGCAACCTCTGTTCCTGGGATGGTACTTTCTCCAGCAGATGGGAGGATATGATCTTGGCGGGTGACTGGATATTGAGCACATCCTGCTATAACTTTTTTTTTTTTTTTTTTTTGAGATGGAGTCTCGCTCCGTTGCCCAGGCTGGAGCGCAGTGGCGCAATCTCGGCTCACTGCAACCTCTGTCTCCTGGATTCACGCCATTCTCCTGCGTCAACCTCCCGAGTAGCTGGGACTACAGGCGCCTGCCACCACGCCTGGCCAATTTTTTGTATTTGAGACGGGGTTTCACTGTGTTAGCCAGATGGTCTCGATCTCCTGACCTCGTGATCCACCCGCCTCAGCCTCCCAAAGTGCTGGGATTACAGGCATGAGCTACCGCGCCCGGCCCCTGCTGTAACTTTCTAACTCCCCAAAAAGTGTGAGTACAGGTGAGTAGATGGACGGCAGCCAGCTTCCGTGATCCACTTGAGTAGGCGCCCAGTGCGCAGAGTAGATGGGCCACAGAGCTGCTTAGAGTGAAAGGGGTAATGGGAGGCTCTCAGCATCTCAGCTCAAGGAGGCCTGGGATCAGATGTACCTAGAGCTCTGCCAGGTGTGAGGGAACAGAAAAGCTGTACCCAGCCTGCCCTAGAGAAGTTCATTTGAAAGGAGAGACAGATGCACAATCATCAGGTAGTGAGGAGACTGTCTTAGATAATAGAACTGCCTGTTAGCACCCCAGGAAGGTGGATGGAGTTGTGTCGTGTTTGGAATCTTAGGCGTGACTGGAAAATCATCCTGCTGCTGCCGTTTCTAGGCAGATTGCTTTGGCAAACCCACTTTAGGCGAAAGTTTAAACCACTTACTCGAGTTTTTTAACCAAAATTCCAACTTACAAGTTTTCAATGAGAAGTAACAGCAAAATGTGTGAAGCTTTTGGCTGCCTAGTGCTGTCTACACAGATGGGTCTCCCAGGAAAAGAACCCAGGGCCTCCTGGGGCCTCGGGATTCAGCCAGGCAGTGAACTCCTTGCTCTGAAAGTTAGTGGTCTCGGTCTGTTGGAGCTTGAGTTCTGTCTCCCATCCATGGTTTACCCACCAGGGTACCCACTACCAGTCAGCCAAAACTTTTTTTTTTTTTTGAGATGGAGTCTCACTTTGTCACCCAAGCTGGAGTGCAGTGGCACAATCTTGGATCACTTCAACTTCCACCTCCTGGGTTCAAGGGATTCTCCTGCCTCAGCCTCCTGAGAAGCTGGGATTACAGGCACCCACCACCACACCCAGCTAATTTTTGTATTTTTAGTAGAGATGGGGTTTCACCATGTTGGTCAGGCTAATTTCGAACTCCTGACCTCAGGTGATCCGCCCGCCTCAGCCTCCCAAAGTTCTGGGATTACAGGCATGAGCCACCACACCTGGCCCCAACTTTTTTTTAATTCCGTGTTTTTTTTGAGACAGGGTCTCACTCTCACCTAGGCTGGGATGTGGTGGCACAAACAACTCACTGTGACCTCGAACTAGGCTCAAGCAATCCTCCTACCTCAGCCTCCTGGATAGCTGGGACTACAGGCCATGCTATCACACCTGGCTCATTTTTTTTATTTTTTATTATTTTTTATTTTTTTTGTAGAGATAGGGTCTTGCTGTGTTACCCAGGCTAGTCTCAAACTCCTGAACTGAAGTGATCTTCCTGCCACAGCCTCCCAAAGTGCTGAATTATAGGCATGAACCACCATGCCCAGCCACCTAAGCATATATAACCTTTTTGCAGAACAATGAGGCTCAGTTTTTCTGTATCTTCAACACAGCCTGTCATTCCTGATTGTACATATTCTGTTTGAAAGGTGTTTGTTTGTTTGTTTTGAGATAGATTCTCTGTCTGTTGCCATGCTGGAGTGCAGTGGCACGATCTGGGTTCACTGCAACCTCTGCCTCCTAAATTCAAGCGATTCTCCTGCCTCAGCCTCCGCAGTAGCTGGGAATACAGGCGCATGCAACCACACCTGACTAATTGTATTTTTTTTTTTTTTTTTTTTTTTGAAACGGAGTCTCGCTCTGTGGCCCAGGCTGGAGTGCAGTGGCCGGATCTCAGCTCACTGCAAGCTCCGCCTCCCGGGTTCACGCCATTCTCCTGCCTCAGCCTCCCGAGTAGCTGGGACTACAGGCGCCCGCCACCTCGCCCGGCTAGTTTTTTGTATTTTTTAGTAGAGACGGGGTTTCACCGTGTTAGCCAGGATGGTCTCGATCTCCTGACCTTGTGATCTGCCCACCTTGGCCTCCCAAAGTGCTGGGATTATGGGCGTGCACCACCACTCCCGGCCCTCTGTAAGTGGATTTGTTTTAGCTTGGGAAGGGGCAAAAGAATTGACATTGTGAGGTAGTTAAGGCTGAAAAGGGATCCTCCTGCTGCATAGCCCAGGATGCATCCTGTCTGACCCTTAATTATAAAACCTTTAGCAGCAGAAGCCAGTTTTGTTACTGCACCCCAAAGAACTGTTGACGGGGAAGTTCCTGAACCTGCGTGCAGCTCCCTCACTGTTAAGCCACAGAAGTAAAGAATTTATGCCCTTTTCACCCCTGGGCTGGCATCACCCTATTGCTGCCCAGCTCAGCAAGTACCTGAGCTCTTCTCTGGCTTGTCAGGACCTGGTCTTTGAAAATCATCTGAGGTGAGCCTTGTGGCAGCACCAAGGGGGCGTAGCCCAGCCCACCTGGGAGGCAAGTCTCGTCCTCAGCCTGTGCTACCCAGAGCAGGCAAGGCTAATACTCTCAGGAGCTTTGGCATTTCCTGAACACCCATGGAGTAACATGCCATCCAGAACACAGAAGGGCTTGAACAAGCTGACAACTTCTCATTGAGTCACTGTCACTTGTAAGAACTGAGTCCCAGGTGTTCACTTGGTCTCTGAGATCAGGTTTGCTGTGTTACTACCGCCCTGACTGCCACCAGCCACGTGGCTAGTCCTGCAAGCCTGGCCTGATTTCTCAGTTGTCCCTGCCTGCCCCCATGTGCTCACACACACAGGGACTGGCCCCACTGGCGTCGCTGCAGCCTCCAGAGGCCCTCCACCTGGGCATGGCTCCAACCCTTTTGGCAGTCACTCTCATCTCTCCTCCTTGTCATTCTAACCAGAAAAATCCCAGTGAGGTGGATTTTCTGCCATTCTGTTTTGGAATCCCTGGGTTGTCATGGTAGACTTGGCAAATGTGAGTGTTATCTGAGTGCCAGGCACTGTTGTGGGCACTTCCCTTAATAAACATTGAATCCTTAGAGCAAGGCTTGAGGTTAGTTAATAGCTCCGGCTTACAAATAAAACTGGAAGACCAGAAAGGCTAAGTAACATGTTAGGTGTCATCTAGGCAGTGTGCCTGCAGAACCTGCTTTTTTTTTTTTTTTTTTTTTTGAGATGGAGTCTTGCTCTGTCACCCAGGCTGGAGTGCAGTGGTGAGATCTTGGCTCACTGCAACCTCTACCTCTTGGACTCAAGCAATTCTAGTGCCTCAGCCTCCCCAGTAGCTGGGACTACAGGTGCCCATGAACACGCTCAGCTTTTTGTATTTTAGTAGAGACAAGGTTTCACCATGTTAGCCAGGTTGGTCTCGAACTCCTGAGCTCAGGCGATCCACCTCGGCCTCCCAAAGTGCTGGGATTATAGGCATGAGCCACTACACCTGGCCAGAATCTGCATTCTTGGTTCCTTGGCAGTACTGTGTGAGACCTACTGAACTGTCACCCTACAAGCAGTTTGAGGGTTCTGTGTGGTCTTCGAGCCTTAGATTTTAATCCAAATTATGTCTCTTCGTGGCCAGGCATAGTGGCTCACACCTGTAATCCCAGCACTTTGGGAGGCTGAGGTGGGCGGATTGCCTGAGGTCAGGAGTTGGAGACCAGCCTGACAAACATGGTGAAACCCCATCTCTACTAAAAATACAAAAATTCGCTGGGTGTGGTGGCGTGTGCCTAATTCCAGCTACTTGGGAGGCTGAGGCAGAAGAATTGCTTGAACCCGGGAGGCAGAGGTTGCAGTGAACCAAGATCTCCCCACTGTACTCCAGCCTGGGCAACAAGACCGAAACTGTCTCTAATAATAATAATAATAATAATAATAATAATAATTAGCCTGGGCATGATGGTGGGTACCTGTAATCCCAGCTACTCAGGAGACTGAGGCAGGAGAATCGCTGGAACCTGGGAGGCAGAGGCTGCAGTGAGCCAAGATTGTGCCACTGCCCTCCAGCCTGGACCACAGAGCAAGACTCTGTCTCAAAAGAAACAAACCAACCAACCAAGTATGTCTCTTCAATCCGGGAGGCAGCAGGAACTCTCTGTGCAGCATCTTCTCCAGCTGACTCCTCTCTGTCACCCTTAGCTGTCTTTTCACCTCCACCTTGCTGAGCTATGGGCAGGGTAGACCGCTGATCCTTACCGCTTAAGTGGAGTTTAGATTGTAATAGAAGAAAAAAAAAATGCAGCCTCTTCCTGTGAAGCTTCCAGAATCTAGGTCCTGGTCTTTTAGAGGGCAACAGGCTAGCAGGCCCTACCCCATGACTGTCTGACCCCTCTCAGCCCTGGAGACACTAGCTTATCTCTCTCTCTCTGGCTGCCCCTCCCAAACTCTCTCCAGCTTGGGGAGAAGGCAGACACAGGAAGACCCCCATGTACCTGGAGGACTCACTCCAGCGCTCTATGAAGTGCTTGGGGTTCAGGACTCACCTTAGCCCCAGGCTGTCCCCCTGAAGGCCCCAGGTACACCCTCACCTTCAGCCTTGACCCCACCTCTGTGGCAAGGAAGGGCGCTGGAACCATCAGGCTTTTTTTTTTTTTTTTTTTTTTCAGACAGGACCTGGCTTTGTCACCCAGACTGGAGTATAGTTGTGCAATCTCCGCTCACTGCAACCTCTGCCTCCCAAGCTCAAGCGATCCTCCCACCTCAGCCTCCCAAGTAGCTAGGATTACAGACACACACCATCACACCAGCTAAGTTTTAATTTTTTTTTTTTTTTTTTTGTAGAGACAGGGTCTCCCTGTGTTGGCCAGCTTGGTCTCGAACTCCTTGGCTCAAACGTTCCTCCCGCCTCGGCCTTCCAAAGTGCTGGGATTACAGGCGTGAGCCACGGCGCCCGGCCCCATCTGGCATTTTTTCCCACCTATTCAAAATGTCCTGGATCTGTAACACGGTCACGGACTCCAGGTTCGGAGCAAGGGGCAGGACCCCTGGTGTTGGCAGATATCAGGCGCTCCTTGCTGAACAGTCCCCCTTTCTGCCAGGCGCCTCGTCCACCTCCGCAGCCGGGGCTTTGGAGGGGACCAGCCTGGGTGGGCCGCGGGGATCCCCGGGCAGGCAGCGTCCCCTGGTGTTCGCGGCAGGGACTGCGGGGCGGGGTGGAAGCAGGGGGCGAGGACCAGCTGGAGGCCCGCCATATGCGCCACCCTCCCGGCCACGCCACTCCCCACCGCAACGTCTACCCTGGCGGAGAAGCTCCTGGGCGACAGGGTGGGAGGGCAGGTGGGACTCGGCCCCCTTCCCACAACCCCGCTCCCTGGCGAGCTCTAGGGCCGCGAGGCCGGGGCGGGGAGGGGCCGGGCCGGGGGCGGCCTGGCAGGAAGCGGCGCGCACCTTCCGCCGCCGGGGGAGCAGGTGGCTGCCGTGCGGGTCGGGGCCCCTGGCTTCCTGTGTGCGCGCTCGTCCGCTACTGTTTCCCGCCGGAGCTCGTTGGGCCTCCCCAGCCTACCCTGCCCATGGCCCAGACCCCCGACGGCATCTCCTGTGAGCTGCGAGGTAAGGGCTGGCTCTTCCCACCTTCTTGGCTGGGAGGAAGTAGTGCAGCCCCAAAATCAGAGGCCCACCCAGCGCCCCGGAGGGCCCGGTCAGAGGTCCTCTCTGCTCCCCAGGAGGGCGGGCGCCCCAGATCCTCTCCTCTCCTTCCTCGCTGGCCGCAGATTAGCCCCAGGGCCCCAGCCTGGCACAGACTGCGGGTACCAGTGGCTTATGTGCAAGGACCGAAATCATCCAGCAGGCTGCCCTTCCACAGGCGAGATCACCAGGTTCCTGTGGCCCAAAGAGGTGGAGCTGCTGCTGAAAACCTGGCTACCCGGGGAGGGTGCTGTGCAAAACCATGTCCTGGTATGGGGCAGGGGACAGAGCCGGGGAGGCAGCTGTGGCCCCACAGAAAGAGCCTCTTGTTCTGCCCAGGGTATCAGACTGTCTTTCCCCAGGCGCTGCTACGATGGAGAGCCTACCTGCTACACACCACCTGCCTCCCGCTGAGGGTGAGTCCCAGGGCCTGGCCACACCTCCCACCCTCCAGCAGCTATCTCAGCAAGGGGCTGCATCTGCGGTCCTTCTTGGCCTTGTGGGCACTGACTTTGCACCAGCAGTCGGCTCCAGGCAGCCAACAGGAGTGGAGTCCAGGCAGGTCTGGCTCTGCTCCAGGCTGCCCAAAGGACTGGGCTTCCATGAGGGCTGGGTTTGGGGCTTGGTCCCAGCTGATCTAGGCGCTTCCTAGGTGGACTGCACATTCAGCTACCTGGAGGTCCAGGCCATGGCGCTGCAGGAGACACCCCCTCAGGTGAGACACCTAGCACCCCACCTGGGCCTGCAGCCGGGTCTTCATGCTACCACCATCACCTGCGCCCATGCGTGGAGCCGAGGCCCAGTAGTCCCCCTTCCCTAGGTCACCTTTGAGCTGGAGTCCCTGCGTGAGTTGGTCCTGGAGTTTCCTGGTGTGGCCGCCCTGGAACAGCTGGCCCAGCATGTGGCTGCAGCCATCAAGAAGGTCTTCCCTCGCTCGACCCTTGGGTGAGGCCCGGCAAATTTGAGGGGCTGACAGGGAAGGAAGGAGGAGGGAGTGCATGAGAAGGGCTGCTTCCCATCCCAGAGGCTGGAAGTCCCTTGCGTCCTTCTGCTTAACCCCCTACCAGGAAGCTATTCCGGAGGCCCACACCTGCCCCCATGCTGGCTCGGCTGGAGAGAAGCAGCCCCTTGGAGTCCACTGGCCCCTGCAGCCCCTGTGGTAAGGGCAAAGGCAGGGCCACAGGCCTTCCAGCCTGCCCTAACTCTGCCTCCCCAGACCCACAAGCTGGGGGGTCCCACACTGAACAGAGCCATTCAGGTCACAGCCACCACCTAGCCTGTGGGTCTGGTCTTCCTCCATTGCTGACCTTTTGTCTCTCTCCTTCCCCCCATTGCACCCCTGTCCCCTCCCCAGGTGGCTTCTTGGAGACATATGAGGCTCTGTGTGACTACAATGGCTTCCCTTTCCGAGAGGAGATTCAGTGGGTGAGGGTAGGGCCCTTTTGGAGGGCCATGGAGACATCTGGTCCCCCATGTGTGCTGAGCCCCTCCCTGCCCCTTGTGGTCCCAAGCAAATTGTAAGCATCTCCTTCTTGCCCAGGACGTGGACACCATCTACCATCGCCAGGGCTGCCGCCATTTCAGCCTGGGAGACTTCAGCCACCTCGGCAGTCGGTGTGCAGCCTGCCAGGATGGGAGAGGAGGACGATCCCGGGGCCCATATCCCTGGGCCTCATCTCCATGGAGGGGCTGCTGGGCCTGGGACCTGGCTGAAGGGCCCTGAGCTCTGTCTCTCTTTCCACCCTCCCACCAGGGACCTGGCCTTGAGTGTGGCTGCCCTATCCTACAACCTGTGGTTCCGGTGCCTCTCCTGTGTTGACATGAAACTGGTGAGGGGGTGGGGGGCAAGGGCCGGGAGGGGCCAAGGGTGTGAGCCAGGGTGCAGCCCGCTGAGGGCCAGGGTGCAGCCCGTGAGCCGCCACCCTCTGCTTCTCAGAGCCTTGAGGTCTCAGAACAGATTCTACACATGATGAGTCAGTCATCGCACCTGGAGGAGCTGGTGCTGGAGACCTGCGGCCTGAGGGGGTGAGGGGAAAGGGAGGGCTTGGAGAGGAGAGTCTAGGGGCTTGGGATTGGGGGCTAGTGGACTGGAAGGGGTTGGCAAGCCAGGGGCAGAATCTCATGCCTGGGGTCTGGTCCCCAGAGACTTTGTCCGACGACTGGCCCAGGCTCTGGCGGGACACTCGAGTTCTGGGCTGCGGGAGCTCAGCCTGGCAGGGAACCTGCTGGATGACCGAGGTATGGATGAGCCTGGGGACCGCAGGGGCGGGCAGCAGGAGGTGAAACCCACGTGGCTGGTCCCACCCCTTAGGCATGGCTGCACTCAGCAGACACCTCGAGCGTTGTCCAGGAGCCCTGAGGAGACTCAGCCTCGCCCAGACAGGGTTGACGCCGCGAGGTAGGCTGGATGAGGGAGGGGGTGAGGGGAGGGGGGTGGGGGTCTGCCCAACTGCTGAGCCACCCCACCCCACCACCAGGAATGAGGGCTCTGGGCCGGGCACTGGCCACCAATGCTGCCTTCGACTCCGCCCTGACCCACCTGGACCTTTCCGGGAATCCCGGGGCGCTGGGGTCCTCCGAGGACAGTGGGGTAAGTGGCTGTCTTCAGGGTGGGAGCCTGGGGTTGTTCGGAAGCCCTGGGAGGCCATCCCCGACTCCATCCCACCCCTGTCCTCCCGCCAGGGCCTCTATAGCTTCCTGAGCCGTCCTAACGTGCTGTCGTTCCTGAATCTCGCAGGCACCGACACCGCCCTGGACACTGTGAGGGGGTGCTCCGTGGGGGGATGGATGATCGACAGGGCGGACTGGAGGGCGGGACAGGGAGGGCTCGGTCCCCCCGCGGGTGCAGCTAACAGCCTCCCCCCGCAGCTCTTCGCAGCGCTGTCCCGAGGCTGCTGCACCAGCCTTACCCACCTCGACGCTTCGAGGAACATCTTCTCCCGCACGTAAGGCGGACCTGTCGGGGCCGGGGGGAGGCTGCTGGAAGCCGCCTTCTTGCGCCCCCAGGCCCACCTTCCCACTTCCCCCAGGAAGTCCCGCACTGCGCCGGCCGCGCTGCAGCTCTTCCTCAGCCGCGCGCGGACGCTGCGGCACCTGGGCCTGGCGGGCTGCAAGCTGCCGCCGGACGCGCTCAGGTCAGTGTCTGACCCCGGCCACGCCCCCGCGGGCGCTCCAACCCCGCCCTGGCCTTCGCCCCTCCCCGCTTCTGCTCCGGTCGCTCCCATAACCTCCCCCAGATCCTGGCCCTGCCTCCTTCGTTCGCACCCTGGAGCCCCCTGTCCCAGCTCCCGCCACCCCCTGTAACGTCCCCTCCCAGGGCTCTTTTGGATGGCCTCGCGCTCAACACGCACCTCCGCGACCTGCACCTTGACCTCAGCACTTGCGAGGTGAGCGCCGGCCCCCAGAGAACACATATTAGGAGTGGCGCTGGGAGGCGGGAAGGCAGGGCTGTGGGCCGCCTACCCCTCCCTACTCGCGGCCTGAGTGGGTCCCATCTCCCACATCCAGCTGCGCTCGGCCGGCGCCCAGGTGATACAAGACTTAGTGTGCGACGCAGGCGCTGTGAGCTCCCTGGATCTGGCGGATAACGGTGAGGCTGCACGGGAGCGGGAGCCCATCCTCGCATCATCCACTCGATTCCTAATCCCCACCCTATCCTTGCAACTTTGCCTCGTGCATGACCCGAGTCACCCCCAGGCTTCGGCTCGGACATGGTGACTCTGGTGCTGGCCATCGGGAGAAGCCGGTCCCTGAGACATGTGGCGCTTGGAAGGAACTTCAACGTCCGGTGCAAGTGAGCCCCCACCCCACTCCTAGGCCTCCCAGACAACACCCTACCACCCCTGTCCCCCACAACTGCGGCCCTGCTCACAGGGAGACCCTGGATGACGTCCTGCACCGGATTGTCCAGCTCATGCAGGACGACGACTGTGTGAGTTCACGGGACCTTGCAGGGTCCTCGGGCAATTAGACCCCTTTGGTCCTCCCTTCTCTTGTTCCCTCAGACCCTGTGACCTGCCCTCACTGACCCCTGACTCCAGCCATCAATGGCTTTCTCTTAACCCCAGCCTCTTCAGTCTCTGTCGGTGGCTGAGTCTCGGCTGAAGCTGGGCGCCAGCGTCCTACTCCGGGCCCTAGCCACCAATCCTAACCTGACTGCGCTGGATATCAGCGGCAACGCCATGGGGGACGCGGGCGCCAAGTTGCTGGCCAAGGCGCTCCGGGTCAACTCCAGGCTCCGGTGGGCGGGGTCAGAGGGGTGGGACCAGCGGGCAGGGGGCGCGGTGGAGAGGAGGGCACCGGGCTAAGGGGCGGGACTGAATGAGGCGGAGCAAATGGAGCAGGTAGACGAGGCGAACTGAGGAGGCCGAGGGTTGGGTGGGGCGTTGTGGAGCTCTGTCCCTGACTGAAGCCAGGCCCGGCCCAGGTCTGTGGTCTGGGACCGGAACCACACATCTGCTCTGGGTCTGCTGGACGTGGCGCAGGCGCTGGAGCAGAACCACAGCCTGAAGGCCATGCCTCTGCCACTGAACGACGTGGCCCAGGCGCAGCGCAGCCGCCCTGAACTGACAGCACGTGCAGTCCATCAGGTGGGCGTTCCCCTCTTCCCTTGTCCTTCTCTGCACAGTGGCTCTGTCCCTCAGCATTTCTCAATACCCCTTACCCCTAGATCCAAGCCTGTCTCTTGAGGAACAACCGTGCAGACCCTGCCTCTTCTGAACACACGACCTGTCTTCAGCTACTCGGTCTGGTCTCAGACCCCTCAGAACAGGTCAGTGTCCCTTCCCCAACCACGAGAGGTAGGGCATGAGGAGACCTGTGGCATCCGGGAGCCTCCATGAGTCAGAGGGTCTGACTTTCCTGGAACCAGGGTGCCTGAACCCTGCTGTCCCAGACAAAGTCCCTCTCCTTGATCTGGAGATGGCTAAACACCTCTTAAATAGCTCTCCAAATGACACCCTTGGCTGCATAACATTAAGCATGTAAACAGGGTGTCCTGTTAAAGAGGAATTTTTATGTCCTCCCTCAGTTTTCCCCCAATTATAACCCCATCTCTGACCTCACATATCCAGAGCTCCCCTCTCCTCTCCATTGTGTGTCCAAACCCAGCTGCTCCTTCACTGTCTTCATCTCCCTCCACTACCTTATCTATTGGAGGTGTTTCCACCTCTCCATTCCCAAATACCTCTTCTTTCCTAAGCTGCAGAGCCCAAAGGTCTTAATCTAGACATCCTGCAGAGCTTCATGCTGTGCACTTCTCCAAGTGATGTCATCGTCTCCCACAAACCCTGTTGTCTACCCTGGAACCCAATTCCACTGGTGCCCACAGCCACCCAGTGCTGTGGACAGAGGTTGGGGCATCCTTCCAGGTCTCTCCTGGTCACACTGGAGCCTTCATAGCCCTCCTTCGTCCTGCCTCTAGACCAACCTTCCAACATGCCACTTCTTACCTCCACACCAATTATCCCTTGCTCCTCCTGGTCCCTCCTCCAGGGCTACTCACTCCCTTTTCCACCCCTCTCCCAGTCTGTCCTCTGTGTGGACAAACTCAGCTTCTAAAATACAGACATGATTTACAACTGCTTTCCTTCCTATTCTGGGCACTTAGGAAGTATATATAAAGTCCTTAAAATGAACCAAAGCAACAGATAGTTCCTTCCCTCCTTGAACAGATAGGGTTCCAAATTGGCTGGTCTAAGAGTGCCAGCTTCAGGACTTCCCTCTGTTAAAGAGCCTGGGAGGAAGGCAGGCAGGATCTGGGAGACTGGGAGGGAGCTAGGCTGAGACTGATCCCCATTTCCCCCCCAGGAAGTGAATGAATTGTGTCAGTCGGTGCAGGAGCATGTGGAGCTGCTGGGCTGTGGGTCTGGGCCCCAGGGTGAAGCCGCTGTGCGCCAGGCCGAGGATGCCATCCAAAATGCCAACTTCTCTCTCAGCGTGAGCACTCCCCTCCTGCTACAAGGACCCTTCCCCTCTTAGTTACCTGTCAGCTTGCAACTGCTTTTCCTCTTTGGCCCTCAGATTCTCCCCATTCTATATGAAGCTGGAAGCTCCCCAAGCCATCACTGGCAGCTTGGGCAGAAGCTGGAGGGCCTTCTGGGACAGGTGGGCGAGGTCTGCCGCCAGGACATCCAGGTGAGAGGGTACTCCTGCCCCAGCCCCACCTCCATTTGCAGGTTTGACCCCCATCCTTTAGTTTTAACCATGATATCCCCTGACTCAATATTCTGTTGGAGCTGGAGCCTCAAGCCAGCAGCCTGGTGTCTGGACATATCCTCACCATGCTCTGACCTTTGTCTAGGACTTCACTCAGGCCACACTGGACACAGCAAGGAGCCTCTGCCCACAGATGCTGCAGGGATCCAGCTGGAGGGAGCAGCTAGAGGGGGTCCTGGCAGACTCGAGGGGCCTCCCGGAGCTGCTCCCAGAGCAGCTGCTGCAAGATGCCTTCACTAGGCTCAGGAGGCTGGAATGGGGGCTGGGCTGGCCAAGGCTAGACAAAGCCAGCCCATTAAACCCCATGTCCTCTCCTGCACTTAGGACATGCGGCTATCAATCACGGGGACCTTGGCAAGAGAGCATTGTGGCATTCGAGGCCTTTGGGCAGGCCTGAGTGCAGCCCGGGATCGGGCCTGGTGAGGGGGAGATGTGCACACCCTTGCGTTTGGCAAACCACAACATGCAGTGACTTGGCCATCTTCCTTGCAGGGGTCTGTAAATGTCTTCTGGGGGCATGTAAAGCTTAGGGCTATTTCCAGGGTCCCTTGCACAATGGGATTCATGGCTGAGGCCCTACCTTCCTCTGTTGGCTGCTTGGTTTGCAAGGTGGAGAGTCTGGGCTCATCAGGCAAACCAGTGGGACAATGCCCCCTGCCCTACCCGGCACCGGATGGAGGTGAGCCACAGCCTCCTTGGAGCCTGAGGATTGGAAGGTCTTTTCTTCCCCCAGGAGGAGAAGGAAGAGGAGGAGGAGAAGGTAAGTGTTTCAGACACGGGGGCATAGCACCCCAATCTTCCCATCTTCTGTGAGTGTGGAAGGTGAAAGGCAGTTCTTATTGGGGTGGTTCTCTCCTACCTCAGCTGAGTTTGTGCCCTCCCCACCAGGGATGACGGGTCCTCCACAGAAATGCCTGAGCTCAGCCACAGGTCTTCACCTGGTTTCCCCCCCCTTCATTCAAAGTAAAGTCAGGGCCTTGGGAGGGGAGTTTAGCATGGGTGGGCTGAAGCCTCCATTAGACTGGGGACCCGGGTACCTGGATGACTTCATTCGACCTTGTCTGGGTACCCCCCCAGCCTTGTCTGGCCAGGCCAGGACCCGTGACAACCTGCAAAGCTGGCGGTTGCTGTGTCAGCCCGGGCGGGACCTGGGCAGACTAGGGACAGGACAACCGGCTCGACTCGCCTCCCCCATGCCCCTTCCCTACCCCCGGGACGCGCCATGTCGGCGGCGCGCGGAGCTGCGCGCGCTCAGGGCGCGCTAAGCACCACGGCAGCGGCGGTGGCCGGGAGGCGGAGGCCGGGGGGAACGGGGCGTAGCCGGGCCCCTCCCCGCGCCCTGGCGGTCCCCCGCCGCCCCAGGCCTCCGCCGCACCTCCCGGGCTCGGCGTTCGGTGCTTCTTCTGGTGCTGTCCCCTCAGGTGCTGGCTGAGGAAAGCGAGCCGGAGCCCGAGCTGGCGGCTCCGGGAGAAGATGCGGAGCCGCAGGGCTGGCGCGTCCGGCAGCGGCTCGTCCGAGCCCTGCCGCCCCCGGCCCCCGGCCGCACACTGCCCCGCATGGACCTGCCACACGGCGGGGCAGCCCCTGCGCATCCGACCCGGCCGGCCGCGGCCGCGCCGCCACGGCACAGCACCACCACCGCCCGCCGCCGGGGGGCCCCCAGGTGAGCACCCTTCCCCCACTCCTGAGCGCGCGTAATTGGGGATCGCGGGTGGCCCGGCCGCTCCTCATGGGTGGTGGCGGTCAAGGAGAGGGGTTGGTAGGGGCCCAAGGCCACCTGGTCGTGCGGCCGTGGTCACATCCTGGCTTCTTCCTGGCCACCCCGCACCCCAGGCCATGCCTGTGCAGGACCATGGGTGTGCGGGTTCCGTTCGGGGTGTGCCTGGATGTGGGACTCCGCCTCGGGGCGGCCCGCGGCCTCCGTGGCTGCGCGAGAGAGGGTGTCTGTCCTCCCTCCCTCCCCTGGGGCTGCTGAGAGATGCCGGGCAACCGGGTAGCCGGGCCGCGGGGCCAAGCCTGCGTCTGCTGCGCGTCCGGCGGCGGTGCGTGTGGGGAGATGCGTGTGTGGGCTGCAAGCCCGCGGGGGCGGCGGGCACTGGCAGAGGGCGGGGAGGAGCTGGCTTGAGGCCCCCCAGAGGGTCTGACGCAGCAGCCGGCGCCACTGAGCCGGCAGCAGGCCGGGTGGAGTGGGGGTGGGGTGGGGGACACTGCAGGGAACTGTTCGGAGCAGAGCTGTGGCAAGTGGGAATGGGTGACCCCGGGGGCACGTGGGGTCTAGGTTTGCTGGTGACCGGGTGGCTTGGGCATGTAGGATACTCTGTGGGACAAGGACGGGTGTGGACTGGGTGTGCGGGAGCCAGCAGCGGGTGAGGAGTGTGTGAAATCTGGCGTCTCTGTCCAGCAGCAGGACAGTAGGAGGCTGGTATCAGCAGCCCCTAGGGTCACCCCAGTCTGGAATCCGGGAGTTACTCAGTCCAGGCTGCCGGCCAGGGGCGAGGGGAGAAGCCAGAGTTGCACTCAGCCCTGACCCCTGACCCCATGATGCCCCCCAGGTGCCCCCAGCCTTGCCGCAGGAAGGGAATGGGCTCAGTGCCCGCGTGGACGAGGGCGTGGAGGAATTCTTCTCCAAAAGGCTGATCCAGCAGGATCGCCTGTGAGTGAGGGGCATCTGCTGGGGGTGGGAGAGGGTGGGATGCCTGATGGCTTTCTCACTCACTGCTGGGTGTCCCCACAGCTGGGCCCCCGAGGAGGACCCGGCCACTGAGGGGGGCGCCACTCCTGTCCCCCGTACACTGCGAAAGAAGCTGGGCACCCTCTTTGCCTTCAAGAAGCCTCGTTCAACGCGGGGTCCACGACCTGATCTAGAGACCAGCCCTGGGGCAGCTCCCCGAACCCGAAAAACTACGTTTGGCGACCTACTGCGGCCGCCAACCCGTCCCAGCCGTGGTGAGGAGCCTGGTGGGGCTGAGGGGGACACCAGCAGCCCTGACCCTGCCCGCAGGAGCCGACCTCGCTACACAAGAGATAGCAAGGCCTACTCGATGATACTGCTGCCTGCTGAGGAGGAGGCAACGCTGGGTGCCAGACCCGACAAGGTGAGGCTTGCTGATGGCAAGGAAGGCACTTCTGGGACCCAGGGCATGGACTCTCTCCAACCCGAGCATCTCTGTCCCTAGAGGCGGCCCCTGGAGCGGGGAGAAACAGAGCTGGCTCCATCCTTTGAACAGCGGGTACAAGTAATGCTGCAGAGGATAGGCGTCAGCCGAGGCAGTGGGGGTGCTGAAGGCAAGAGGAAGCAAGTGAGTTGGGGGCACATGACCATGAAGTGAGAGGGCAGGTGGCATGCTGTGGGTGACATATGTGACCAAGATGGAGGAGACTCATGACAGATAGGTCTAATTGTCAGTTCTACTCCATCCTCAAAGTGGTTACAGAATCGACCTTTCTTCCCTCTTGGCTTCTCAACCCAGGCACAGGCCACCAGTATCTCCTCTTCGGACCTGAGAAAGTCTTTTCTCTGCAGGTCTAACAGAAATCTAAGACCTGGGCCGGGTGCTGTGGCTCACGCCTGTATTCCCAACACTTTGGGAGGCTGAGGCAGGTGGATTACCTGAGGTCAGGAGTTAAGAGACCAACCTGGCCAGCCGGTGAAACCCTGTCTCTACTAAAAATACAAAAATTAGCCGGGTGTGGTGGTGGGCACCTATAGTCCCAGCTACTTGGGAGGCTGAGGCACAAGAATTGCTTCAACCTGGGAGACAGGTTGCAGTGAGCCTGGATCGTGCCACTGCACTCTAGCCTGGACAAGAATGAGACTCCATCTCAAAAAAAAAAAAAAAAAGAAAAAAGAAAAGAAAATTCTGACCTTGTCACCTGTACTTGAAATAGCAAGTCGTCCTCCAGGGGCTTCTTCTCAAGACACTGTTAAGACTTCACACCCTGCTTGGGGGCCCTGTGGGGTCTTGGCCCTGGCCACCTTAAAACCTCACTGCTTTCCTCCCCTAGGTGCAAATCAGAACCTCCACACACGTCCCTGGGTGGTCTGGATGTCCTCCCTACCTCGCCTCCAGTCTCTAATTGTGGGTTACACCAGGTCCCTCCTCAGCCATCCCTGCATTGCCTGCCCATGGTTCTTCCCTGACTCTCCTCTGTGGCCACCCTGTTAATGTCACTCTCATCACAATCCCAAAGAACCCCAGTCCTCCATACCATTCAATATCTTTTTTTTTTTTTTGAGATGGAGTCTCGCTCTGTCCCCCAGGCTAGAGTGCAGTGGCACGATCTCGGCTCACTGCAAGCTCCGCCTCCCGGGTTCACGCCATTCTCCTGCCTCAGCCTCCTGAGTAGCTGGGACTTCAGGCGCCTGCCCCACCCCGGCTTTTTTTTTTTTTTTTGTATTTTTTTTTTTTTTNCCCCTGTCCTCTCCTGCCCTTAGGGACATGCGGCTATCAATCACGGGGACCTTGGCAGAGAGCATTGTGGCTCAGGCTTTGGCAGGCCTGAGTGCAGCCCGGGATCGGCTGGTGAGGGGGAGATGTGCACACACTTTCGTGCAAACACACACATGCAGTGACTTGGCCATCTTCCTTGCAGGGGCTCTGTAATGTCTTCTGGGGTCATGTAGCTTAGGGCTATTTCAGGGTCCCTTTAGCACCAATGGGATCATGGCTGAGGCCCTACCTTCCATCTTTGGCTGCTTGGTATTGCAGGTGGAGAGTCTGGCTCATCAGGCAACAGTGACAATGCCCCCTGCCCTACCGGCACCGGATGGAGGTGAGCCCAGCCTCCTTGAGCCTGGGGAATTGGAAGGTCTTTTCTTCCCCCAGGAGGAGAAGGAAGAGGAGGAGGAGAAGGTAAGTAGTTTCAGAACACGGGGCATAGCACTCCCAATCTTCCCATCTTGCTGTGGAGTGTGGAAGGTGAAAGGCAGTTCTTTTGGGGTGGTGCTCTCCTACCTCAGGCTGAGTTTGTGCCCTCCCCACCAGGATGACGGTCCTCCACAGAAATGGCCTGAGCTCAGCCACGGTCTTCACCTGGTTCCCTTCATTCAAAGTAAGTCAGGGCCTTGGGGAAGGGAGTTTACATGGGTGGGCTGAAGCTCCATTAGACTGGGGACCCGGGTACCTGGATGAATTCATTCAGCCTTGTCTGGGTACCCCCCAGCCCTTGTCTGGGCCAGGCCAGGACCCCCGTGCAACCTGCAAAGCTGGGGTCTGCTGTGGTCAGCCCGGTGCGGGACCTGGGCAGACTAGGGACAGGACACCGGCTCGACTCGCCTCCCCCATGCCCCTTTCCCTACCCCCGGGACGCGCATGCTTGGCGGCGGCGCGGAGCTGCGCGCGCTCGGGGCCGCGCTCAGCACCACGGACAGCGGCGGTGGGGGAGGGGCGGAGGGGCGGG
>NW_016814762.1:1109657-1138069 GCF_001698545.2 Rhinopithecus bieti | reverse complement strand
GAGTCTCGCTCTGTCGCCCAAACTGGAGTGCAGTGGCCGGATCTCAGATCACTGCAAGCTCCGCCTTTCAGGTTCACGCCATTCTCCTGCCTCAGCCTCCTGAGTAGCTGGGACTATAGGCGCCTGCCACCTTGCCCAGCTAGTTTTTTGTATTTTTTAGTAGAGACGGGGTTTCACAGGGTTAGCCAGGATGGTCTCGATCTCCTGACCTTGTGATCCGCCCGCCTCGGCCTCCCAAAGTGCTGGGATTACAGGCGTGAGCCACCGCGCCCAGCCCATTAAACATCTGAAAACAAAACAAAACAAAGCATGAAGTTGGCCTGAATTTAGAAACATTGAAGTGTGCGAAGCGTTCTAAGAGGGCTGGACTGGGTTTGCCATGTTCTTGTCCAGCCCATGGTGGGCATTCAGTGGCTGGATTATGAGAACAAGAATGAACAAAAGGCTAGGGTTTGGGGCCAGGGCAGGGCTGGAATCTGATTGCCCTGTTTCCTACAGAGCAAAGATGGCGAAATCAAGAAAGCTGGCTCAGATGGTAAGTGGGACCCTGGGGTGTGGCAGTACATTTGCTGGGAGGTGTCCTTACAGACAGCCCCCAAGGGCTGCTCTCCTGGGGAAGGAAGGGGAGAGGCCAGGTTTTTCTTCCCCTCACCTCCAAGGTCAGGTACCTGAGTCCCCAGCTCCGCCTTGCAGGTGACATTATGGACAGTTCCACGGAGGCCCCTCCCATCTCGATCAAGTCCCGCACCCACTCTGTGTCTGCTGGTGAGTGACGGCCACTGTGTGTGTTGGTAGGGGGAGCAGGGACAGGCAGGAGCGGGGTCAGACCGTTGTTCAGACCTATCTCCAAGACCTGACCAGGTCTTGGCTGACACCCTTCTCCCCACAGACCCCTCCTGCAGACCTTGCCCAGGGAGCCAGGGGCCCGAGTCTGCCACCTGGAAGACACTGGGGCAGCAGTTGAATGCAGAGCTCAGGAGCCGTGGTTGGGGCCAACAGGATGGTCCAGGCCCTCCCTCTCCTGGTCAAAGCCCAAGTCCCTGCAGAACCAGCCCCTCCCGAGACAGCCTGGGCCTCCCAGAGGACCCTTGCTTGGGCCCTAGGAATGAAGGTAGGTAGGCACCCGATTCCCCATCCCAATCCTGGGTTGGGTGCTGGAGGAGTTCCTGCTGGGAACTCGGCTCCTCTAAGGACCCTGAGGGTGGGAAGCAAGGGCTGGAGTGGGGACAGCTGTTGGAACACCCCCTGATTCCCTGGCCTCCCTCAGATGGCCAGCTGAGGCCGAGGCCTCTCTCGGCAGGGCGGCGAGCAGTGTCTGTGCATGAGGACCAGCTCCAGGCCCCTGCTGGTGAGGGGAGACACCTCCACGTGTGCTTGAATGCAGGAGATGCGGGAGGGTGGGCTTCTGGGGCTCCCTTCATGGCTTTGGTCCTTGGAGGGAGCCACCAGTGTGTGAGGGCTCAAGAAATCAGGGCGCCAGAAGGCCAGGTGCAAGGGTTTGACAATAAGCCCTTTCAACTAGCACTGGCTCCATGTCCCGAAGAGCAGCCTCTGTCAGGGGTGAGGACGCAGGGATGGGGGATGCTCTGAAGGCAGCAGTGTGTGTGAGCGCATGCTTACATGCACTGGAGGTAGAAGAGAGGGGCAGGGGATGGACAGACCCCGAGCCTTAGCACCCACCCCAAGCCTTTCTGTGTCCCTTAGAACGGCCCCTGCGGCTGCAGCGCTCCCCGGTCCTCAAACGCAGGCCAAAACTTGAGGCACCTCCATCCCCAAGCCTAGGTAAGAGGGGGTCCAGGCCAGCTGGGAGGGTGGCAGGACTGCTTATTAGCCCAGCCCTGAACCTTCCTCTCTCCCCCTCCCTCTCCTCACAGGATCTGGCCTTGGAACGGAGCATCTGCCCCCACAGCCCACAGAGCCCTCCGGCCCTGAGCAGAGCCCACCCTCCCCAGCCACAGACCAAAGAGGCGGCGGCCCCAGTCCCTGATCCTCTCCTCTCCTGCCGCATGAGATTATTTTATTAAAAAACTCGAAGGAAGCAGAGTGTGGAGCGGTATCTGTCCTGCGTGACCTCTCACATTGGAGTTGGCTCAGACTCTGGCTGTGGATCCATCAGAAAGTGCAAGGCCCAGGCCATGAGCTGGGGAGGAAGCCTGGGAAGAAACCACGGCTGCAGGTCAATGGAGCCTGGGACTAGTGACCAAGAGTGGGGGCAGACCCAGGAACTCACCTGGCAGCTTGGACCCGAGCACAGAGGGACGTGCAGGGTGGCTCATACTCATATTGGAAGGCAGAACCATCACGATGTCTCTCTGGGGGTTCCTGAAAGGGGTATGGTGTTTGGGGAAGAGATAACAAGGACCCCAACCCCATCCAAGGCTACCCATGCTCCCTCCCAGCTCCACCTCAGGCCTTCCTCATTCCACCCTCCAGCTGCAGAGGGGCTAAGCTCACCCAGACAGGGCAGGGCTCCTGGGCTCCCTTGGTAGCTCCGGTCCTGGGAGAAGGCCGCTGATTCTTGCAGGGCAACCCTACAAACTCCTTGAACTCCAGGCTAGGTTTCTGGGGCCTGGTCACAAGAGCCTGTTGTGTACTGGGGACATGGCCACGGGGTGAGAGACTGGGAGTGCAGCTATGGAGTGGGGAGCTGGGGGTTTGACTGGGGTGTGGGGACCTGGGGATCAGGGGGGCAGGGGCTGTGCAGATGGCTGGTGGGGGCTGGGAGCTGCTCCTCTGCCCTGGGTCTGGAGCAGCCAAGGACAGGGCAGGCAGAAGGCTGATGCTGGTACCACTTTCCTCGGATGACATGTGGCCGGGTAAAGCTGGGGTTCCTGAGGAGGAGGGGACTCATTGTAGGCACAGCCCTCTCCGCTTAGAGCAGCTGAGTGGCCTGCGAGCTCAGACAGGACAGCAGGGACCGTGTTCATCCCCCACCCGCCGTGCAACTTTAACAGCATCCTGCGCAGCCCGGGAACCTGACAGACGGCAGTGAGTGCCTGTGACCTGTGCATCACCTCACCTGAGGAACTGGGTGAGGAAGGAGAGGCTATGAGGGTCAGAGATAGGTCCTGCAGAGCCGGGTCTGGTGGGGGTAGCTCAGGGCCTGGGGGGTTCAGGAAGGCTTATCAGCACTGTGGACCTGGGCCCCAGGTATCCCCCCAACCTCTCCAGTCCCCCTTACCCTGTGTCCTCTGACAGGGGCCTAGAGAGCTCAGAATTAGCTGGTCATTCTCAGAGATGCATAGCATTGAGCTGGGGACAGTGTACACAGCTTCTCCCTGTGGGACATAAACTCTGTAGGACAGGCCCATTTACTCTCATGTCCTGTGGGACATGACCCTTGCCTAACTCCTCACCCTGACATCTCCCAAGAAAAGCCCCAGACTGACCGTAGCCTTGCATCGTGAGGCAGCCCAGTGGGTGAGCGGGGGTGCTGTGCAAGGGCCCTCCAGCGTCAGGCAGCTTTCAGCCAGGCACACGAGCGCCCCCTGATGCTCCTGATCCTCCCGCATTTCATCCAGAAGCTGGGACAGTGATAGGCCTGAGGACAGGGGACCACGGGATGAGTCAAGGCTTAAAGGAGAGGACCGGGAGGGGAAGTGGGAGGACAGCTTATTGAGGAAGCGGGAGTTTAAGGCTGGAGAGGTCACTGCACAGGGTGTTAGGACGGCTGGCCAAGCCCTACAGTACCTGCATTGGACGAGGTGGACTCTGAAAGGTGCTCCCTACAGGAAGAGAGTGGCGAGGACTCGAACCATGCTGAAGCCGGTCTACCCAGATACACAAACCCCTCACCAAACCACACGTGGCCCCCGAGCCCAACCCCAGACTCACTCAAGGCATTCATAGAGCTTTTCTGAACATCTAAGTCTTGGTTGCTAAGAAAAAGACAAGGGTAGTTAATGGGGGCCCAAACCCTCCTACCCCAAAGGCTTCTGCCAGCGCTGGCCAGGCTGGGGTGGGGAGAGCTGCTGGAGGGCGAAGGCATCACTTACCAACCAGGCACCCGTAGCCGGGGCTGCTCCGTGGGCAGCAGGCTGAAGCGGTCCACCTGGAGATAGAACTCTGCGGGCTGGAGGAGTTCGGGGGGAAGGGGAGGTCTCAGGAATCTTCACGAAGAGTCATGCCCGGTAACCCGCCCAAGGCAGTCTCACCACTCACCGCGCCGCCCTCAGCGACCTGGATATGAACCCCGCAGTCCTGCAGCAGCAGCAGCCGGCCCTCTGTCCCGCGGAAGCCGAACTCCTTCTCCTCCCTGCGGCGAGCAGGACCCTCACTGCCGGGCCCACCGGAACACAAGGCCCGCCCACCTCGCGCTCTCCGGCGGGACTCCGACCTCCGGAGCCGCGCGGGGCCTCTCACCAGTCCGAGGTGTCCAGGGCCTCCCGCGTCACCAGGCATCGGACACTGTAGGTCCCGTCAGACACAAGCAGCGTGGCCCCGACGTCGGACGCATCAGGGGCGTGGGATGGGCCCGCGGCCGCGGCCTCGGCCTCCTGGAGTACCTGACGGCAGCGAGCGGCGTCAATCCCACCACCCGGGGCCTCCGCCTCGGTCTCCGGGCCCTGAGTGGGGGCTCACCTCGAGCAGCTGCCCGGCTCGTGGACTGGAGAGTGTCTCTGACCCCAGAATCAGCTCTCGAATCCAGGGCCGTAGGACCAGCCTCCCCGAACCTGCCATCCCGGCGGCTGCACCTAGCGGAGGCAAACCGCCCGGGTTTCCCGCGGGCGCCGAGGCCCCGCCTCTCCTCGGAAGAGGAAGCGCCTTCGGCTGGGCGGGGCCTGAGGAGGAGGCCCCGCCCACGTACACCCCGCGCCTGCGCAGGAGAGAGTCCTGCTCGGGAGCTTATGTGGAGACTCCTGCTGGTCCACGGGATGCTGGCCCGTTTACTCTCATCGCGGCGTCACTCCGACAGCGGCCCGGCGTTTCGGCCGTTCGTCAAGATGCCTGTGGTACCGAGAGGGAACAGAACAAGAGCTGGTCCGGTCTCTGGAGAGGGATCCAGGGCCGGGGCCTGCGGCCGAGTGCCGTCCGTTAAGTTGACTCGAAACCATTTCAGCGCCGTGTGACCCCCGAGGGGTTCAGCACATATTTATTATGACTCAGTTTCCTCATCTACACAATGCACGGTCTTGTAAGGCCAGTGGAAATAAGAGCACACACACAACGTCCAATAAATGGTACCTCCTTGGCTCTCCCCTCGGATTGGCGGAGCTCTCCTCGCCAGACTCCGGGGGCGCGTGGACCTCAGCGTGATGACGCAAGAGCGGAGGAAGGCTCCTCTCCACCCCCGGCTCCGTTTCCTAGGAAACGTGAACTCCGCGTTCCACTCTGCGTCGCTGCCCCCTTGACGTCAGGCTCCGGATGGGAAGGCGGGGCGTGTGCTACCGCCAGGGGCGGGGCGGCGCGGGCGGGCCGGCCGGGCTGTGCACCTGCGCCTCTGCGGGCCGCCTGGGGCACCGTCCCCGGCCCGCCCGGCCCCGCCATGGCCCGGCCGCAGAGGACTCCGGCTCGCAGTCCCGATAGCATCGTCGAGGTGAAGAGCAAAGTAAGGGCTCCTCCGGCCTCGGCCCTAGGCGCTCCCAATTCCCTCTTTCTCCCCTTCCCAGCTCCTTGGTCCCCGCCACCTCTTCCCTTTATCCTCCAAGTCCCATTCTACATTTCTGCTCGCCTTCCCCCATCCATCTTCCTTCCTCCACTGCTGGTCTCCAGCTCTCTCTGTGGCCTGAGTACCTGGAGGGCGGTGAGAAGACCTTGGACAGCGTCCCTGGTACTGGAGCTGAGGTCTGGGCTTAAGGCTGCCGCTTTTGCGGCAGCCGGTATCTTTCCCACCCCTGCCAGCCTGCGGTGAGAAAGGGGCGCAGGCTGTCCTGACTCCTCTCCCCCAACCCCGACTTCCAGTTTGACGCCGAGTTCCGACGCTTCGCGCTGCCCCGCGCTTCGGTGAGCGGCTTCCAGGAGTTCTCGCGGTTGCTGCGGGCGGTGCACCAGATCCCGGGCCTGGACGTGCTACTTGGCTATACGGATGCTCACGGCGACCTGCTGCCCCTCACCAACGACGACAGTCTGCACCGGGCCCTGGCCAGCGGGCCCCCACCACTGCGCCTATTGGTGCAGAAGCGGGGTGAGGAGGGGTACAGTGGGCAGCCTCTGTGGGGTAAGGTGCCTGTGGGGCAGGTCTACAAGGGTTAGTCCATGCCCAGGGTACCCACGTGTCACCCTCTGCAGTCCCTGCCCTTGACCTGACCTCCAAGTGGTAGGAAATAGCTACAGTGGCCCCTGTAAAGAGCCCAAGTCGGGGAGCAGGTCTCTGATCTCAACACCCACCTCTTCTGCAGCAGAAGCTGACTCCAGCGGCCTGGCTTTTGCCTCCAACTCTCTGCAGCGGCGCAAGAAAGGGCTCCTGCTGCGGCCAGTGGCACCCCTGCGCACCCGTCCACCTCTGCTAATCAGCCTGCCCCAAGATTTCCGCCAGGTTTCGTCAGTCATAGATGTGGACCTACTGCCTGAGACTCACCGACGGGTGCGGCTGCACAAGCATGGTTCAGACCGCCCCCTGGGCTTCTACATCCGAGATGGCATGAGTGTGCGTGTGGCTCCCCAGGGCCTGGAGCGGGTTCCAGGAATCTTCATCTCCCGCCTGGTACGTGGGGGCCTGGCCGAGAGTACAGGGCTGCTGGCGGTCAGTGATGAGATCCTTGAGGTCAATGGCATTGAAGTAGCCGGGAAGACCTTGGACCAAGTGACGGACATGATGGTCGCCAACAGCCATAACCTCATTGTCACTGTCAAGCCGGCCAACCAGCGCAATAACGTGGTGCGAGGGGCATCTGGGCGTTTGACAGGTCCTCCCTCTGCAGGGCCTGGGCCTGCTGAGCCTGATAGTGATGATGACAGCAGTGACCTGGTCATTGAGAACCGCCAGCCTCCCAGTTCCAATGGGCTGTCTCAGGGGCCCCCGTGCTGGGACCTGCACCCTGGCTGCCGACGTCCTGGTACCCGCAGCTCTCTGCCCTCCCTGGATGACCAGGAGCAGGCCAGTTCTGGTTGGGGGAGTCGCATGCAAGATGGTAATGGCTTCAGCCTCTGACAGGCAGGATGCAGCCCCATGTCACTCCAAACTGCTGGGACATGGCAGGGACTTCACAGTGGGGGTTTTTAGCTGGCTCCCAGGGCTCCCTCAGCCTGGGGAACATTAAAGGTTTTCTACAAATACAGTCTTGGTCCTTCTGTGTCCCAGTCCCAGCCTCCTCCCTGGTCCCACCAGCTTGTCTTCTGCTCTAGACTAAGTCCAGAGTGACAATGGGGAGAACTTCCTGCAATCAAGCAGCAGGAGGGCCACCAGGCTTGGCATTTTTAGGGTAAGAAAAGCTCTTATGGAAACAAATCCTGTGTACCAAAGGTTTAATTTTGACAAAGCGGTTAAAAGGCTGGGGTGGCCCTTCTGCAGCCACTGGTGGCTGGGAGGAGTGCTCTAGGACACTGGCCACCCCCCTGCTCCTGTCTTCAGACCTCTGTTCTGGGATTGGATCCGACCCTGTCCTTTGCAGCCATGTGGCGATCCTCAGCATGGAGCTTCCTGCCACTGTCCCTCAGAGGGGCTCAGGTGTCCATCTTCACGAAGACTTTGGGCCGAGAAAAGATCTTGATGGCCTCCTCTACCTGCACCAGTTTCCGGTCCAGCTCAGCACGGTGGCTCTGGGCTCTCAGTGAGTCTGCCCCGGCAGGCAGCAATACCAGCTCACGCAGCAGCTGGCTCTGGCCTACAGGGGGCCCGGGAACAGTGAGAACAGTGAGTGTTGGGCAGGGGTGCCTGGTCCCCAGTGGGGTCCCCCTCCAGCCTCCCTGCCCAGGTACTCACTCTGGAGCAGCTTGGTCAGTGTTTCCAGCCGCTGGTTTTCAGGCATGCGTGTGTGGCCTGGGGGCATGGCAGGGTCTGGCTGGCTCTGCTTGCGAGCCTCAGCCTCCCGCTGCCACAGGTCCCTGCGCTCCAACAAGCTGTGGGTACACAGGTTCAGGGTTGATGACCCCAGGGCAGAGGTTGGTTCCCGCCCTCCACAGGTGTCTCCCTCACCCTGAGTGTCAGGCAGTGAGACCTACTAATGCGGCACACGGCCCTTCTGTGTGGCATTGTAGTGCTCCTGGGCCTGCCGCTGCTGCTCTAGCACTTGTGCCAGGACCTGCAGCGAGCGGGAATGCCTCCGGGGGGCCCTCTTTGCAGCTCGTGCATTGTGACGAATGAAGTCCACCCCCAGGCCTGGCTCCTGCAGGACACAGCAAGCGTGGGTGGGGGCAGACAGCATTATGTTGTGTCCCTGAACGCCCACCACACACCGGGAACGCTGCCCAACCACCATCCAGCCCCCACACATCCTCTCACCTTAGCTTTGGGACCTGGTGGTGTTGGCTGGGGACTAGGTACACGGGGTGGTGGGAGGCCAGGGCCACAGCGGGAGTGCGCCCGCAGGAAGTGGGCAGACTCTGTCCCAAAGGCAGGGCCAGGCTCCTGGAGGGCAGGGCACAGCAGAGAGACCAAGCAGGCTGAGGTCTGGGGCTCCAGCTGCAAAACCCTGGCCCTCTTGGCCCTTCTGACCTTTGCATCCGTGTCCCTCGGGCCCTCTTCCCTCTTCGAGAGACACTTGTCCTCCTCAGCACACAAATGTGTGAGTATGTCACATTTTTAAGAAAACAACAAACCATCTCTCCTTCCACCTCAGTACTGGCCCACCTACCACTCTCTTTTATGCTTCCTAGCCAAGCTTCCTGGCTCTAGCCCCGTGAGGTTCCTGACGGCTGGCCTCCAAGTCCTCAAATCCAGGTGGTCACTTCCTTGGTCTCGTTGTCCTCAACCTGATCATCAATAACTCCTGGGTCTCACTCCTGAGATCCAGGCCTGAATTTTCATCTGCTTCCTGGACACAGTCCCACCCCCTGGGAGCCCCACAGATGCTTCAGCCCCGACACATTTGTGTGACCTTGCCTTTCCTCTCACTCCTGCTCCTCCTGCTGAGTCCCTGGATGGAAGGATAGTGCTACTCTCTACCCGAGACAGAGCCACCCACCATACCCCTGCCCTTCCCACTGTCCTCAGAAATAAGGACTGAAAAGTGACTTTTGTGGCCCCTGATGTGGGCCCAGCTGACTTCTTGGCCTAACTTCACGCCCTTCTTTCCTCACAGTGAACTGTACACTTAGCATCTCCACTGCTGTGTGCCCTGTAGTCTGTGAGGTTCCATCTTTTGGGAATGTTCTCCTCTGCTGGCCCCTTGACTAACTGCTGCTTGCCCCTCAGGATCAGCCCTGCCATCACCACTTCGGAGAAGCCCCCCAGCCTGGCCCTGCAGCAGAGCCAGGGTCTCTTAGTTCCCTCCCTCCCCAGAACTTGGATCAGGGCCTGTTGGCCAACAAAAAGGATAATACTTCTGGATCCCTGGGGCAGGTACCTGGAGCTGGGCCTTGACCCGGGACTCCACCTTGTCGTACTTGGGCGAGCGCCACAGAGCTTTCAGGGGCCTGGGCTGTCCATGCTCCCGGCTGCGCTCCTGTTCTCTGAAGCGCTTCTGAATCTCCCTGATCCGCCTCAGGTTCTCCTTCTCATGGTCTTTAGGGTCCTTCCCTGGAGAAAAGATGCCACCAGGCTCTGCCCTACATAGGGCCCACACAATCCAACTTCCACTAGTTCACACACAGGCCTGCTCCCTGCCTCCTACAGAAAGAGTTCCCTTCCTCATGTAGTATTTCAGGATGACTGTCTCCATTATTATTATTATTATTTGAGACAGGGTCTCACTCTGTCATCCAGGCTGGAGTACAGTGGCATGATCACAGCTCACTGCAGCCTTGACCTCCCCAGCTCAAGTGATCCTCCCACCTCAGCCTGCTGAGTAGCTGGGATTACAGACACACGCCACCATGCCAGGCTAATTTTTATATTTTTTGTAGAGATGGGGTTTCACCATGTTGGCCAGGCTGGTTTCCATCTCCTGGGCTCAAGTGATCCGCCTGCCTGGGCCTCCCAAAGTGCTGGGATTCCAGGAGTGAGCCATTGCGCCCGGGTGATTTTCTCCATTATTATAGTGAAGTATATACCATAGATCATCTCATATATGACATTCATCTCTTGTTCTTTGTCTCCCACCTTGACTCAATGATGGCTCATGCTTATCTTCAACCTTGTGTTCTAGCACCTATATGGCCTGGCACACAGTAGGCACTCAACAAATTTGACGGGTAATAAATGCACGAAGCAGAGCTAGGGCTTCGTGGGAACTACCTTATTCAGTTCACTTCCTTCGAGAAGGTAGCACATTTCTCCCCCTTTTATAGTTGGGGAAACTGAGACTCAAGAGATGCAAAGCCTGGGCCCAGGTCAGGGCGGAAAGAGCAGCTGCTTTTGATCTCTTTCCACCCCGCATTGCCTCTCTGCCCCTTCTTCCATTCCTGGGACTTACTCTTGAGAGAGACCCCAGGACCTAGGGAGATCCCCTCGAGTTGCAACAGCACGTCCCCGACGCCGCGCCGGCCGCGCTCCAGGATCTCTCGGGCACCGGGACCGATGCGGGGGCCACAGGGAGCGGTGGCGTCCAGGGCCCGGTCCGAGGTCAGCAAGTCCAGCTTCAGCGCGTTTCCCTCGAGGCGCCCTTGAGCTGTGGGGCGGAGCCGGGCGGAGTCCAGGGCTCAGAGGTGGAGCCGGGGCCGACCCCTGAGCCTCGCACCACCGCCGAGCCCCCGGACTCACCCGAGGCCGGCCGCCGGTAGTAGTCAGGGCAGAGCGTCGGGTCTGGGGGGATGGGCCCAGAGATGCGGGACGGGCCCTCGCACATGCCGCCGGCGCCGCCCAGCAACGGTGCCCCGAGGCCTGCAGGGCTGTGCACCTCCCTCCCCGGGCCCCCTTCCCCAACCCCGGGCCTCCTCCCTCGCCCAGGACCCTGACCCTGACGTGCCCGTCACTCCCGGGCCCCTGCCGGTCCCCGCCTGGGCCCCGGCCTCGCTCGCCGCCTCCGCGACCTCTCCTCCCAGCCCACTTCTCGGTCCTGCTCGCGGCCTCTCCCCCGCAGCACTCGGGCAGGGGCACACTCGAGAGGTTTTGCCGCCAGCCGCTGCCACCCGACGGGAGTTGTTGTTGCCGGGCAACCGTGGCTTCCGTCCCCGGGGTCAGGGCCCACAGATCCTGGCGCAAAGCGTCCTGGGGCTTGTAGTTTCCGCCGAGTGTGGGCTCCGCTGTCGCCGGTTTCGCTTCCCAGCTCTGCCCTCTCTTGCTGGCCGGTCTCCGGGGTCAGCGCGGGGCCACCATCCAGCCGCTCGGGGCCTTCCCCAAGCAGCTGTGGAGGATGCACTGAGCCTGCGCAGCCATGGCCTCGGCATGGCAGAGAGGCGGCCGGGGGTCCAGGAGGCTACGGTCTTGGGGCAGGGACAGCTCGCGGAGGAACCCGGCAGCGCTCAGACCTCCGAGGTGACCGTCAGGCTGTTTAACCTTCAAACACGGGGCCGCAGCGCTCTGAGAGGCGGAACTCTGAGCCCCCCCGGACCCGCTAACTGCCAGGCTGGGCCCTCCAGGAGGGGAGGGGCACAGGCTGGTGTCATTATTCCCGTTTCGGTGTCTAATGTTAGGTGTTCAGTGACGGATCCCTATGTCCTTTGCCCGACCATGGTGACCGATGGCCTGTTTGTCACCTCTAGTGTCCAGTGGCGGGAGAACATTTCCTGGTGCCAGCCCATGAGGCCCGCAGAACCCAGGGTGAAGACCAGCGCCCAGCAGGCGCAGCTTCGGAGCTGGAGCTCCAGGAGGAAGGACCCAAGCTGGGGGAGGAGAGACCCAAGCCGGAAGCCGGGGCGCTAGAGGAGAGAGGCCCCAGGCCCGTGGTCTCCATTGTGAGGCCCCGTCATGGTCCAAAGAGAAAGCCTGTCAAGTGAGGGGCTCTGGGGAGGAGTGGGGGAAGGAGCGGCAGGCCCGGGGTTGGGGCACACACCCCAGTAGCATTCCTGATTCCTGCACTCCTGCAGGAAGGATTCTTGTCCCCTGTCACTACCATCACTCTCCTCTCCCGTTCTTCAAGAGCCCCCGTGTAGGGAGCAGCAGGAGAGTGGGAGCTTCAGGGTTTGTAGGGGACTGGGCTCACTGGCCTCTAAGGCTCTTGGGCCTGGGGCCTCATTGACCAGGAAAGGGGCAGGCGTCGAGTCCTGGGGCGGTGGGCAGGCTAGGGTATTCCCTGGGTCAGGTCTCTTGTCCCTGGCTCAGGTCCCTCAGCCTCCCGGGCCTTCGTGCCCATCCCAAGGCTGAAGCTGAGCTGCCACCCAGGCTGCCGCTGCAGGAGGAGGAGCCAGAGGGCAGCCAGAGTGAGCCCTCACCATCTGCCAGACAGCACAAAAAAGCCAAGAAGCGCAAGAGCCTGGGGGCTCCCGTGCTCCACGCTGTGGCCAGCACAGTGTCTGCACCCTTAGAGACATTGGGGCTGGAGCGTGAGTGGCAGTCCCTGGGCTGTTCCTTCTCCCCCTGCCTGTGGGGCCCGACATGGCACAACCTGGCGCTCTAGCCTCTGCCCTGCCCTGGGTCTTTGCAGGAAAGGCCCAGCGCCTGCGGCCCCTGTACCAGTACATCAACTATTGCAACCCCGAGCTGAACCAGGCAGGGGAGGGGGACGGGGAGGCTGAGATGGAGGCAGAGGCAGAGCTGGCCCTGGTTCCCGAGGAGGCAGGTGTGGAGCAACTGCAGGCCCTGCTGCCCTTGGCAGGTGAGCTGGGCCCAGGCCTCGTTTTGCCCTGTCCCAGTCCATTAGTGACCCCTATCCATGCTCTGGCTTCCCTCGGAGAGGAGGCTGGAGAGGAGGCTGGGGGCTTGCCCAGCTTGGGGGTGAGTGACCACCACAAGGCTGAGGTGGATAAGTCAACCCAGGTGGACATCGACAAGATGCTGAGTGTCTGCACTGCTCCGCTTGTCCCCCCGCTCTCTCCTCAGTACAAGTGACTGTCCCGCCCCACTGGTGGCTCCCCTCCTTCCATGCCTGAATTTGGCTTCAGGCTTCCTGTGGGCCTAGGCCCTCTGGTGGAGGGGGGCAAATTTGGCACCTGCCCCCACTTGGGACTTTGGGCTTGCTGAAAATAAATATTTTCTTTTCAAAGACTTTGTGATTCCCTGGATAGGTTTCCTGAACTGGGAAAGAGGATGGAGGACTCAACAGTGCAGGGTTTGAGGCCTGAATGGTCATCTGCATCACCTGAGACTTTGACAATGAGAGATGCCTTTGTGCCGCCCCATGCCTCACCGAATTGGGGTGGACCTGGTACTGTGTGTTTAGGTGAATCTGAGGGTCAGGCGGCTAACTGGGTGATGAAGAGGGAAGTGAGAAGGAGGAACTTGGAGCAGAGGAAAGAAAGGGTCTGTAGGATCATGGGAAGCAGGCGTTTGGCCCTACTCTTTGTCTTCTGGGGAAGGGCCTGCATTTGGTCTCACCTTGAGGGGATCAAAACTTGGGATCCTCCTAGGAGGTAGCTCAGAGTTCTTTTGCCTGTCGCAGGAGTGACAGCTTTGGGATGTTTTCCACTCATTGCCAGACCATAGCTGGACCGGACCTTGTCCATGGAGTAGCCCCTGGTCACAGGTGACGGGGCATCATCAGTGATGTCTTCCTGACAGGCAGGGGTGGGCAGGGGCAGTAAGTACATCTGGGGCCCTGAGGCCAAGCCACTGGATGACAACTGTGCCCAACCGGCAGGGATGTCTGCTGCCAGAGCCAGCCAGTGTTGGCCATTTTGGAAACTGCACATCCTGGGCCTCCTGTGTGTTCCTTGGACACCACAAACAGACACAGGGAATTTCAAGTTCATGGATAATTTCCCCTCCCTCCAACTGGTTTTTCCTCCTGTAACTCATCTGCGCAATTGTTTAAGCTAGAATCTTGGATGTCACCCTAGACCCCATCCTGTTCTTTGCTCCCTGATTCCTACAAGCTAAGCAGACATTGAGGCCAGTGAACATACCCTTTCAGGCTGAGAACCTCTCGGACCCCACAGTCAGCACCGTTGCCTGGACCACTGTCATCTCCAGGTGACAGCCTCACTGGTCTCCCTGCCTGTCGTCTCTTGGCCCACAGATCCATCCAGTGGCCCTGCGACACACACACCTGAGCCCCTGATGGTGTCACTCCCCCTTGGGATTCCCCTCCTCTTGCCCCAGCTACCTCAGAACTCAGTGGCTTCCTGTAATTCCCTGAGCAGTTACACCTTTTCCTCCCTTTACTCTGTGCATGTGGGGTTTCCTCTGCCTAAAATGCCTTTATCCCCACCTCTCCCACTGGCTAGTGCACACACACCTTTGAAAACCCTGCTTCCTGGGGAGGCAGACAGCATGCCGTGTTGCCCTGCATTGTAGCACCTACACACTACTATCATGTGGGTTGTAACTGTCTTCAGGGCTAGATCGTGAGCTCCCTAAGGGGACATCTAATTGCATCACATCCACCAAGCCAGAGGGCCCCTTAAAAGGCACCAAGGTGATGAGACCGAAGTGAGGGTGGAGGAAGCTGCAGAGAGGGACATGCGGGAATCTGAAAGGCTGAGGTCATCCCAAGGACACAGTGATGTGTAGGTTCCCTGGAATATGGCCTGGCAAGGTCACTGGAGGGAGTGGGATGGGCAGGTTCGGGTGGGAAAAGCAGGGTCCCCTTTCTGGCATCATCCCAGGCTGCTCCCTCCTTTGACAGGGTCACTTGGGGGCTCACTGGCCCCATGGCAAGCCATGGGGTCAGGATGTTTTTTTTTCTTTGAGACAGGGTCTCCTTCTGTCGCCCAGGCTGGACTGCAGTGGCACAATCTTGGCTCACTGCAACCTCTGCCTCCCGGACTCAAGGATTACAAATGTGAGCCACTGTGCCCGGTCAATTTTTTTGTGGAGATAGGGTCTGTGTTCCTCAGGTTGGTCTCAAACTCTGGACCCCAAGCAATCCTCCCTCCTTGGCCTCCCAAAGTGCTAGGATTACAGGCAAGAGCCAACACACCCAGCCAAGATAATGGAGCTTAACCTCCTCGCTTTATGGTTGGGAAGGCAGAGGCCTGGAGAGAAGTGGCCTTGCAGGAGACTACACCCTGGGATCTAGGAATCCCTGTCCTCAGTTGTACAGGATCTGCCAACCTGGGGACTCTCTGGCTAAGGCCTGACCCCAGAAGGCCTCCCTATCTTTGTGCAGCCTCCAGGGCTGGAAGTGTAAGCAAGGCCAGCACTGATAAGGAAGAGGTGGTCCTGTCTTCTCACAGGCAAGGCAGGAATTAGAAATCGTGGGAGAACTAGTCTGCAATTCCTGAGGCCTATTACCCAATGGACTTGTCTAAGCAGGGTGGGTGGTAGGAACTGCAGAAAGGATCAAGTCCCTACTACTCCTAGAAGCTCGCTGTAAAGGGGCAATGCTACATGATTTAGGGAGACATGCGTAGCTGGGCGTGGTGGTCTGTGTCTGTAGTCCCGGATATTTGGGAGGCTGAGGCAGGAGAATCGTTTGAGCCCGGGAGTTCAAGACCAGCCTGGGCAACATTTTTCCCTGTCTCAAGAAGTAAAAATGATGCAGCCATAAAAAAGAATGAAATCGTGTCCGTTGCAGCAACATGGAAATGGCTGAGACCACTATCCTAAGCAAATTAACACAGGAACAGGAAACCAAATGGAACATGTTCTCACAAGTGGGAGCTACACATTGGGTACACATGGACACAAAGATGGGAAACACAAACACAAGACTACGAGGGGGCAGAAAGGGGGTGGGGTGAGTGTTGAAAAAAACTACTGAGTACTGTGTTCACTACCTGGGTGATGAGATCAATCGTCCCCCAAACCTCAGCATCACACAGTATACACATGTAACAAACTTGCACATGTACCCCCTGAATGTAAAATAAAAGTTGAAATTATATATTCAAAACAAGTGGCCAGGTGCAGTGGTTCATGCCTGTAATCCTAGCACCTTGGGAGGCTGAGGGGGGCAGATCACTTAGGCCAGAAGTTCAAGACCAGCCTGGACAACGTGGGAAACCCCGTCTCTACTAAAAATACAAAAATTAGGCTGGGGGCGGTGGCTCACGCGTGTAATCCCAGTACTTTGGGAGGCCAAGGCGGGTGGATCACGAGGTCAGGAGTTCGAAACCAGCCAGCCTGGCCAACATGGTGAAACCCTGTCTCTACTAAAAATACAAAAAAATTAGCCGGACATGGTGGTGTGCGCCTGTAATTCCAGCTACTCGGGAGGCTGAGGCAGGAGAATTGCTTGAACCAGGGGGGTGGAGGTTGCAGTGAGCCGAGATCGCACCACTCCACTCCAGCCTAGGCAACAAGAGCGAAACTCCGTCTCAAAAGCAAACAAACCCCCACCCCCAAATTAGCCAGGTGTGGTGGCGGGCACCTGCAGTCCCAGCTACTTGGGAGGCTGAGGCAGGAGAATCGCTTGAACCCGGGAGGTGGAGGTGGCTGTGAGCCAAGGTGACGCCACTGCACTCCGGCCTGGGTGACAGAGTGAGACTGTCAAGAAAAGAAAGGAGGGAAGGGAAGGGGAGGGGAGGGGAGGGAGAGAGGGAAGGAGGAATGGAGGGAGGGAGGGAATAAAGGAAGGAAGGAAGGGGGAGAGAGAGAGAGAAAGAAAGAAAAGAAAAAGAAAGAGAGAGAGAGAGAGAAAGAAAAAAGAAAGAGGGAGGGAGGGAGGGAGATACAACCTCAGTGCAACTGAGGACCAAGGCTGTGGGACCACAGGTTGGGGAGTGGCTACTTTGCCGAGGGCAGAAGTGGTGACCAGGCAGTCCTCCAGCTGACTCCTGAGAGGTGGTGCCTTCCAGGCAGAGGACGTGCCAGGGACAAAGCCCTGCTAGTATGGAAGCTGCCACCTCCGCAGGAGGGCTGCTTAGTGTGGCTGGAGTGGACGGCATGGCCATATGGAAACCAGGTTGGGCAAGTCCGGGGGTGAGGAGGAGGGGTGTGGACAGGGAAGGATCTTGGCATGACGTTCAGGAGAGGCTGCTTGGCCGGCAGGGTGACGGGCAGAACAGGAAAGGAAGCGGCTGCCACCGTCTGGGTGAAAACAGTTCTGGATTTGGTGAAAACAGTCCTGGATTTGGCTGGAGGTTGAAGAATACGCAACAGGTATTTTGGAAGTTCTCTTCTGGTTGCTGTATCTGATGAGCAAAGCTAACTGCATTTTACTGTCCTGGAAAACTTTATTTTGACCTGAGAAAGAGCTAGCTAGTAACACCCTGAGATTTGGAAAAAGGTCCTGGGAGATGCTGTCTTCTTCCAGGAGGGGGCGCTGCTGGACAAGTCTGGAACCAGTGTGGGTTCAGTCACGCGTGGAGACCAGAATCCTGTGGGCTCCCTTGGCCACAGGCATCTGAGCACATCTATCTTCCCCATCCCCAGTGTGGGACTGACCAGCTCTGATACCCAGGAGATACTCGATGGTAAAGACATCTAAGGGAAGAGGCCATATACCCCTCTGGCCATGAATCTAGGCTCTGGGGATTCCCATAGAGGAAACGGGATCCTCATTGAAGTAGCTCTGCACTAAGCCCCAGCACATTCTGGGAACCCAAGTGCCATTCTGGATGGCCACATGGCCCTTTCTTATGTGGGAGCATCTAAGTCGGGCTTGTGCTTTCCTGGTCAATTCCCACATTTCAGAGCGACCTCAACACCCTAGCAACAACATGGGAGGACTGAGCTGAGCTAACTGTCCCAGGGACAAGGGGGCAGCCTCCCCTTTAACCTTCAGTGTCCTGCCTGGTGGTGGGTGCTGTCTGCACTTCACTTCCTAGTTCAGGCCAGGCCGAGCCTCCTGCAGCAAGCAGAGGCAATGCTGGGCCCTTGGGTGTGAAGAGTCCCAAGTGCTGGGAGGAAGTGTGGTTCAAGGTCAGGCTCTGTGGTTAGATGGTCCTGACCAGGCTCCCAGCTCCATCATGGACAACCTACAGGAGGCAAGTAGCGTTGCCCTCTGTGCCTCCATTTTATGATCTGAATGATGGGAATATTTACCATCAGAGAGTGGTTTGGAGATTAAGTGAAATAATAACATACATGTTTGCCCTGAGGGTCAGCATGCAGTAGGCACACTCCAACCCTATCCCTTGTTATTCCCTCTCACAAGGATATCTGAATCCAGTACACAACAGGAAAATAAGCCTGGTGACTTCTAGAAGAGGTGCCAAGAGGAAAAGGAAGCCCTCCCTGGGCTTTTCTGGCAAGGAGCCCAGGGCAGGGAAGTGGGCGGAAGGTTAGAGAAGGGAACAGAACTCGGTCCAGGCTGAACGAGCCTGGCAGGCTGGTCAAAGAAGCAATGGGGAGGGCGTGTCCTTTCTCAACACCACTCCCCACCCCAGCTTCTGGAGGTGGGTAGAAGACTGGCCCTGAGCAGAGCACAGTCAAGAGCACAGTGGGTGACTGGCCCTCAGGTCCAGCCACAGCTGCTCCACGGGGCATGCCTGGAGCTCTTCCTCCTACTTCTCACCCTGTGCCACCTCCCTGAAACCACTCCCCCCCGCCACCTCAAGGGCACTCTGGCAGCCAACACCGTGACATTAAGAACAGAACCCCTCCTGACCTCCAGCCCAGTGAGGTCCCAAATTCTCCCGATATCTGCTGAGACGGCAGGCGCAGCAGCAGCCCATTAGGAAGTCCTGACTCCTGTTCTCTGAGGAAATCTTTTCTTCGGAGGCTCCTGGGATTTGGCTATGAGGGAACAGGCAGGAGACGAGGGCTGGCACGGGCAGCAGCCCGTGTGGCACAGTTGACGGTGATGACCCACGGCTGGCTCCAAGCTGCTGTGGAGCAATGAGTAAAGAGAAAAACCCCCTACAGCAAGAAACAAGCCTTTCAGTATTAAAGACACCCAACCTACCAAACAAAAACCACATGCCATGTCCTATTTTCTCAATTATTTATTAACATTTCTCAGATGTTCTAAAGCCCTCCCTTGCCTCCTCTCTGCCAAATCAGGGCCCTCTGTCCTACTTCAAAAGCCTGAGAGCTCACTTAATAAAGCAAGCCCCAGTCCCCACCTGGGAAGGGCCTGGTCACATGGGAGGGCAGGTGAGGGTCCCTGAGGGACAGCTTGTTGCCCTCACTGTTCCTGAGATGTCCCAGCCCAAGAAGGAAACGAAACTTCTCATCATTTCTCCTCGGGCCTCAGCCGAGCTGGCCCTATTGTGCTTTCTCACCGTTAGGACTGCGGATCAGGCTGAGGGGCTCACCAGGGTGAGCCTTTCCGAGTCCCACTCACTGGCATCGCCATGAGGAGGCCCAGCGGCAGCTCTGCCCTGTGCACACCGTGGTAACCTGGCCAACAAGAACATTTGCCACCCTGCAAGTCTGAGGAGCAGGTGAGTCGCTGGAGGGGGCGAAGTCCCAGGGCCACCTCTGGCTTCACCCAGACTCATTAAATGAAAGACACCATCTCTGCTAGGGCCAAGCCCCTGTCACATCTGGCTCCTGTTCTCCTCCCTGGTCCCTCTGCCCTGTGGCAAGAAGCCCAGGTGCAGGTTCATAGGTTGTTCCGCTGAAGTGCCTCACACAAGTTCTGGTTGGTGTCGGGCTCCTCCGTCAGCACCTCCACAGCCTCCCACTCCCCGGATCGGCTCGACCTCTTGATGGCATCCACCACGCTCTGCATGTACAGCCCATCCTCGAAGGAGGCAGCCATGGAGACAGGGGTGCGGTCCCAGGTTCGGCGGTCGCCCTGCCCCTGGAAGGACTGGCGCAAGGCCTGCACCATGTAGACCATGCCCTTCAGGTACAGCAGCGGGACGTCCTGGGGCCCCTGTTCAGGCAGCCCTGCACCCACGGCCAGCGAGTCCCTCAACAGCAGCTCCTCTTGCGTGGCAGAATTCTTCTGCCCATAGAGGTCAGCTCCTCGGGCGACGAGGCGTCCTGCAGAGCCTACCACCATGACTTCATGCACAAAGGCGCCTGGCATGTTGAAGTTGAGTGTCACTGTGCTACACACACCCCCACCCATGAGCATTTGGAAGAAACAGAAGTCATCGCTGGTGACATGCCGGATGCCACGGATGGCAGCGTTCTGCCTCACAAATGTCTTGAGCAGCCCGTGCACCTTCTCGGCTCTCCGGCCGGTCAGGTGGGTCAGCAGGTCCACAATGTAGGTCCCCATGGTGTGCAGGCCCCCACCGCCCATGAGCTCATCACAGATCCAGCCATAGCTGGGGCTCAGCAGGCTGCCTGAGTAGATGCGGGCATCGCAGATCATCACTGCTCCTACGTAGTGCTCCGAGATCAGCTGCTTCATGCGCACGAAGGCAGGCAGGAAGCGCAGCACGTTCCCTACCAGGCTCATGAGCTGTGGGTAGTAGCGTGAGGCCGTCACCATCCGGAAGGCATCCACCGATGTTGCTGCCTTCTCGCAAACCACATTCTTCCCAATACCTAACAATAGGACACAACAGGAAATCTCAAAGTTCCAAGGAGGAATCTCCAGCATGTCCACCTGCCCTGAGGATTCTGGACCTGTCTGCCTCACAACTGCATGAACTAATTTTTTTGTTTTCTTTTTTGTAGAGGTGGGGTCTTGCTATGTTGCCCAGGATAGTCTCAAACTCCTGGCCTCAAGCGATCCTCCACTTTGGCCTTGTGAGTAACTGGGACCACAGGTGTGTACCACCACATCTGGCTAATTTAAAATTTTTTTTGTAGAGATGGGGTCTCCCTCTGTTGCATAAGCTGGTCTAGAACTCCTGGGCCCAAGTGATCCTCCTGCCTTGGCCTCCCAAAGTGCTGAGATTACAGGTGTTAGCTGCCATGCCTGGCCCCAAATTTCTTCAAATAAATCTCTCTCTTAAACACCCTATTGGTTCTGTTTCTCTGGAGAACCCTGAATAATATAGGAGGGCTAGAAAGGTTGGCACACTTCATGGATGTGTCTCTATGCTGTCATGCATTTATTAGGTCATCAGCTTGGGGCAAGGGAATCTAACCTATTTTCTAGGGGATGGGCTAGTCATAACTCCCACTCTTAGTCATAACTCTAGAGAGGGCCCTAAGAGTCCCTGCAGATTGTTTTCTGAAAACACTGGCCCAACAAGTTAGAGTGGCCCAAGGCTACAAAATGGTTGGCTCTGGTAGGACGGGAAGGAAGTGAGAATACCCTTTTTGCCCTCACACCCATTCTGGGTACGCTGCAGTCAACACGCACCCAGAGCTAAACAAAGTTGGACAAAGCCCTGAAGAGAGTGCTAGAGGATGAGCAGCTGGAAACTGAAGGGATGAATGCTGCTCCATGTTTCAAGATGAAAGCTCGTGAGGAAGAGCAGCCATGAGACACTAACACCTGCAGTGTTCCTGCAAGCTTCGTGTGGTTCAAGTCAAAGGAAATCCTGTGCTAATACCTTAAATAGAAAACTTAGAGCCGGGCGCGGTGGCTCAAGCCTGTAATCCCAGCACTTTGGGAGGCCGAGACGGGCGGATCACGAGGTCAGGAGATTGAGACCATCCTGGCTAACATGGTGAAACCCCGTCTCTACTAAAAAATATTAAAAAACTAGCCGGGCGAGGTGGCGGGCGCCTGTAGTCCCAGCTACTCCAGAGGCTGAGGCAGGAGAATGGCGTAAACCCGGGAGGTGGAGCTTGCAGTGAGCTGAGATCCAGCCACTGCACTCCAGCCTGGGCGACAGAGCCAGACTCCGTCTCAAAAAAAAAAAAAAAAAAAGAAAAGAAAACTTAGAAAGCCCAAAAAGCAGTATGGACTAGACACATACAGAAGTTTACAAGTCATAGTAAGCCAGGAAGGGTAAACACCCTGGCAAAAACCCATGAAAAAGCTCTCCAACATCCAATTGCTTCTCGGAATAAAAGCCGAAGTCCTTACAAAGGCCCCACCCATAAGGTCTTGATACATGATCTGTGCACTCCTCCAAAATTTTCCTTTTTTTTTTTTTTTCTTAAATTGAGATGGAGTCTCACTCTGTTGCCCAAGCTGGAGTGCAGTGGCTTGATCTTGGATCACTACAACTTCCGCCTCCCAGGTTCAAGCAGTTCTCCTGCTTCAGCCTCCTGAGTAGCTGGGATTATAGGCACCCACCACCACACCCAGCTAATTGTTGTATTTTTAGTGGAGACAGGGTTTCACCATGTTGGCCAGGCTGGTCTCCAACTCCTGACCTCAGGTGATCCACCTGCCTTGGCTTCCCAAAGTGCTGGAATTAAGGCAGGAGCTGCCATGCCTAGCCACTCCAAAATTTTCTTTTTGATCTCTTTGTCTCCTGTGGTCTTTCAGCTGCTCATCCTGCTCTAGCCACTGAATGAGAGATGGGAGCTGCTATGCAGAAGGACTTGGTGACTGGGGAGAGGCAATGATCACAAAATGCTGAAGGACTGAGAAGGCAGGGCTGGGTTAGGAAACGAGACTGAAAGCATTACACAGAGCCTATATGCAATGTGGAAAACGGAGTACCAAGTCTTGGTCTGGATTAATTCGTGTGCTTACCCTTCTAGTTGAAGCCCATTTGGGCAATGTGTGCACCTGGGCTTCTCCTCCATGGCCATCCAGGCTCCACTCTGGCACTCCACAAGTACTTCCTGGTTGGAGGGGCAGCCTTAGGCCTGGATGCCTGTGACCTGGGGTAACCAAGTCAAGAGTGTGCCTTCTCCAGGTATGTGCATCTTCAATAACCATGGTGTTCATCTTCCCTCAGGCCCCTGAACATTTTCTGAATGTTTTCAGATGGGGCAATGGTAAAGACACAGATTATTTCTGATGGCTCACTGCAGGGTGCAGCTTACCCTGATGGACCAAGATGGATTCTTTCCACACAGGTTCAGGTGGGGCCAGCTTGCAGCAGAAACAATAGTAACTACAGACAATAAATCTTGCAACAAAAAACTAAGAAAACTTTATAGAAATGGCCAATGTCTCGGCTTGGCATGGTGGCTCACGCCTATAACTGCGGCACTTTGGGAGGCTGAGGTGGGCAGATAAACTGAGGTCAGGAGTTTGAGACTAGCCTAACCAACAGGAAGAAACCCTGTCTCTACTAAAAATACAAAATTAGCCGAGTGTGGTGGCACATGCCTGTAATTCCAGCTACTCGGGAGGCTGAGGCAGGAAAATCACTTGAACCCGGAAGGTGAAGGTTGCGATGAGTTGAGATTGCGCCATTGCACGCCAGCCTGGACAACAAGAGTTAAACTGTCTCAAAAAAAAAAGAAGTGGCCGATGTCCCACGTGATGGATGGGCCCCAAGACAACTGACTGCCCAGGGAGAGTCAATTATTGGTGCTGGACTCAAGCTTTGGAGCCAGAAATTCCTATGCTCAAATCTTGGCTCTCTCACTTCATTGCTAGATGACCTGGGAAATTTCTAAACTTCTCTGGGTTTTTGTTTACTACTGTTAACTGTAAAGCAGGATTTTCCAGTTACAGGGAAGAAAGGAGGACTAAGTCAACCAAAGCAGTATATGTAAAGAACCTGGCTCAGTACAGCTCTGTCAACAGTACATTTTATTACCATCACCAAGGGAGGGATTCAGCCAATGTCACAAATACAGAGGAAAAAAGCCCACTGCAACTTGGATATTAAGACTTGGCTGGGCATGGTGGTTCACGCTTATAATCCCAGCACTTTGGGAGGCCAAGGTGGGAGGATCACTTGAGTTCAGGAGTTCAAAATCAGCCTGGGCAACATAGCAAGACCTAGTATCTATTTTATTTTATTTTATTTTATTTTTTGAGACGGAGTCTCGCTCTGTCGCACAGGCTGGAGTGCAGTGGCGCGATCGTGGCTCACTGCAAGCTCCGCCTCCCGGGTTCATGCCATTCTCCTGCCTCAGCCTCCTGAGTAGCTGGGACTACAGGCGCCCGCCACCGCGCCCGGCTAATTTTTTGTATTTTTTAGTAGAGACGGGGTTTCACCAAGGTCTCGATCTCCTGACCTTGTGATCTGCCCGTCTCGGCCTCCCAAAGTGCTGGGATTACAGGCGTGAGCCACCGCGCCCGGCCAAGACCTAGTATCTATTTTAAAAAAATAAAAACTAAGCCAGGCATGGTGGCATGTACCTGTAGTCCCAGCTACTTGGGAGGCTGAGGTAGGAGGATCCCTTGAGTCCAGGAGATTGGGGCTGCAGTTAGCTATGATCAAGCCACTGTGCTCCAGCGTGGGCAACAGAATGAGACTTTGTCCCAGATAAATAAATAAATAAATAAAAAGACTCACATAGAAACTACATTTTCCAGATAAATAATTTCTTTTCTTTTCTTTTCTTTTTTTTTTTTTTGAGACAGAGCTTTGCTCTTGTTGCCCAGGCTGGAGTACAATGGCACGATCTCAGCTCACTGCAACCTCTGCCTCCCGGGTTCAAGCCATTTTCCTGCCTCAGCCTCCCAAGGCAGCTGGGATTACAGGCGCCTGCCACCATGCCCAGATAATTTTTTTGTATTTTTAGTAGAGATGGGGTTTCACCATGTTGGCCAGGCTAGTCTTGAACTCCTGACCTCAGGTGATGCACTCACCTTGGCCTCCCAAAGTGCTGAGATTACAGGCGTGAGCCATTGCGTCAGCCCCAGGTACATAATTTCTATGTTCTGTATTTTGAAAATCTGATTTAGTTTCTTCTTCCTCTTTTTAGAAGACAGGGTCTTGCTTTGTCACTTAGGCTGGAGTGCAGTGATTCTGGTTCACTGCAGTCTTGGTCTGGCCTCAAGCAGAGCCTTCCTCTCAGCTTTCCAAGTAGCAAGGACCATAGGTGCGTGACAGCACACCCAGCTGATTTTTTTTTTTTTTTTTTTTTTTGAGACGGAGTCTGGCTCTGTCACCCAGGCTGGAGTGCAATGATGCAATCCGCAATCTCGGCTCACTGCAAGCTCCGCCTCCCAGGCTCCCGCCATTCTCTTGCCTCAGCCTCCCGAGTAGCTGGGACTACAGGCATGCACCACCATGACCGGCTAATTTTTTTGTATACTCCAGCCTGGGCAACAGAGCGAGACTCCATCTAAAAAAAAAAAAAATAATAATAATAATAATAAAATGTAGGCCAGGCGTGGTGGCTCACGCCTGTAATCCCAGCACTCTGGGAGGCTAAGGCGGATGGATCATGAGGTCAGGAGATCGAGACCATTCCAGCTCACACAGTGAAACCCCGTCTCTACTAAAGATACAGAAAATTTAGCCGGGCATGGTGGCAGCACCTGTAGTCCCAGCTACTCAGGAGGCTGAGGCAGGAGAATGGTGTGAACCCGGGAGGCGGAGCTTGCAGTGAGCGGAGATTGCGCCACTATACTCCAGCCTGGGTGACAGAGCGAGACTCCGTCTCAAAAGAAAAAAAAAATGCTGGGCACGATGGCTCACACCTGTAATCCCAGCACTTTGAGAGGCCAAGGCGGATGGATCACCTGAGGTCAGGAGTTCGAGATCATCCCAGCTCACAAAGTGAAACCCTGTCTCTACTAAAAATACAAAAATTAGCTGAGCATGGTGGCAGGTGCCTGTAATCCCAGCTACTCGGGAGGCTGAGGCAGGAGAATCACTTGAACCCGGGAGGCGAAGGCTGCAGTGAATCGGGATTGCACCAGTGCACTCCAGCCTGGGCAACAACGGTGAAACTCTGTCTCAAACTAAACTAAACTAAAATAAAATAAAAATTGCTGGCTGAATGTTTACTGGTTTACTTACTAAACTAGGTTCTGATTTATATTAGATAAAGAGAAGAAGTTGACTCCAGTTGACTACAAAGAGAAGACCAATGGGAACTGCAGGAGAACAGCTCAGCAGGCCACGCCCAGCCAGGGGCAGGAGGTTACCAAGCCAAAACTTCCCAAGGGAATGGAGATGTCATGTGAGCAGGCTGTCAACCGATCTTGTCAGGAAAGCCAATGCTGTCAGAGCCTTCCTGTCCTCTGGCAATACAAAACTGCAATTTGGCAGGAAGGGTGTGTGCTCACCATAGTCAAACACTGACAAAACATGGGAAATGGTAGCCTTGCTACACAGCCTCTCCTTCCTGTGGTGCTGTGTGCCCCAGAAATGGGAGAACAAACACACCAGTCACAACCAATTCCCTGGCACCCAGGGCTCGGACCTCTAACTTCACATAAACCTCAAAGTTTATGTTGCCTGAGAGGCAACCATCTCCAGCCCCTTGATGGCTGTCTCTTAGAATACTTCCTTAATTTCTGTTCAGGGATTCATAGATGGGAGGTAGGTTAGACTATGTCTTTTTTCTCCTATAGTTATAAGAACTCCCAATATGCCCTCCCCAAGCACTGCTTCAGGGACAAGTGATGTCCCAGAGTTCTCCTCTCTGCAGATGCGAGCCTAGGAAGGAGAGCTCAGAGGAGGGGTGTGACCCTCAGAGGACTGCCCAGAGGGAGACACGATCTGCCCCTGACGTGGCCTGTTGGGCGTACCTAGAGCCTTCACGGATATCTGCCGGGTGAGTGGAGGGGGGATGCTGATGCACACCAGATCCACGTCTTGATGCAGCAAGATGTCATCAGTCCGGCTGGTATAGAAGGCGATGTTCATCTCCTCAGCAAGCTGCTTCGCCTCCTCCTCAGTCTTCCCCCACAGGGCCTCAACAGTGAACCCTTCTGCCCTCAGCAGCGGGACCAGAACTCGAGCGGAGCTGCCAGTCCCAAACACGCCCACTCCTGGCAGCATCTTCATCCCGGCCTCTGCTTTACCAACTCATCTCCTCACAAGAGCCTCCGGCATGGATATGATCTTCCAAACATCCTGGTCAGACATGGCTCCTAGAATAGCAAGCATTACACTGGTTATTACTGGAGAAGACACTCAGCTGAGGCTACTTTCTTCTTTTTTTTTCAGATGGAGTCTCGCTCTGTCGCCCAGGCTGGAGTGCAGTGGTGCAAAGGCTACTTTCAAATAAGGAAGCAACAAGTTCTCTGCCAGAAAAGCACAAATGAAATATGGCTCAGGCCGGGCGCGGTGGCTCAAGCCTATAATCCCAGCACTTTAGGAGGCCGAGACGGGCGGATCACGAGGTCAGGATATCGAGACCATCCTGGCTAACACGGTGAAACCTCATCTCTACTTAAAAAAAATACAAAAAACGAGCCGGGCAAGGTGGCGGGCACCTGTAGTCCCAGCTACTCAGGAGGCTGAGGCCGGAGAATGGCGTAAACCCGGGGGGCGGAGCTTGCAGTGAGCTGAGATCCGGCCACTGCACTCCAGCCTGGGTGACAGAGCAAGACTCCATCTCAAAAAAAAAAAAAAAGAAAAGAAATATGGCTCAAGGCCAGGCATGGTGGCTCACGCACGCCTGTAACCTCAGCATTTTGGGAGGCCGAGGTGGGAAGATCACTTGAGGCCAGGAGTTTGAGAGTAGCCTGGGCAACATGGCGAAATATCATCTCTATAAAAAAAAAAATTTAAAAATAGCCGGATGTGGTGGCATGCGCTCATTGTAGTCCTAGCTACCTGGGAGGCTGAGGTGAAAGGATCACATGAGCCCAGGAGTTCACAACTGTAGTGAGCAATAATTGCACTACTGCATTCCAGCTTGGGCAACAGTGCAAGACCTTGTCTCAAAAGAAAAAAGAAATACTGTTCCAAGATGAAAAATTGTAGAATCTTCTTCTTCCATGGAGACTGAATGATAGGAAAAATGGAAAATGAATAAAGCTGGATTTAAGTCTCTGCTCTGCTACTTAATTTTCTGTGTAACCCTGGTCAAACCATTCAACCTTCAAGGCCTTAAATGTATAATAAGGGGAGTAATTGATCTTTAAAGTTCCTTCTTGCTGTAAAGTTCATGATTCTATATATGACAAAGAAAAAGAAGAGTGGAGGCCAGGCACGGTGGCTCACACCGGTAATCCCAGCACTTTGGGAGGCCAAGGCGGGTGGATCGCCTGAGCTAAAGAGTTCAAAACCAGCTAGGTCAACATGGTGAAACGCCATCTCTACTAAAAATACAAAAAAATTTAGCCAGGCATGGTGGCAGATGCCTGTAATCCCAGCTACTCAGGAAGCTGAGGAAGGAGAATCATTCGACCCAGGAGGCAGAGGTTGCAGTGAGCTGAGATCACACTATTGCACTCCTACCTGGGTGACAGTGAGACTCCGCTGTCTCAAACAAAAAAAAAAGCAGCAGCCGGGCGCGGTGGCTCACGCCTGTAATCCCTGCACTTTGGGAGGCCGAGGGGGGCAGATCATCTGAGGTCAGGAGTTTGAGACTGGCCTGGCCAAGATGGCCAACCCCGTCTGTATTAAAAATACAAAATTAGCCGGGCGTGGTGGTGCATGCCTGTAGTCCCAGTTACTCGGGAGGCTGAGGCAGGAGAATTGCTTGAACTCAGGAGGCAGAGGTTGCAGTGAGCCGAGATTGTGCCACTGCACTCCAACCTAGGCAACAAGAGGAAGACTCTGTCTAAAAAAAAAAATAAGGAAAGAAGGAAGGAAGGAAGGGAGGGAGGGAGGGA
>NW_016814762.1:1102394-1107362 GCF_001698545.2 Rhinopithecus bieti | reverse complement strand
CGCGCCCAGCCCATGTTAACTATTTTTAAGTATATACATCAGTGGTATTAAATACATTTACAGTTGGGCGCGGTGGCTCACGCCTGTAATCCCAGCACTTTGGTAAGCAGAGGAGGGTGGATCACCTGAGGTCAGGAGTTCGAGACCAGCCTGACCAACATCGTGAAACCCCATCTCTACTAAAAATACAAAAATTAGCCGGGCCTGGTCGCGTGTGCCTGTAATTTCAGCTACTTGGGAGGCAGAGACAGGAGAATTGCTGGAACCTGGGAGGCGGAGGATGCAGTGAGCCGAGATCAAGCCACTGCACTCCAGTCTGGGTAACAGAGCAAGAATCTGTCTCAAAATAAAATAAAATAAATAAGTAAATAAATAAATACATTTACATTGTTGTGTAACCATCACCACCATCCATCTCTGGAACTCTTTTCACCTTGCAAAACTAAAAACTCATTAAATAATACCCATTATTCCCATTAAATCATAACTTCCCATTCCCTCTACCCCCGCCCCAGCCCCTGGCAACCATTATTCTACTTTATCTCTATGAATCTGACTACTTTAGATACCTCATATAAGTGAAATCATACATTATTTGTGCTTTTGTCATGGGCTTATTTTGGTTAGCATAATGTCTTCAAGGTTCACCCTTAAGAACCTTGTAGCATATGTCAGGATTTCCTTCCTTTTCAAGGCTGAGTAATATGCTATTGTATGGCCGATCCATTCCTCTATCAATGGACACCTGGATTGCTTCCACGTTTTAGCTACTGTGAATAATACTGATATGAACATGGTGAACAAGAATCTCTTCTAGACTCTGCTTCCATTTGCTTGGAGCATATACCCAGAAGTGGAATTGCCAGGCCATGGTAATTAGATTTTTAATTTTCTGAGGAACCACATACTGTTTTCCACAGTGGCTGTACATTTTACATTCCCTCCAACAGTGTGCAAGCCTTCTGATTTCTCCACGTCCTCACCAACCCTTGTTACTTTCTGGTGCTTTTTGTTGGTTAGCCATTCTGATGGAAGTGAGGTGACCATTATTCACTTTTTTTTTTTTTTTTTGAGACAGAGTCTCACTCTGTCACCCAGGCTGGAGTGGAGTGGCACTGGTCTTGAACTCCCAACTTCAAGTGATCCGCCCATCTCGGTTGCCCAAAGTGCTGGGATTACAGGCATGAGCCACTGTGCCTGACCTCACCATTCACTTTTATTTTTTTTATTTTTTTTATTTTTTGAGACGGAGTCTCGCTCTGTCGCCCAAGCTGGAGTGCAGTGGCCAGATCTCAGCTCACTGCAAGCTCCGCCTCGCGGGTTCACGCCATTCTCCTGCCTCAGCCTCCCGAGTAGCTGGGACTACAGGCACCCGCCACCTCGCCCGGCTAGTTTTTTGTATTTTTTAGTAGAGACGGGGTTTCACCGTGTTAGCCAGGATGGTCTCAATCTCCTGACCTTGTGATCCGCCCGCCTCGGCCTCCCAAAGTGCTGGGATTACAGGCTTGAGCCACCGCGCCAGGCCACCATTCACTTTTATCATTCACTTTTAAAGCCCCTCAGGTGATCCTAGTGTGTAGCCACCAGATGAGAACCTCTGAGCTATGTTTAACACATGTGAAAAATTATCTACATTTGGAGCCATAACAAAATGTCCTGTTTGTCATATGTACACTTTCCTGAACCTTCTCACCCTCTGTACTATGATTAAAAGGACAAATCTGTCATTAAGAGGGAAAAATCTCTAACACAACTATTTTAACTTCTATGTATTTCCTTCAGTAACATCATTTTACCAATAATTTTATAAATACCATACAGTCCCTTTGTTTACCAATTACATTTATTGATTCTTTTTTGAGATGGAATCTCACTCTGTCATCCAGGCTGGAGTGCAGTGGCACAATCTCAGCTCACTGCAACCTCCGCCTCTTGGGTTCAAACAATTCTCGTGCTTCAGCCTCCCGAGTAACTGGGACTACAGACGTGTACCATCATGCCTGGCTAATTGTTAAATTTTTGGTACAGACGGGGTTTCACCATGTTGGCCAGGCTGGTCTTGAACTCCTGACCTTAGGCAATCCGCCTGCCTTGGCCTCCCAAAGTGCTGGGATCACAGGTGTGAGCCACTGTGCCTGGCCTACCGATTACCTTTAAAAAGCTAACTACTCCTGATCTTGGTCACTATCACAATTTTTATTTTGAGACAGATCTTGCTCTGTTGCCCAGGCTGGAATGCAGTGGCTTGATCATGGCTCACTGCAGCCTCAACCTTACAGGCTCAAGGGATTCTCCCATCTGAGCCTCCCGAGTAGCTGGGATTACAGGTGCACACCACTGTGCCAGGCTAATTTTTACATTTTTTGTAGAGACAGGGTTTCACTATGTCACCCAGGCTGGTCTCGAACTCCTGGCCTCAAGTGCTCTGCCCACTCTGGCCTCCCTAAGTGCTAGGATTACAGGAGCAAGCCACATTGTGCCTACACCAAAAAAAAAAAAAATTAAGACTGCGGTAGGTCCCTCTGCATAGCACAGCTTCTGCTTTCTTTGAGATGACCAACTCCTGGAACTCCTCTCTACCCTGCATCTTCCCTCCTCTGTAAATCTTTTCTGACTGTGGTGGTGGTCCACCACCAGGAGCTCCTCCCTCTGGACCTTCTATACACTTGCAATAGGAACTAAACTTATTCCTCTTTTGTGTCCTCAGGGCCACAAACACAGCAGGCCCTCCACTGATTAGTGAATGAATAAATTAATGAATTCACTGCGCTCAGTAAAGTGTTTTCTGGATGTGCCCACTCACTGGTGTCACCAGCTTCTGATGGCCACGTTTGTCAATGAAACACCAAAGTTACCCTTTGAAAACATACTGGAGGTTCTATCCTCACGTGTTGCTGATAGTGATATAGAATCGTACAGCTGTTCCGAATAAGAAGTAATCTGGCCTTATTTATAATTAAAACTGCATTTTATGACTCACAAATGTGTGTGTGTTCCCAAAGAAATTCTCATAGGGATCCACTGATAAGGGATACAAAGATATTTACCACATCATGTCTGAGGTGCACAGTTGGAGACAATCTGGGGGTCAGAAGCGGGCAGGTAAAGTGTGGGGGATGTACCCACTGGGGTTCTCTGCAAGTTAGAAACAATACTAGATGAATACAGTCACATGAATGAACTTGGTAAAAAAAAGAAAACACAGTGAGCTCTAATACATTATTTATATAAACTAAAAATACACACACAGGCTGAGTGCAGTGGCTCACACCTGTAATTCCAGCACTTTGGGAGGCAGAGGCAGGTGAATCACCTGAGGTCAGGAGTTCACGACCAGCCTGGCCAACATGACAAAACCCCATCTCTACTAAAAAATAAAAAAAATTAGCTGGGTGTGATTGTGCGTGCCTGTAGTCCCAGCTACTCAGGAGGCTGAGGCAGGAGAATTGTTTGAACCCGGGAGGCAGAGGTTGCAGTGAGCCGAGATAATGCCACTGCACACCAGCTTGGGCGACAGAGCAAGACTCTGTCTCAAACAAAACAAAACAAAACCCCACACACATACACAGAAACAAAAATGCTTCACAGGATCTTTTACAAACAAAAGGATATATACTAAATACATTTACAGGGGATAGGGAAACTAGAGTAGAGAAAGGGGATAAAGGAGAATAATTAAAAAAAAAAAAAAAAAAAAAAAAAAAAAAAAAGGCCGGGCACAGTGGCTCGTGCCTGTAATCCCAGCACTTTGGGAGGCTGAGGCGGGTGGACCATGAGGTCAGGAGTTCGAGACCATCCTGGCTAACAGGTGAAACCCCGTCTCTACTAAAAATACAAAAACAAAATTAGCCGGGTGTGGTGGTGGGCACCTGTAGTCCCAGCCACTCAGGAGGCTTAGGCAGGAGAATGGTGTGAACCCGGGAGGCAGAGCTTGCAGTGAGCCGAGATCCCACCACTGCACTCCAGCCTGGGTGACAGAGTAAGACTGTCTCAAAAACAAAAACAACAAAAAAGGAAAATGTGGTTCTAAAAGGAATCCCTCCTCACTTTTTAAATAAAAAGCTTGCATTTCAAACACAAAGTGACAGGTAAATGTACCTCTGGTCTTACTAATGGGACACCAGCAAAAGCTATCTGATCTAGCCAAATCCAGGGAGAGCACTTCAACTGCATATTCGGCCCAGGACCACTTATAACTTAAAGAACCGTATTTCAAATTAGCCACCACACCTGGATTTTTTTTTTTTTTTTTTGACACAGACTCTCACTCTGTCACCCAGGCTGGAGTCGAGTAGTGTGATCTCAACTCACTGCAACCTCCACCTCCTAGATTCAAGCAAGTGGCCGCTAATCACACCTGGCTAATTTTTTATATTTTTTTTAGAGACAGGGTTCTATCATGTTGCCCAGGCTGGTCTCAAACTCCTGGGCCCAAGCAATCCTCCTGCCTTGGCCTCCCAAATTCCTGATATTACAGGAATGAGCCATGGTGCCTGGCTAGAATCTTTTTTGGGAAGTGGAAAAGTGTACATTATAGAATTTACCATTTTAAACCATTTTTAGGTGTACAGTTCAGTGCACTAACACATTCGTATTGAGCAACAATCACCAACACCCACCTCCAGGACTTCTTCATTATTCCATACTGAAACTCTGTATCCAGCTGAAATTAACCATTTTAAAGTGAACAATTCAGTGTCGGCTGGGTGCAAAGCCTCATGCCTATAATCCCAGCACTTTGGGAGGCTGAGGTGGATTACTTGTGCCCAGGAGTTTCAGGCTATAGTGGGTTATGATCATGCCACTGCACTCTAGCCTGGGTGACAGAGCAAGACCCTGTCTCAAAAAAAAAAAAAAAAAAGAAAAAAAAAGAAAACCAAAAACTCCAAAAAACAAACCCCCACAATCTAGTGGCATTTAGGACATGCACTTTTATTTGTTTGTTTGTTTGTTTTTTTTTTTTTTTTT
>NW_016814762.1:1096606-1100121 GCF_001698545.2 Rhinopithecus bieti | reverse complement strand
AAAAAAAAAAAAAAAAAAAAAAAAAAAAAAAGAAAATGGGTCAAGCACACAGTTATCTTCTACAATTTTCATGTCCTGGACTCCCTTCAGCTATTTTGGTCACTGTTTGCTTTTACAGGTGTTTTGGTTATTTACAAGTTATGGCTATTACAGGATCTTGACAGTGTCAAGTATGCAGCATTAGATAAACAGTGAGATTCTACTTAAGGTTTTTTGTTTTGTTTTGTTTTTTGATACAGTCTCCTGTCACTCAGGCTGGAGTGCTATGGCATGATCTTGGCTCACTGCAACCTCAGCCTTCCGAGTTCAAGCGATTATCCTGTCTCGGCCTTCCGAGTAGCTGGGATTACAGGCATGCGCCACCATACCTGGCTAATTTTTGTATTTTTAGTAGAGACAGGGTTTTGCTATGTTGGCCAGGTTGGTCTTGAATTCCTGACCTCAGGTGATCCGCCTGCCTCAGCCTCCCAAAGTGCTAAGATTACAGACATGAGCCACCGTGCCAACCCAAATTTTGTTGGTCACTAATTACCAACTGTTACAGGGCTAAGGGAGTGAGACACAGTCCATGTCTTCTGTAAATTCATGACCAGGGCACACTTCTTCCACTCTCACACTGTTCCTTCTAACTCTGGTTGTATTTGGGTATATATAGGGACTATATATACCCACTACATAGGGCATTTTTTTTTTTTTTAAGATCTGTTACGTATCTATGACCGACTTAGATGCCTCCTCTTCAAAAGCTGTTTAGGAATATGAGGATAATAATTTTGAGCCAATGTGAAGTGAAAAAAATATATGTAAGTATCGGTAGCTTAAAACAACAGAATGGACTAGAAAAAATTTTAATAACCTGTTTTATTGCCACTGACTCAAGAGGAAGCTTCATTAACACCCAAACACCCATAAAGGGGTACTGGCTGGTCCCTGAGGAAGCCAGATGGCATGAAGGCAGGCAGGCTTGCTGACTAGCTATTTCCTGCCCAAGCAGGCAGAGCTGGTTTTCCTTGTTTATTATTACAGTGGCTACGCTTTCTCACCCCTAAAATTTCCCCACTCTTTGTCTTTAACATCCTTGCACATATCCTTCACATGCCTCAAAGATCTCCACAAACCCAGTCCTGCCAAGGCCACATGCATTTCCCATCACCACATCCTGGTCAGGAATGAAGGGTGCCTTGGCAAGACAGGCTATATACAATTTCACAAGGCCTTGCCTGAGTTCAAATCCTGGCTCTGTCATTTACCAGCTGAGTGACCTCAGTAAGTCCCTTAGTCACTCTGTATCTTCATTTCCTCATCTGTAAAATGGGGAAATTTTATCTACCTCACAGGGGATTTAAGGATTGAGTTAATATTTGTAAAATACCTATAATTGGGCCTGGCCAATTAGATATGAGTCAGCACATAGCGAATCTTTTTCTTAAAAAAAGGTATCTATTAACTATCTGTGACTTAGATGTCTCTTCTTCAAAAGTTGGGTAGAAATACGAAGGTCATAATTCTGAGCTAATATGAAGTGAGTTTAATAGGCCAGCCAGTGTTTAGTCCGTCCCTGGGTCCATGCAACCTGGTTGTACAGACGAGAAAACATGCTCAAAGAGGTGAGGTAACTCTCCCAGGATTCCATGCCTGGCTGTGTGCATGACCTGCTGCAACCAGCAGGAAACCTTGAGCAGGTTACTTTGCTACTCTGAGCCTCTATAAAAACAAGAAAGAAAAAAAGTCATTTTGTAACATGTGCATGTGTGGAGCAACTCTTCTTCCATCCTTCCTGATGAATGTGAGCCAGGGAAGTTCCTTCTGCTGTCTGCCCTGGGGGGTGACTGTTCGCCTCTGATCCACTGTTCAAAACCAATACTAATCTGTTCATATGTCTCACCTTTCCTGAGGAGCTAACAAGGGAGCTGTGGGACATAAAAAGATTAAAAGTCCTAATTTCAGGGGTGACAAGTTAGCAAGGTGAGTAGGAGTCAGAGCTGGTGGCATAAAGTGTTAATCTCAGGAGTTTGGATTTTGACAGGTGGGTGTGCTCGGTATTCTTGGTCTGCTCCTCCTTCCCTACCTGATCCTCTCTGCCCCGCTTTTTGTCTCTGGAGTCAGGTCAGTCTCTAAAGGCCTGGGCTCCAGGTCCTCTGGCTTCCATCTGAGTCCAGCCAAGAGAAAGAACCAGGAAGAGATCAGCGAGAAGAAAGGCCAAGGTGTTTATCCTCTGCCTTCTCTACCAGCCAGGATGTGGTTCTGGCAGGAGCTGTGTTCCTTAACCAAGGTCACAGCTCCTTTGGAGGACCCCTCTCTTCCATGACTATAGCTTTTGCTAGGTTCCAGTGACACATCCCCACTCCATCATTGCACCTGGCGTGGTGACACTACCTTGCCAGTCCCTGGGTGCTCCATCATCCTTTGTATGTTTCCTTTACTACTCACAGTATTGTGAATAATCCCTTCATTAAAGAGTTTTTAATTAACCCTTTGAGTACACTGTTTCCTGCCTAGAGCTTGACTAATGTAGGTAAGCAATAAGAACCACTGAACTGTTTTTTTTTTCTTTTTTCTTTTTTTTTTTGAGATGGAGTCTTGCTCTATCACCCAGGCTGGAGTGCAGTGGCATGATCTCGGCTCACCGCAACCTCTGCTTCCCAGGTTCAAGCAATTCTCCTGCCTCAGCCTCCCGAGTAGCTGGGATTACAGGTGCGTGCCACCATGCCCGGCTAATTTTTGTATTTTCAGTAGAGACGGGGTTTTCTCATATTGGCCAGGCTGGTCTCAAACTCCTGACCTCTGGTGATCTGCCCGCCTCGGCCTCCCAAAGTGTTGGGATTACAGGCGTGAGCCACTGCGCCCGGTCTGAATTTTTTTTCTTTAATTTGACAGAAAGATGTAGGTAGGATAGAGTTTAGGAGACACTAGACACAGAGAACCAGTTAGGATATCAGGTAAGACATAAGGAGGGTCTAATGGAGTTCCCTCCATTTTAGAAATCAGAATGAAATGGAGCAGACAGTTATCACTAGGATTTGGCATTATCAGGGGGTGGGAGAGCCAAAATAAAAAAATAAAAAAAAACAAACAACTATAGACGAACACCTCTCATAAACTTAGGCACAAAAATCCTCAATAAAATATTAGCAAATTAAATCTAGCAATGAGTTAAAAGACAACACACTGGCCAGGTGTGGTGGCTCACACCTGTAATCCTAGCACTTTGGGAGGCCAAGGTGGGCAGATTACCTGAGGTCAGGAGTTTGAGACAAGCCTGGCCAACATGGTGAAATCCTATCTCTACTAAAAATACAAAAATTAGCCAGGCATGGTGGCGTGTGCCTGTTATCCAAACTACCCAGGAGACTGAGGCAGGAGAATCGCTGGAACCAGGGAGGCAGAGGCTGCAGTGAGCTGAGATTGTGCCACTAGCACTCCAGCCTGGGTGACAGAGCAAGCCTTCCTCTCTTAAAAAACAAAACAAGGCCAGGCGCGGTGGCTCAAGCCTGTAATCCCAGCACTTTGGGAGG
>NW_016814762.1:1064846-1096051 GCF_001698545.2 Rhinopithecus bieti | reverse complement strand
GCTGAAGCAGGAGAATGGCGTAAACCCGGGAGGCGGAGCTTGCAGTGAGCTGAGATCCGGCCACTGCACTCCAGCCTGGGCAACAGAGCCAGACTCTGTCTCAAAAAAAAAAAAAGAAAAAAAACAAAACAAGGCTGGGCGCGGTGGCTCAAGCCTGTAATCCCAGCATTTTGGGAGGCCGAGATGGACGGATCACGAGATCAGGAGATGGAGACCATCCTGGCTAACACGGTGAAACCCCGTCTCTACTAAAAAAAAAAAAAAATACAAAAAATTAGCCAGGCGCGGTGGCGGGCGCCTGTGGTCCCAGCTACTCGGGAGGCTGAGGCAGGAGAATGGCGGGAACCCGGGAGGCGGAGCTTGCAGTGAGCCGAGATCACGCCACGCCAGCCTGGACGACAGAGCAAGACTCCGTCTCAAAAACAAACAAACAAAACAAAACAAAACAAAAAATCAATAATAAAAAAAATAATAAAATATACCATGACCAAGAGGGGTTTAATCCCAGGAATGCAAGGCTGACTCAACATTCTAAAATCAACTACTATTGGATAGGCGAATATGGGCTTTTTTTTGTTTGTTTTGAGATAGTCTCACTCTGTCACCCAGACTGGAATGCAGTAGCGCAATCTCAGCTTACTGCAACCTCCGCCTCCTGGGTTCAGGTGATTCTCCTGCCTCAGCCACCTGAGTAGCTGGGACCACAGATGTGTACCACTACGCCTGGCTAATTTTTGTACATTTTGTAGAGAAGGGGTTTTGCCATGTTGGCCAGCCTGGTCTCGAACTCCTGGCCTCAAGCAATCCACCAGCCTCAGCCTCCCAAAGTGCTGGGATAACAGGAGCAAGCCACCGCTCCCAGCCTGGATAGCAAAATGTTTAACTGAAAAAAAAAAAAGGCCAGGTGCAGTGGTCATCTGTAATCCCAGTATTTTGGGAGGCCAAGGCAGATGGATTGCTTGAGGCCAGGAATTCAAGACCAGCCTGGTGAACATGGTGAAACCCTGTCTTTACAAAAAAACAAAAAAAAAAAACAGGTGCAGTGGCACATACCTGTGGCTGCTCAGGAGGCTAAGATGGGAGGAACACTTGAGCCCGGGAGGTGGAGGTTGCAGTGAGCCATGTTTGCACCACTACACTTCAGCCTGGGCAACAAGAGCCTGACCCTGCCTCAAAAAAAATAAAAAATAGGCCAGGTACAGTGGCTCACGCCTGTAATCTCAGCACTTCGGGAGGCTGAGGTGGGCAGACTGCCTGAGCTCAGGAGTTCACAACCAGCCTGGGCAACAAGGTAAAACCCCATCTCTACTAAAACACAAAAACATTAGCCGGGCATGGCAGCACATGCCTGTAATCCCAGCTACTTGGGAGACTGAGGCAGGAGAACTGCTTGAACCTGGGAGGCGGAGGTTGCAGTAAGCCGAGCTTGTACTACTGCACTCCAGCCTGGGCAACAGAGTGAGAATCCGTCTCGGAAAAAAAAAAAAAAATTTAAAAAATAGTAAAATCAATTACTATAACTCACCATATTAATAGTCATTAGACAGCATTAATTAGAAATACAAATTAAGGCCGGGCACAGTGGCTCAAGCCTGTAATCCCAGCACTTTGGGAGGCTGAGGAGGGCAGATCACCTGAGGTCAGGAGTTCGAGACCAGCCTGGCCAACATAGTGAAACCCTGTCTCTACTAAAAATACAAAAATTAGCCAGGCATAGTGGTGGGCGCCTGGTAATCCTAGCTGCTCGGAAGGGTGAGACTGGAGAATTGTGTGAAGTCGGGAGGCAGAGGTTGCAGTGAACCGAGATGGTGCCACTGCATTCCAGCCTGGGTGACAGAGCAAGACTGTCTCAAAAACAAACAAACAAAAATATTAAGGCTGGGTTCAGTGGCTCATGCCTGTAATCCCAGCACTTTGGGAGGCCAAGGCGGGCAGATCATCTGAGGTCAGGAGTTCGAGACCAGCCTGGACAATATGGTGAAACCCCGTTCCTACTAGAAAAAAAAAAATTTAGCCAGGTGTGGTGGTGCATGCCTGTAATCCCAGCTACTCAGGAGGCAGAGGCAGGAGAATCGCTTGAACCCAAGAGGCAGAGGTTGTATTGAGCTGAGATTGCGCCACTGCACTCCAGCCTGGGCGACAGAGTGAGATTCTCTCTCTCAAAAAAAAAAAAAAAAGAAAAAGAAAGAAAGAAATACAAATTAAAACTTATTAAATACACATTACAATGTCTGAAATTCAGAAAACCTGATATCAAATACTGGCAAGGGTAAGAAGCAACTATTCATTATGGGTGAAAATGTAAAATAATATAGCCACTTTGGAAAAGTTTCCCATCTTACAAAGCTAAATAGATACCTATCATACAACCTAACAATCCTACTTCTAGGTTTAGTACTTAGCAAGAGAAATGAAAACTTATATTCACACAAAAACCTATATATGAATGTCTATAGCAGTTTTATTCATAATTGCCACATCCTGTAATCAACACAAATATCCTTCAATGGGTGAACAGATGAACAGTAGTATATCAATGCAAATGGATACTACTCAGCAATAAAAAGAACATACTATGGATGTATGCCACAATGAACAAATCTCAAATGCATTCTGATAACTGAAAGATGCCCTACTCAAAGGCACCATACTGTGTGATCCCATTTAAATGCCATAATGGAAAAGCAAAACTATAGGGACAGAGAATAGATCAGTGGTTGTCAAGGGTTGGAACTGGGGCCAAGTGTAGACAACAAAGGGGCATGGGAAGTTTTGCGGGGTGATGAAACTGTTCTATATCTTGTCTAGAGTGGCGATTACATGACAGCATTTGTCAAAACTGATAGCACAGAATATACAGAAAAAGGATAAACTTCACTGTTCTGTAAATTATTCTTCAATAAATATGACTGCCCCCAAAAAAAAAAAAAAAAAAAAAGACCCTGAAGTTCTAAGCCTAAGTGACAGAAACTGCAGTGTCCTTAAGAGAAACATGGAACCCAAAAGACCCGACTGTTGAGACTTTGTTGTGGAAGCTGAGATTTGTGAATTGCTTTTTTCCAGACTGCCCGAACATCATCTTACCTTCTGTGTATCTAGTCTGTAGAGCCCCTGCTTCTGCCAAACTAGAGGCCACGACCCACTGGCTATCACAGGGGTGGGAGAAATCCAATCTGATAACTGTTTTTATAAATAGTTTTACGGCTATGACGGAACACAGTAGGTAATACTCCTTTTTTTTGGTTGCTTTTGTACCACCAACAGCAGAGTAGGTACAACAGAAGCCATACGGCCCACACAGCTTAAAATATTAAAAATTTGGAGGCTGGTGCAGTAGCTCACACCTGTAATCCCAGTACTTTGAGAGGCTGAGGCAGGCAGATTGCTTGAGACTAGGAGTTCAAGACCAACACATGAAACACTGTCTCTACTAAAAATACACAAATTAGCCAGGCTTTGGGGTGTGTACCTGTAATCCTAGCTACTCAGGAGGCGGAGGCAGAAGAATCACTTGAACCTGGGAGGCGGAGGTTGCAATGAATAGAAATCATGTCACTGCACTCTAGCCTGGGAAACAGAGTGACTCTGTCTCAAAAAAAAAAAAAAAAAAAAAATTTACAATTTGGCCCTTCACAGAAAAGATTTGCTGACCCCTGCCCTACGCTCTATTATAAGGCCCAGGAACTCCAAGTGACACAGTATCGTCATGAAGGTAGCCAGGATTTTTTTTTTTTTTTTTTTTTTTTGAGATGGAGTCTCACTCTGTCGCCCAGTCCGGAGCACAGTGGTACAATCTGAGCTCACTACAACCTCTGCCTCCCAGGTTCAAGTGATTCTCCTGCCTCAGCCTCCCAAGTAGCTGGGATCATAGGTGTATGCCACCATGCCTAGCTAATTTTTGTATTTTTAGTAGAGATGGGGTTTCACCATGTTGGCCAGGCTAGTATTGAACTCCTGACCTCAGATGATCTGCCTGCCTCGGCCTCCGAAAGTGCTGGGATTATAGGAGTGAGCCACTGAGCCCGGCCAGTAGTCAGGATTATAGTAAAAGAAGGATCACCCCACCTCACTGTGTGTGAGAAATCAGATTCTGGGAATTTTGGAGTCAGTGGATAACTTTAGAGGTCACTTGCTCATTAGGCAGCTTATATAGTAGTCAGAACCTCAGCAGAAGGTGCCTAAGAATCCTTCTTTCCTGCCAACAGTCTTTATAATGTTGGTTGTTTTTTTTTTTTTTTTTGAGACGGAGTCTCGCTCTGTCGCCCAGGTTGAAGTGCAGTGGCGTCATCTCGGCTCACTGCAAACTCCGCCTCCCGGGTTCATGCCATTCTCCTGCCTTGACCTCCCAAGTAGCTGGGACTAAAGGCGCCCACCCCCGCGCCCAGCTAATTTTTTGTATTTTTTTAGTAGAGTTGGGGTTTCACTGTGTTAGCCAGGATGGTCTCGATCTTGTGATCTCGCGATCTGCCCACCTTGGCCTTCCAAAGTGCTGGGATTACAGGCGTGAGCCACCAGCCCGGCCTAATTTTTTTTTTTTTTTGAGACGGAGTCTCGCTCTGTCACCCAGGCGGGAGCGCAGTGGCCGGATCTCAGCTCACTGCAAGCTCCGCCTCCCGGGTTTACGCCATTCTCCTGCCTCAGCCTCCCGAGTGGCTGGGACTACAGGCGCCCGCCACCTCGCCCGGCTAGTTTTTTGTATTTTTTAGTAGAGACGGGGTTTCACCGTGTTAGCCAGGATGGTCTCAATATCCTGACCTCGTGATCCACCTGTCTCGGCCTCCCAAAGTGCTGGGATTACAGGCTTGAGCCACCGCGCCCGGCCAATGTTGGGGTTTTAAAGTGCAGAGTTAAAACCTATATTTCCTGGCCAGGCATGGTGGCTTATGCCCAAATCCCAGCACTCTGGGAGGCCAAGGCGGGTGGATCACCTGAGGTTGGGAGTTCCAGATCAGCCTGACCAACACGGTGAAATCCCATCTCTACTAAAAATACAAAATCAGCCAGGTGTGGTGNGAGGCCAAGGCGGGTGGATCACCTGAGGTTGGGAGTTCCAGATCAGCCTGACCAACACGGTGAAATCCCATCTCTACTAAAAATACAAAATCAGCCAGGTGTGGTGGTGCATGCCTATAATCCCAGCTACTTGGGAGGCTGAGGCAGGCAAATCACTTGAACCTGGGAGGTGGAGGTTGTGGTGAGCCAAGATCATGCCACTGCACTCCAGCCTGGGCAACAAGAGAGAATTCTGTCTCAAAAAAAAAAAAAAAAAACAAGGAAAAAAAAAAAAACCCTGTATTTCCTAGCATTCCTTGTAAAGAGGTGTGTCAAATGAGATAAATATAGAAGGTTTAGTTTGGTAGAATGTCTGGAAATGTTCTTTAAAAGAGGCAATCTCAACTGGCAGGAACTGTCACCCCTGGCCCTTTCCATCTGGAATTACCACCAGGAGGTGACTTGAGGATAAAACACAATTTCTTGCAGATTTTGACACTGAAAAGATGAATCAGATGTTACCTGTACCCTCAAAGAACTCCATAGATCAGACAGGCACTTGAGCAAACCTATCATATGATATGACAGGCAGAGCAACAGAAACTTGCCTCTGGTGCAGAGAAGAGCACCATTAACTACAGGGGCTAGAGGCAGTGTACAGGCAGGAAAGACTTCCTGGAGGAGATGACATAACTCCCCATTACCCCTCTGCCCAGACTCTGGCAATCACCATTCTACTTTTTGTCTCTGAATCTGACTACTCTAGGTACCTCACATAAGTGGAATCATACAGTATTTGTGCTTTTATGTCTGGCTGATTTCACTCAGCGTAATGTCCTCAAGGTTCATCCATGTTGTAGTATGTGTCAGATTTTCCTTCCTTTTATAAGGGCTGAATAATAATATTCCATCATGTGTAGATACCACGTTTTGCTTATCCGTTTATGTCAGCGAATGCTCGGGTTGCTTCTACATTTTACTATGTCCATAATGCTGCTATGAACTTGGGTGTACAAATTATAGTTTTTTGACCCCAAGTTCAGTACTTTAAATTTTCACTCTAATAAATTTCATTTAGTTTAATTTGGGTGACTGTTTACCAGCTGAGATAATTTTGGATATTTACTCACTGTCCCTACCAGCTTTGTGTCAGCTGAAAACCAGATCAGCATAGCAACACCTCTTTTTGAGTAAACATTACGTGCCCCGTGCTTTACAGGCATCATCTGATTTAACAATGATAACTTCCAGAGGCAGGTGCCATTATTATCATCTTCATTTTACATATGAGGAAACTGAGGCTGCCATCATTTTCTGGATTAGTGATTTCAAGTACAGTAATTACAATTTCACAGAACTATACTAGCTCTCATTTCTCTTTTTGCCCAGTGGGATGAGGGGCTACAAAAAACCCCCACAGCTCACATCTAAATAAATGATATTTATTTTTGGCACTCCCCTCAAGGTTACTAATAATCCAGCAAGCATACTAAAAAAAACAAATTGTTACCAAGAGCACAGTCAGAACTGACCATGATATCCACAAGGCCAACAATCAGATATGTATAGGCACCTGACACAGAGTTAGGCCTTAATAAATGTTAGATGATGATGTCCTTTATAAATCCACACATCTTGCAGTGTTCGCCAGTTCTCTTTCCAGGTTTTCAGGGATCATTTCTTTGATGAGATGTTCTCGCATTGTTCTGAGGAATCACCAGCATCAGGCTCAAACATCACAGATGTTGTGTATCTCCCATCATCGGGCACCTGCCTCTGCTCCACAATGCCTCAACGCTTACTGACAGTAGTTTATGGAGTATATCATGGTCAGCTGCTACTTTTCTAAGACCCATGGGATGTAATTCAAATCGATCAGAGGAAACAAACACACTGGGCACTGGGTAGTCTACCTTCCCTGCACCTGGTCCTTCCAGCTGGGTCTCTGATGAAAGCGAAATATAGCAGTTGAATAGTTGTTTTCCCTGCCATGGTATCCATTATTCATTCTAAATACCTCTCAGTACATCTTCAAGAATACTTTTGATCACCTGCCAGTTTTTTCTTTTTTTAAACAGAATCCCGCTTTGTTGCACAGGCTGGAGTGCAGTGGCATGATCTCAGCTCACTGCAACCTTCGCCTCCCAGGTTCAAGCAATTCCCCTGCCTCAGCCTCCTGAGATTACAGGCATGTGCCACCACGCCCAGCTAAATTTTGTATTTTCAATAGAGACGGGGTTTTGCCAAGTTGGCCAGGCTGGTCTTGAACTCCTGGCCTCAAGTGATCCACCTGCCTCAGCCCCACAAAGTGCTGAGAACACAGGTGTGAGCCACTGTGCCCAGCCTATCTACAGGTTTTTTCAAGTGTCATTACTTGTTCTGGGATTGTGTCTCCCTGATCCTATTAGCAGCAGCGAGCTCTTCAGAAACTTATAGATGAATGGAATCTGGGTGGTTCCATCTAAGCTTTTTAAAAATGTACCATAATAGGCTGGGTGTGGTGGCTCATGCCTGTAATCCCAGCACTTTGGGAAGCTGAGGCAGGCAGATCACTTGAGGTCAAGAGTTCGAGACCAGCCTGGCCAACATGGTGATACTCCGTCTCTACTAAAAATACAAAAAATTAGCTGGGCATGGTGGCAGATGCCTGTAGTCCCAGCTACTCAGGAGGCTGAGGCACGAGAATCACTTGAACCCGGGAGGCGGAGGTTCCAGTGAGCCGACATCATGCCACTGCACTCCAGGCTGGGCAACAGAATGAAACTCTGTCTTTTATTTTATTTTTTGAGTCTCGCTCTATCACCCAGGCTGGAGTGCAGTGGTGAAGATCGTCGGTTCACGCAAGCCCGCCTCCGGGTTCACACGCATTCTCCTGCCTCAGCCTCCCCGAGTAGCTCGCGGACTAACAGGCGCCCTACTCGCCCGGTCTAATTTTTTTTGTATTTTTAGTAGAACGGGGTTTTCACCGAGTTAGCCAGGATGGTTCTGTTGGCGTGGATCTCCTGAACCTTGGTGATCCGCGCTCCTTGGCCTCCCAAAGAAACTCTGTCTTTTTAAAAAAAAAAGTGCCCTATTTATAGTGTTCTTCTCTGTGATTTTTTTTTTTTTTTTTTTTTTTTTTGAGAATGGATGGAGTCTTGCTCTGTCTCCCAGGCTGGAGTGCAGTGGGGCAATCATGGCTCACTGCAACCTCTGCCGCTGGGGTTCAAGCAATTCTCCTGCCTCCCAAGTAGCTGGGATTACAGATGCGTGCCACCACACCCAGCTAATTTTTGTATTTTTTGTAGAGATGGGGTTTCACCACATTGGCCAGGCTGGTCTTGAACTCCTAACCTTGTGAGATCTGTCTGCCTTGGCCTCCCAAAGTGTTAGGATTACAGGCATGAGCCACTGCGCCTGGCCTGACCATACTTTTAAAATTACAAAATATGCTTTTTATGTCTCAGTGCCGGGCTTTTAAAAAGAGCCATTAGAGACTTCTATAGACAAAGTTACAGCCTTGTAATACTTTTACCCTGCAAGTCACACAAATGCAGTAAATTGATTTTCAGCCAAAGCATTAAATCAATTCAATGGGGAAAAAAAATTCTTCTTAAGAAATGGTGTTGGAACAATTGGATATCCACATGGTAAACAATTAACCTTAACCCCTCTTATATGCAAAAATTAATTCAAGACAGATGAAAGACCTAAATGTAGAAGCCAGACCCATAAAGCTTCTACAAAAATATATCAGAGAGTACTTTTGAAATCATGGGGTAAGGATTTCTCAGACAGGACACCAAAGGCACTAACTAATTGAAAACTGGATTTCAAAATTTAAAATAATTTCTGCTCATTAAAAGACATCATTAAAAAAATAAAAAGGCAAGCCACAGGCTGGGAAAAAACACGAGCTGAACATATATGTAACAAAGGACTTGTCTGCAGAACTCCTACAAATTAACAATAAAAAGATGAACCACCCAATTAAAAAAATTGTCGCCAGGCACAGTAGCTCATGCCTGTAATCCCAGCACTTTGGAAGGTCGAGGCGGGCAGATCACAAGGTGAGGAGATCGAGACCACCTTGGCTAACACACGGTGAAACCCCGTCTCTACTAAAAACACACAAAAATTAGCCAGGTATGGTGGTGGGCGCCTGTAGTCCCAGTTATTTGGGAGGCTGAGGCAGGAGAATGGTGTAAACCTGGGAGGTGGAGCTTGCAGTGAGCCGAGATCATGCCACTGCACTCCAGCCTGGGTGACAGAGCGAGACTCCATCAAAAAAAAAAAAAAAAAAAAAAGAGAAAGGCCAGGTGCAGTGGCTCACTCCTGTAATCCCAGCACTTTGGGAGGCTGAGGCGGGTAGATCACAAGGTCAGGAGATTGAGACCATCCTGGCTAACATGGTGAAACCCCGTCCCTACTAAAATTACAAAAAAATTATCTGGGCGTGGTGGCCGGGTGCCTGTAGTCCCAGCTACTCAGGAGGGTGAGGCAGGAGAATGGCGTGAACCCGGGAAGCGGAGGTTGCAGTGAGCCCAGATTGTGCCACTGCACTCCAGTCTGGGCCACAAGAGTGAAACTCTATTTAAAAAAAAAAAAAAAAAAGACTTACAATCCTGAAGTTTGGAGAGGATATGTGGCAAATGGAACTCTCATACGTTCTTGGTGGGAGTGTGAAACAGTACAACCACTTTGGAAAATTGACAGTTTCTTATAGTTAAACATACATCAACCTAATCACAGCAACTCCACTTACAGATATTTATGTAAGAAAATAAAAACATAAGTCCACAAAAGAAAAATTATATAAATGTTCACAGCAGCCTTATTCATAATGGCCCCACAATGGAAACAAATGTTCACAGAACACCATAAATTATGATGTCACACAATGGAATACAGTAAAACAGTAAAAATGAATTAACTATTAATGAATTTTTTTAAAAAAAATTTCATTAATTTTTTGTAGAGATGGGAGTCTCACTATGTTGCCCAGGCTGGTCTCAACCTGCTGGCCTCAAGTGATCCTCCTGCCTCAGTCTTCCAAAGTGCTGGGATTACAATGAGCCACCTCGCCTAGCCTGCATGAATCTTAAAAACTTATGTAGAGTGAAAGATGGCAGGTCCACACACAAAAGACCCATACTGTAGAATTCCACTTTTTTGAAATTCAGGAATAAGCCAGCCTTATTTACAGTGACACTAGTCAGAAGGTGGCAGTGGCGGTGGTAGCTTTGGTGGAGGGAATCAACCAGAAAGGGGCACAAGGCCACATTCTAGAGTGATGGAAATGTTCTGTATCTTGTTTAGTGCTTGGGTTACATGGTGGTACAATTGTCAAAACTCATCAAATTGAATATTTAAGATCTGTGTTTTTAATCGTATGTAAAGTATATCTTAATTTTTTTTTTTTTTTTTGAGACGGAGTCTCGCTCTGTCACCCGGGCTGGAGTGCTGTGGCTGGATCTCAGCTCACTGCAAGCTCCGCCTCCCGGGTTTACGCCATTCTCCTGCCTCAGCCTCCCGAGTAGCTGGGACTACAGGCGCCGCTACCTCGCCCGGCTATTTTTTTTTTGTATTTTTTAGTAGAGACGGGGTTTCACTGTGTTAGCCAGGATGGTCTCGATCTCCTGACCTCGTGATCCGCCCGCCTCGGCCTCCCAAAGTGCTGGGATTACAGGCTTGAGCCACCGCGCCCGGCCTATATCTTAATTTTTAATCGCCTTAGGTAGTTGTGCCCAAGGCCATAGAACAACCCGTTCACAGCTTGCAGATTTAGGTCTATAATCAAACTAAAGGGGTATGTGTGAATTAGAAGTCTTCTTCCTTTAAAACAAACAAAAAACCTGTAAGCTTACTTTTGGGGACATCATCAATGCAGGCTGGGGCCAAGAGAATAAGTTTTCTGAGAAAGTAACTTCAAGCTAAGGCCCAGTAGGCTGGTGAGTCCCAGAACTTGCTAAACGTATCTGAAGATGGCACTTTTCCCTGGGCAGTGTCACACTGGGTGAGTGGCTGAGCTCCAGATGTTAGGAAGTCCTCACCACTTACGAACAATTCATACTGAGGAAGGGAGGGTTCAAGAGGGGTTCTCTGGTATCACTTCTGGCAAGCAAACTTAACGATGGCTATTCATAGAGCATTGGTATGTATCAGTTTGTAGTTGTAGCTATACAGGTTGGGCAATAAGACTTGGCACTGAAAGAGTGGCAAGCCCTCACTTAGTGTCAGCCTCTACTGTGCCTCAAGGGCCACTCACCATGAACTAGCCCCAGAGCCAGCCCCCACCTTCCAGAGCACTGCATCCTGAGAGGCACCTCCACAGACTTGCTGCACACCTCTGTCCCCTCAGGCACATTCCAAAGGGCCAGTGTCAAGACCCATACTGTAGAATTCCATTTATTTGAAATGCAAATAAGACTTGTTTGAGAATTTGATTTTTCTGTGGGTGAATTCTTTTCAGTAATTTTTTTTTTCTTTTTTGAGATGGAGTCTCGCTCTGTCGCCCAGGCTGGAGTACAGTGGCACGATCCTGGCTCACTGTAAGCTCTGCCACCCCGCGAGTTCAAGCCATTCTCCTGCCCCAGCCTCCCTAGAAGCTGGGACTACAGGCGCCCACCACCACACCCAGCTAATTTTTTTGTATTTTTAGTAGAGACGGGGTTTCACCGTGTTCGCCAGGATGGTCTTGATCTCCTGACCTCGTGATCCGCCCGCCTCGGCCTCCCAAAGTGCTGGGATTACAGGCTTGAGCCACCGCGCCCAGCCTCTTTTCAGTAATTTTATCCTAATAGGACACAAGCTAAAGTAAAGCACTGGGGCCAGAGGTGGGTCAAGGCCCTAGTTATGAAGTGAGACAGATCCTCAACCTAACTTAAAAACAAACTGTAGAGTTGAGAGCTGTGGCTCACACCTGTAATCCTAGGACTCTGGGAGGTCCAGGCAAGCGGATCACTTGAGCCTAGGAGTTTGAGACCAGCCTGGGCAACATGGCAAAACTCCTTCTCCACAAAAAATATAAAAATTAGCTAGGTATGGTGGCATACACCTGTAGTCCCAGCTATTCAGGAGAGGAGACTGAGGTGGGAGGATCACTTGAGCCCAGTAGGTCAAGGCTGCAGTGGGCTGTGACTACACCACTGTACTCCAGCCTGGGCAACAGAGCCTATCTCAAAAAAAAAAAAAAAAAAAAAAAGATTATGACATTAGCTAAGCTGATTAGGTGTTTTAGGTGCCTGTGTATAAAATGACACCTGTGGCCGGGTGCAGTGGCTCAAGCCTGTAATCCCAGCACTTTGGGAGGCCGAGACGGGCAGATCACGAGGTCAGGAGATCGAGACCATCCTGGCTAACATGGTGAAACCCTGTCTCTACTAAAATACAAAAAACTAGCCGGGCGAGGTGGCGGGCGCCTGTAGTCCCAGCTACTCCGGAGGCTGGGGCAGGAGAATGGTGTAAACCCGGGAGGCGGAGCTTGCAGTGAGCTGAGATCCGGCCACTGCACTCCAGCTCGGGCGACAGAGCAAGACTCCGTCTCAAAAAATAAATAAATAAATAAAATAAAATAAAATAAAATAAAATAAAATGACACCTGTAATTTATGTAAGTTGATTAATAAATACTTATTAAGCACAGACTATGAGCCAGGCCTCAGCAAAGCACAGGATACTTTGGTAAGCCAAACAGACATAGTTTCTACTTGCATAGAGTGTACAGCCTAGGAGGAGAGATAAGATAATCAAATAATCACATAAATATGTAATTACGATTTGAGATTAAATGCTAAAAAGGAAAAGAATGGTGCTATGAGAGACTCAACAGGATATATATTAGCCTTATTATTATTATTATGGGGTCTCACTCTGTCACCAGACTGGAGTGCAGTGGCATGATCTCAGCTCACTGCAACCTCTGCCTCCTGGGTTCAAGCATTCCTCCCACTTCAGCCCCCTGAGTAGCTAGGACCACAGGCACATGTCACCACACCCAGCTATTTTTTTGTATTTTTTGGTAGAGATGGGGTTTCCTATGTTGCCCAGGCTGGTCTTGAGGCTGGTATTCAACTCTTGTCCTCAAGTGATCTGCCTGTCTTAGCCTCCCAAAGTGTTGGGATTATGGGCGTGAGCCACTGTGCCTAGCAAAATTAGCCTTATGTTTATTATTATTTTTTATTTTTTTGGGGGGGGGGATCAGAGTGTCACTCTGTTGCCCAGGCTGGAGTGCAGTGGTACAATCTTGGCTCACCACAATCTCTGCTTCCTGGGTGCAAGTGATTCTCCTGCCTTAGCCTCCCGAGTACCTGGGATTACAGGCGTGCACTATGACGCCCAGTTCATTTTTTTTTTGGATTTTTATTTATTTATTTTTTTTTAGAGACAGGGTCTCGCTCTGTTGCTCTGGCTGGAGGGCAGTGGGGCAATCACAGCTTACTGTAACCTCGAATTCCTGGGCTCAAATGATCCTCCTGCCTTGGCCTCCCAAAGTCCTGGGATTATAGGCATGAGCCACCATGCCAGTCCTGTATTTTTAGTAGAAACTGGGTTTCACCATGTTGGCTGGGCTGATCTCAAACTCCTCACCTCAAGTGATCTGCCCGCCTTGGCTTCCTCCCAAAGTTAGCCTTAATTTAAGTGTTCGATGACAGGTTTATAATGCACTTCGAGATCCACGTGAGAAAGGTTTCACACTCTGAGGCTGAATTACGATAAAACACTGACATTGTGAGTCATTTTCTATCCACTGACCCTTACCTTGCTCCTTGACTATCAATCCCCACTGGCTGTGCTGTATTCAGAGTTGAGTTCAGTCTCTCTCCCCGACTGCAAGACTCATTGCAGAGGTACCTATACCTATCACCATGGTCCTGAATAAAGTCTTCATCACCATGAAAAAAACCCAAACATTGACACTGGTAGTGCAGTAAAAGGCACGGCAGCCCAACGTCATTAAAAACCCAATTTGTGATTAACAGACACTCCCCTTCCCCAGAGCAGTAACCAGACCCAAAAGCATTTCTTCAGAATAAAGAGTCCAAAAGAGGTAGGAAGGAAAAGTAAAATGTTCAGAACTTCAAACTGCAATTATGCAACTCTCCCATGATGCTCTGTGTTCAGGCATCGTGGCTGAAAACCCTAGATTACTGGTTGTAAATCACACTACAAATAACCAAGCTTCACCTATCTGATCTTTATCAAATACAATTAAATCCAGTGGTCAATTCCCACCTTCATCCCACTTTGACCTATCAGCAGCATCTGACATGGCAGATTCCAACCTCTCTGAAACACTCTTCACCTGACTTCCACAACACAAATTTCTCCTGATTTTCCTCTTACCTCTTTGACTACTTCTTGGTTCCTTCTGCTCGTTTCTCCTGATGGTGACTGCAGTAACCATGGCTCAGTCCCCAGTCTATTTCTCTTTTCCAACTATACTCACTCCCTTGGTGGTTCCATTCAGTGTTATGGCTTTTAAATGTTATCTATTCCCTGCTGACTCCCAAAGTTATCAGCCAGGTCCTCTTTGAGCTCCAGACGGGTGCAAACAACTGCTTATTAACATGGATGTTTAATAGGTATCTCAGACTTAAAATATCCAGAACTAAACTCCTGATGTTTCTCCCCAACAAACACACTCTTCCCACAATGCCTTCATCTCAGAAACTGGTAACACAAATTTTTCAACTGTTCAAATTAAAATCTTGGAGTTATCCTTGATTCTTCTTTTTCTTTCACACTTCACATCTGATCCATTAACAAGTTTTGCTAACTCTCTACCTTCGAAATATACCCTTCATTCAACCACCTCCCACAACTGCTATTACTACCACCTTTGTTCAATTCACCCTTACCTCTCTCCTACATTATTGCAATAGTCTAACTGGTCTCCCAGCTTCTACCCTAACTGGCCCCCTGCCTCCCATCTACTCTCAACATACCACTGAGAGGAACTCGATTAAAATGTAGTCAGATCAAGCCACTCCTCTGTCCAAACCCTCCAAACGTTTCCCATCTCGGAGTAAAAGCCAAAGTTCTTTCACTGACCTACAAGGCCCTACATGATACATGTTTGCAATCCCACACTCCTTTTATCTTTCTGATTTTTTTTTTTTTTTTTTTTAAGATGGAGTCTCGCTCTGTTGCCCAGGCTGGAGTGCAGTGGCACAATCTCGGCTCACTGTAACCTCTGTCTCCTGGGTTCAAGTAATTATCCTGCCTCAGCCTCCCAAGTAGCTGGGACTACAGGCGCCTGACACCACTCCCAGCTAATTTTTTGTATTTTTAGTAGAGATGGGGTTTCACCATGTTAGCCAGGACGGTCTCAATCTTCTGACCTCGTGATCCGCTCGCCTTGGCCTCCCAAAGTGCTGGGATTACAGGCGTGAGCCACTGCACCCGGCCTACCTTTCTGATCTTATATCCTACTCACTCTTCCTTCACTCACTCTGCTCCAGTAAGGGTAGCTTTCTGGTGTCTGTACCCCAAACATGTCAGGTACATCCTGCCTCAGGACCTTTGCACTTACACTGTCCTCTACTGTGCCGACATCCACTTGGCTTTCTCTCTCTCTCACGTTTCCTTTAGGTCTCTACTTCCATGTTGTCTTTACAGAAACAGGTGTATTTTTCCATTGTTTGTCTCTCCCCACCATCCCTGCTAGAATGTATGCTCCCTGAAGACAGCGAATTTTTTGTCTGTTTTGTTCACTGCTATATTCCCAGTGCCTAAAACAAGGTCTGACATGTAGTTGGTGCTAAATATTTGCTAAAAGAATGAAAGATTTCAGGCCTAGTTCCTGCATAGTCAGTCAATAAACTAAGATATATACTGAGCTCATCAAAACCATACATAATTCAGTAACCTCTTGGGATATGCTTAAAAATGTAATAAAGAGGCCAGGCGCGGTGGCTCACGCCTGTAATCCAGCACTTTGGGAGGCCGAGGCAGGTGGATCACGAGGTCAGGAGATTGAGACCACCCTGGCTAACACGGTGAAACCCCGTCTCTACTAAAAATACAAAAAATTAGCCGGGCATGCTGGTGGGCGCCTATAGTCCCAGCTACTCAGGAGGCTGAGGCAGGAGAATGGCGTGAACCTGGGAGGCGGAGCTTGCAGTGAGCAGAGATGGCGCCACTGCAATCCAGCCTGGGTGACAGAACGAGACTCCGTCTCAAAAAAAAAAAAAAAAAATGGTAATAAAGAGATTTCTTATGTCACTAGCCTAAGTACTTTGGAGCGGAATCTGGTTTGAAGGTTCAGGAAAGAAAACAAGCATCATAATAGCTTTGCTTGATGCTTGGGGTAAGGAAGATGAGCTGCTGCTCTGTCTTCTACCACAATATGATACGCCAAGATGCTGCTCTCACATAGAACTGTCTCTCCAGGCCGGGCGCGGTGGCTCAAGCCTGTAATCCCAGCACTTTGGGAGGCCGAGGTGGGCGGATCACGAGGTCAGGAGATCGAGACCATCCTGGCTAACACGGTGAAACCCCGTCTCTACTAAAAATACAAAAACTAGCCGGGCGAGGTGGCGGGCGCCTGTAGTCCCAGCTACTCGGGAGGCTGAGGAAGGAGAATGGCGTAAACCCGGGAGGCGGAGCTTCCAGTGAGCTGAGATCTGGCCACTGCACTCCAGTCCGGGCGACAGAGCGAGACTCCACCTCAAAAAAAAAAAAAAAGAACTGTCTCTCCAATCATGCCTCCTCCACAGGGCATGACCCAGGCCTATCCATCACCTCAGTCCCCTTGCAGTCAAGTTTCCTTCCTCTTACCAGAGAAGTTATATTGTGTTGAGCAAGCTTTGCAGGACCACAGTGACCTAGCACCTAAGGGTCATACTGAGTCAAATGTCAACAGACAAATGTGAAGGGAAGGCAAGTAATAATGGACCCAACTAAATGATAGTGACTCAAATCTGACCAGTTCAGGAACCATTACGGCTGCAGTGAAGCCTCCTTGCCCCCATGGCCAGTCCATCCTTCCATTCCATCAGCTGGACATCCTGATGTCTCTCTCCTGGTTCTGACCATTTTCTCCCCCAACCCTTAAATGCCCATAGGATAAAGCCCAAATTCCTTGATGGGGCTCACAAAGCATCTCCCCAGTGTGGGTGGGACCGTTCTTCATCTTTCTCCTGTGACTGCATTTGTCAGGCTAAAGTTACCATGCCTGACCCTTTCAGTTCTGCTCAGAGATTGTGGTCCATGCTGTTTGCTTTGCCTGGGACAACCTTTTCCGACTATCCCAGGTTAACTCCTTCTCAGGAGATCTGTTAGGTCTCCAGTTAAACAACATTTCTTCAGAGAAGCTGTGCCTCAGCTGGTTAAGTGATTCTATTCACAGTCCCCACAGCAGCCTGAGCTTTGGCTTTCAAAGGCTCAGCATGCTTCACTGACTGGCTCACCTATTTAGTGTCTGTCATGATGGCAGGACCTTGCTTGTCTCACATGCTGCTATGTCACCAGGACAGAGCACAGTGCCTGACATGGAGTAGGTGCTGAGTAACGATTGAAAAATGAGCATACAGGTAGGATGTGGTGGCTCACACCTGTAACCCCAGAACTTTGGGAGGCCAAGGCAGGTGGATCACCTGATGCTAGGAGTTCGAGATCAGCCCGGCCAATATGGAGAAACCCTGTCTTTACTAAAAATACAAAATAATAATAATAATTAGCTGACCATGGTGGTGCATGCCTGTAATCCCAGCTACTCAGGAGGCCAAGGCAGGAGAATCGCTTGAACCTGGGATGTGGACGTTGCAGTGAGCCAAGATCACGCCACTGCACTCCAGCCTGGGGGACAGAGTGAGACTCTGTCTCAAAATAAATAAATAAATAAATAAATAAATAAATAAATAAAGGAAAAGCAAAGGAAATAAATGCTACCCCTCCAGCTCTATAGTTGACATGGCAGTAAACTGCTAGGCAACTACCATGTCATCAGAGACCAGACCAAGCCCTAGCCAGAGATGCCAACTCCTACTTCTACTTTGCTCCACACTGTGTCCCAGGAAGGACACTAATGACAGGCTAATGATCTATCCTATGAAGCATAACTACCCAATATACAAAAAGGATCAGAAAAATTGGATCATAAAGGAGAAGTAAATTTAACACCCACAGGAGTATCTGGATCACTGTGAGGTTTTTTTTTTTTTTTTTGAAACGGAGTCTCACTCTGTCGCCCAGGCGGGAGTGTAGTGGCACGATCTTGGCTCACTGCAACCTCCACCTCCCAGGTTCAAGCGATTCTCCTGCCTCAGCCTCCTGAGGAGCTGGGATTACAGGCACGTGTCACCACACCAGGCTAACTGTTGTATTTTTGGTAGAGACGGGGTTTCACCATGTTGGCCAGGGTGGTCTTGAACTCCCGACCTCGTGATCTGTCTGCCTCAGCCTCCCAAAGTGCTGGAATTACAGGAGTGAGCCATCGCACCCCGTCTCAGCTAGTTACTAACATAGACAAAGTGCTTATATACTGGCTACATTAGGTATTTATTAATTTTATTTTTTTTTTATGAGACGGAGTTTTCCTCTTTTTTGCCCAGGCTGGAGTGCAATGGCACAATCTCAGCTCACTGCAACCTCCGCCTCTCAGGTTCAAGCGATTCTTCTGCCTCGGCCTCCCAAGTAGCTGGGATTACAGGTGCACACCACCACGCCCAGACAATTTTGTATTTTTAGTAAAGACAGGGTTTCACTATGTTGGCCAGGCTGGTCTTGAACTCCTGACCTCCAGTAATCCACCCGCCTCGGCCTCCCAAAGTGCTGGGATTATAGGTGTGAGCCACTGCACCCGGCCTATTTATTTTTTGAAACGAAGTCTCCCTCTGTCACCCAGGCTGGAGTGCAGTGGCGCCATCTTGGCTTACTGCAACCTCCACCTCCAGTGTTCAAGCAATTCTCAAGCGTCTGCCTCCTGAGTAGCTGGGATTACAGGTACACACCATCACACCTGGCTAACCGTTGTAGTTTTAGTAGAGACGGGGTTTCACCATGTTGGCCAGGATGGTCTCGAACGTCTGAACTCAAGTGATCTGGCCTCCCAGAGTGCTGGGATAACAGGCATGAGCCACTGTGCCCAGTCATTCCCTAATATTTTTAAATGCCACCTGAATCAAGCATTATGCCAGGAGTTGGGACATACAAGGATGATCCAAACAAACAGGCCAGGTCCCTGGAGCTTACAGTTTCCATTTCTTGCTACCCTTAGCCAAATACCAAGGACTGATGTGACTGAAGAACATAGTGAGTGTTCAAAGACCTTTCCCTGTGGCAGGCATATAAACCAAGACTCTGCCTTTGCCTTTGAATCACTGAGGTAAAGCACACTTGTCTGCGATGCACATGAAGTAGCCAACCCTAGAGAGGTGTTACCTGTGGTCCCAAGAAGAGGGTATTTAATTATGCTAAACATTTTTCAATGTGCAAACCTAATTGACTGAAGTTTTCTTGTGTTTTCTACCTTCTATATAGATAGGAGTGCTCTGTTTCTGAGAAAAGTGCTTGCTATTTCAATGGTAGCAAAAGACACTTTGGGTCACCCATCTGTCTTCCTTCTGGATTTCAGGGTACTCAAGAGTGCAGGGACCCTGATGGGTGTTCTCTAACTCTGTGTTACATAGTCTCTGGTCACTGGGAAGGTTAAGTAGTTCCCCCGTGACAGGAAAGGTCCAGTGCCCTTCACAAGCACCACCTACTTATACACAGAAAATGGCTTACCAGCTGGGCCATGACCATGTTGAGTAGTGAGTTAACATTCTTCCAGCTAGCTGCTAAATGAGAGATGTAAAATATCGAATCTCAGTGGCTGAGGCATGAGAATCACTTGAACCCAGGAGGTGGAGGCAGCAGTGAGCTAAGATCCCAGCACTGCACTCCAGCCTGGGCAACAGAGCAAGACTGTCTCAAAAAAAAAAAAAAAAAAACACCACGAGGCTAGGCGCGGTGGCTGACGCCTGTAATCCTAGGACTTTGGGAGGCTGAGACGGGTGGATCACCTGAGGTCAGGAGTTCAAGACCAGCCTAACCAATATGATGAAACCCCGTCTCTACTAAATATACAGAAATTACCCAGGCATGGTGGCGTGCTCCTGTAATCCCAGCTACTCGGGAGGGTGAGACAGGAGAATCAGTTGAACCCAGGAGGCGGAGGTTGCAGTGAGCCAAGATTGCACCACTGCACTCCAGCCTGGGCAACAAGAGCGAAACTCCGTCTCAAAGAAAAAAAAAAAAAAAAGCAAAAAAACAAAAACAAAAAAACCCACCATGAACAGAAGCAAGCCCAGGGCTGAGAGAACTAAAACAGTCATTGAATTACAGTGATTTACTTTGAAAATAACATCAGATAAGAAATACTATGTTAAATCATCTTCCCCATTGCTCCAAAATACAAGCTGTGTCCCCTGAGCTTCTGAATGTGAGTTCAGGAATATGAATACAAAAGGTTGAAAAGCAACCGGATGTATAACTGACCTCTCTTTCGTCCCCCTTCTCCCTGACAATCAGAGGATGCTTCGCAGGACAATTACACAATCTCACGTGCTCCCAGAGTCACCCCCAGAAGGGCCTCTCAGAGAGAATCATTTCGTAGCAGGAGCTACCCTGCCATAGAAACCACTAGCCACATGGAACATCCTATAATATACTTGCTATCCATCAAGCACCACCAAAGAAACCCAAATGGTCAAAACCACCTGTCAACAAGAAACAGCAGTCTTAGAAAGCAACATTTAAGATCTGTATAGTCACTTTTTTTTTTTTTTGGAGACAGAGTCTTGCTCTGTCACCCAGGTTGGAGTGTGGTGGCATGATCTCGGCTCACCGCAACCTCCGCCTCCTGGGTTTAAGTGATTCTCCTGCCTCAGCCTCCCAAGAAGCTGTGATCACAGGCATGCACCACCACACCTGGCTAATTTTTGTAGTTTTAGTAGAGCTGGGGTTTCACCATGTTGCCCAGGGTCATCTCGAACTCCTGACCTCAAGTGATCCACCCGCCTCGGCCTCCCAAAGTGCTGGGATTACAGGTGTGAGCCACTGTGCCCAGTCGTGTATAGTCACCTTTCAATTACACACACACACACACACACAAACACACACACTCGTTATCCAGGTAACCTCATTACTGCTTGGTTTACTGACACCTGGGAAAGGAAACATCAGTGCCACCTAGTAGTCCCTGCCATCATTCTCCCCACTCACAAACCAATTTTCATAGAGAGGGGGTGAAGTCTCTCAGAAGATGAGTTTATATCCTCATTTATACCAGCAAAAAACTTTTAAGAGGGTTTACTTTTTAAAATATAGACCCATCTCTATTAGGAGTACAAGTACTGTAGTAAATGCAACACGCACTATTTCAGTACTGTTTGTTTGAAATTTGTGTTCATGTATTGTGATTTAACTTGTTGATGCATGTAAATTGGATGCATTTTGTTGCCACTGCATGTTTGTTTTTTAAGGAGTCTCACTGTGTCGCCCAGGCTGGAGTGCAGTGGCACAATCTCAGTTCACTGCAACCTCTGCTTCCTGGGTTCAAGCCATTCTCCTGCTTCAGCCTCCCGAGTAGCTGAGATTACAGGTGTGCACCACCACCCCCGGCTAATATTTATTTATTTATTGTTTATTTTTTGAGACAGTCTTGCTCTGTTGCCCAGGCTGGAGAGCAGTGGCATGATCTCAGCTCACTGCAGCCTCTGCCTCCTGGGTTAAAGCAATTCTTCTGCCTCAGCCTCCTGAGTAGCTGGGACTTCAGGCAGGTGCCACCACGCCCAGTTTGTATTTTTAGTAGAAATGGGGTTTCACCATGTTGGCCAGGCTGGTCTTGAACTCCCAACTTCAGGTGACTTCCTGTCTTGGCCTCCCAAAGTGCTGGGATTACAGGTGTAAGCCACCATGCCTGGCTGCCACTACATGTTAAATGGTGGCCGTTTCTACAAAGAAATTCAACCAAAAATAATAATAATAAATAATAATAATAAAATAAAATATATACTAAGAAAACTATGGTGCTTTCTTATGTTCTATTTTGGCTACTTTTTTACATTTGTTTGGTGTATTTGTGATCATATTGTATTCACAGTTTTGTATCCTGAGTTATTTTACTTACTCTTTTGACACAAGCATTTTTCTTTTTGAGATGGAGTCTTACTGTCACCCAGGTTAGAGTGCAGTGATGCAATCTCAGCTCACTGCAACCTCTGCCTCCCAGGTTCAAGTGATTCTCCTGCCTCAGCCTCCTGAGTAGCTGGGACTACAAGCATGCACCACCACACCCAGCTAATTTTTTGTATTTTTTCGTAGAGACAGGGTTTCATCATCTGGGTCAGGCTGGTCTTGAACTCCTGGCCTCAAGTGATCCGCCCACCTCAGCCTCTGAAAGTGTTGGGATTACATGCGTGAGCCACCACACCCAGCCAGACATAAGGATTTTTCATGGTATCATAAATAGTTTTATGGGTTACATAATAGATATGTCATTATGAAAGTAGAAAGACAAACTTAAAATTGTTTTTCCTCTGCTTTTACACCACAACGATCAACACAATGTGTGGGGGTTTCTCCCCATACACCAGGCTAGCAAGCAATTCTGCAGTCAACACCTGTTGGGTGTCCCTCAATTTAATTGTGATGTTATCTACCTGGAGAATCGCATCAGATCCCCCTGGGTAGAGGGCTCAGTCCCACAGACTTCCCCTCCCCAACTTCCAGTGCCATCAAAAGCCCCAGGTTGTTTCAACTGTTTCTCTGCCTGATGAGCTACAGACTGGAGATCCTATGACTCCCTCCTTCAGATCAATTAATTTGCTAGGGCAGCTCACAGAACTCTGGGGAAAACGTACTTTTATTTACTGGTTTATTATAAAGAATATTATAAAGGATAGAGATGAAGAAGGTACATAGGGCAAGGTATGGGGGAAGGGGCTTGGAGCTTTCGTGCCCTCCCTGTGTTTATGGAGGCTTCATTAACTAGGCATGATTGATTAAACCACTGGCCACTGATGATCAACTTAATCTTCAGTCCTGCTCTCCTCCCCAGAGGTTGGAGAGTGGGGCTGAAAGTCATAACCCTCTAATAATGCTTTGATGTTTCCTGTGACCAGTCCCCAGCCTGAAACTACCCAGGAGCTGCCAGCCACCAGCCAACTCATTAGCATACAAAAATCCATCACTCAGGAGATTCCAGGGATTTGGTTGGTGCAAAAGCAATTGTGTTTTTTGCCATTACTTTGCAACAAAATCCGCAACTGCTTTTGCACCAATCTACTGAAATTGCATGCCAGGAAACAGAGACAGAAGACCAAATATACATTTCACAATATCACAGCCACTGACCATGTGAACGAGCTTTTCATTCTCTACTGTTACACATTTACGACATTTTCATTTTGCTTCCTGTTACACAGGTTAAGAAATTATGGTCTAGCGGCCAGTCAGGGTCGCTCCCACCTGTAATCCCAGCACTTTGGGAGGCTGAGGTGAGCAGATCACTGAGGCCAGGAGTTCAAGATCAGCCTGGCCAACATGACAAAACCCCATCTCTACTAAAATACAAAAATTAGCCAGGCATGAAGGCGCACACCTGTAATCCCAGCTACTCGGGAGGCTGAGGCACAAGAATCACTTGAACCCGGGAGGTGGACATTGCAGTGGGCCGCGATTGTGCTAATACACTCCAGCCTGGGAGATAGAAACGCTGTTTCAAAAAAAATTATGATCCAGAAATTACACAATTTGCCTAAGGTTATCATCCTAAGTAAAATACAATTGTGAAAGTAAATGAAGATTTTTGAGGTTTTAAAGTGATAGAGTAGAATCTCAAAGCCAAGTAGAAGTGTTCTGGATTCTATTTTGGGGTTATCTATTCTCATGAGAAATTGAGAGCTGACAATTTGAGAGAAGTAGTTATCCCAGGACAGAAAGGAAGACCACACTAAGTACCCAGTTCCCATTTCTCACAGCCTTCATTCCAAATCCTTGATTATAGAGGACTGATAGAAATCTTTACAGAAGCTCTTTGGAACGACTTAGAGAGGTGGCAGAGAGAGTGAGCTATGTTCCCATGAATTTCAGGACTATCCAGGGTCCCAAAGAGTATATACATTTTATCACTGGCTACCTTGAGAAATGACAGTACTTTGGACAAAAACACCACGTGCAACTCCCTTTCTAAGAGCAGGAGTCTAGCAAACAATGTGCTTAAGGATAGGGTTCAACGTGTACTAAGTAACGTGGAAACCGTCAACTCTTACCTTCCCTTCTTAATGTTTAATCCATATTGCTTTTTTTTTTTTTTTCTTGAGACAGGGTCTCGCTCGTCACCAGGCTGGAGGCAGTGGGGTGCGATCTCAGCTCGCTGCAAGGCTCGGCCTCCCGGGTTTACGCCATATCTCCGTAGCCGCAGCCTCACGAGCTGCTGGGACTACAGGCGCCCGCCACCTTGACCCGGGCTAGTTTTTTTCTGTTTGTTTGTTGTTTTTTTTTTTTTTTTTTTTAGATGAGTGATTTGGGGTTTCACCGTGTCTAGCCAGGATGGTCTCGATCTCCTGACCTCGTGAATCCGCCCGTCTCTGCCTCCCAAGTGCTGGGATTACAGGCTGACCACCGCGCCCGGCTTTTTTTTTTTTTTTTTTGAGACATTACTTTGGGGTATGCCCAGGCTGGGAGTGCCAAATGGCCCATGAGTATCTGGCTCACTGCAACCTCTGCCTCCTGGGTTCAACTATTTTCCTTCCTCAGCCTCCCTGAGTAGCTGGGATCACAGGGACCCACAGGAACACCAGCTACATTTTCGGGTGTATTTTTAGTAGGAGACAAGGGTTTCACTATGTTGCCAGGGCTGGTCTCAACTCCCTGACCTCAGGCTCCACCCCGCCTCGACCTCCCAAAGTGCTGGGATTACAGCGCGCGTTGGAGCATTGTTGCCCTGGGCCTCTACATCCACTATTCGTCCTTTTTTTTTTTTCTGAGACGGATCTCGCTCTGGGTCGCCCAGGCTGGGAGTGCAGGTGGCTCAACTCTCGCTCAACTGCAAGCTCCGCCTTCCAGGTTTCACACCATTCTCCGCCTCAGCTTCCGAGTTAGCTGTGCCTACAGGTGGTCTGCCAACGCCAAGCTAATTTTTTGTACTTTTAGTAGAGGACAGGGTCTCACGGTGAGCCAGGATGGTCTCGCAATCTCCTGACCTCTGGTGATCCGCCCACTCAGCCTCCCAAGTCTAATCCATATTTCTAAGTGTTTATCATCATCACCATGAGAGAAAATTTCATTTCTTTACGTCTTTTAGAAGACAAGGTACTTTAGTGAGCTCATTCCCGACCCAATGTCTAAACCTTATAAGGGATGTTAGAGTGTACGGGAAAGTCTTCCTGCGTTCATGTTTTTCTCAGTATCTCTTACCATTCTAACTTCATTGGAACCCAAGTTTGTCACGTATCTTTCATTTCTCAATTTTTAAACACACTACCATTTAAAATTTCAATAAGGACTTTTAGACTCCAAATTTCAGTTTACTTTTAAGTTTGCCTAATATAAAACCTACTACTTTTGAATGTAAGAAAGAAAATTTCCATTACTTAAACTGCAATATAAGTTCTCAAAAATAGCAAAATCTCCAATTCCATTCCTTTCCTTAGATGTTACTCTAATTCCAATTGCGGATTTGTTCTAGAATTGACCCCTGTCATAGAGCCCCCATCTCTAAAAACAAAAAAAAAAAAAAAAACAAAAGGCTGGGTGCGGTGGCTCAAGCCTGTTTTAATTCCAGAGCACTTTGGGAGGCCGAGACGGTTTTGTCTGTATCTCATGGTCTTGGAGATCGAACCATCCTGGCTCAACTTCTGGGTTGAAATACTCCCTCCTCTTATATATATATATCTATAAATACTAGCCGGGCGTAAAGTGGCGGTGTCGCCTGTAGTCCCAGCTAACTCTGGTGGAGGCTGAGGGCAGGATGAATGGCATAAAACGCCGGGAGGCGGAACTTGCAGTGAGCCGAGTCACGCCACTGCTACTCCAGCCTGGGCGACAGGACGGTGCCAAGACTCCGATCTCAAAAAAAAAAAAAAAAGACAAACTTTTTTTTATTAGCTAGCTATGGTGGCATGCACCTGTGGTCCTAGCTACTCAGGAGGCTGAGGTGGGAGGATCACTTGAGCCCAGGAGTCAGAGGCTGCAGTGAGCTGTGATCACGCCACTGTATTCCAGCCTTGGTGACAGAGCAAGACCCTGTCTCAAAAATGAATAAACATTTAAAAATAAATATGCATGACTGACTTTTCAGGCATCAGAAAGGCACTTTTCCTATTTCTAAGTTAGCAGTCTCTCTGATTCCTGTGTTTTCTGAACACCAACCTCTGCATTTCAACTTCTAACATCAGATGACATTGCATCCCCATTCCATTTCTCCTCTTATGGGAAAACTAGAAAATCAGTTCAGTGAAAGTAGCTTCTGTTAGCATTGCTGGTTTATCTGGTAGTTTCCTCACGGTTGGCCTGTCAAACACTGTTGATTACTTTATTACAGGCCAGATATGATAACTGCCCTCAGTTGCTCCAGAAAATAGCATAGAAGTAAAGTAATTATTTGTCAAAGGTTTCACTGTCATAGCAACCAGGACTTTTGAGAGTCCTCTGTAAGCCTACCCTTCTCTGAAAACAAGTGTTTTTCTGATTGGAGTTCAGAAAATGCACACAAATCCACAGGGCACACCACAGCCGTATTTAAGCAGTACCCTCTCCAAAGCTCATTCAAAGTATTTGGGCCCACGTTCAAAAGACTCTCCCACACTCCATCCAGTTCCACAGATGGCAACTGCTCCCTTCCATTTTACCTTGACTTGATTTTGGCCTCCTTGTCTTACCTTCCTCTGGGTCAACCTGAAAGTAATGAAGGTTTCTGCACAGAACACAATGATTTTCATGAAGTCTTTCTGACAGAAATTGGTTAACAGTACTGATTTTCCCCACAGGTTACATCTGCTTCTGATAATGCTCCATTATATCTCCTGAGGTATTTATGCAAAATAACCCCACAAGTGCAAGAAAAGTCAGTAAAAAGCACAGTCACAATACCCATAGTTATGGTATGATGCTGAATTATGAAGCCAAAACAAAGTTTTCTTCTTTTTTTTTTTGAAACAGAGTTTAGCTCTTGTCATCCAGGCTGGAGTGCAATGGCGCGGTATCAGCTCACTGCAAATTCTGCCTCCCAGGTTCAAGCGATTCTCCTGCCTCAGCTTCCCAAGTAGCTGGGATTACAGATGTGTACCATCATGCCCAGCTAATTTTGTATTTTCAGTAGAGATGGGGTTTCATTATGTTGGTGAGGCTGATCTCAAACTCCTGACCTCAGGTGATCCACCCACCTCGGCCTCTCAAAGTGCTAGGATTATAGGCATGAGCTACTGCACCCGGCCCAAAGCGTTCTTCTTTAAACTGATTTCACCTGTTAACATTATTATACTTCTAATCTATCTTCTTATAAGGGCAAGAGGAAAAACCTGCTGCAAAGTTAAATGTAAATAAAAAATTTGTTTTATCAAGCGAGGGACAAACTAGCTTTGATGATTAGAATCAGGGACCATCTTTTAAAATCACATACTTCTAATTTTAAGTTTTGGGTCAGGAGAGGCTTTTTAAAAAATTGCTAGTTCTACTACCAATGTATTCTAGTATTACTATAGAAATCAGTTATCAATTGCCCTAGCAAATAAAAACAATAATGAGGGCTGGGCGTGGTAGCTCACACCTGTAATCTCAGCACTTTGGGAGGCCGAGGCAGGCAGATCATCTGAGGTCAGGAGTTCGAGACCAGTCTGGCCAACATGGGAAACCCGTTCTCTATTAAACATACAAAAATTAGCTGGGCATGGTGGTACATGCCTGTAGTCCCAGCTACTTGGGAGGCTGAGGCCAGAGAATCGCTTGAACCTGGGAGACGGAGGTTGCAGTGAGCTGAGATTGCACCACTGCACTTCAGCCTGGGTGACAGAGACTCCGTTTCAATAAATAAATAAATAAACAAACCTAAACCAATGATTATTCCATAGCAAAAGTGGGAAAACCAGGTGGTAAGAGAAAACCTCTCACAACAGGATCTTTATCTGTGAAATAAGGAATCGACCAACAGAAGTGTCTGTTGAAAATTTTCCTCTCTTGGTCCAGGCAGGTTCTCTAAACTCCCAATCCCAAAAGCAGTTAATTTTTTCACGTTTTCTTTAAAATGGATGGCCTTAAAATTCTTTTTATTTATTTATTTATTTATTTATTTATTTTTGAGACGGAGTCTCGCTCTGTTGCCCGGGCTGGAGTGCTGTGGCCGGATCTCAGCTCACTGCAAGCTCTGCCTCCCGGGTTCATGCCATTCTCCTGCCTCAGCCTCTCGAGTAGCTGGGACTACAGACGCCCGCCACCTTGCCCGGCTAGTTTTTTGTATTTTTTAGTAGAGACGGGGTTTCACTATGTTAGCCAGGATGGTCTCGATCTCCTGACCTCGTGATCCGCCCGTCTCGGCCTCCCAAAGTGCTGGGATTACAGGCTTGAGCCACCGCGCCCGGCCTGGCCTTAAAATTCTTTTGTTGTCTAGTGTAGCTTTTCAGAAGGAAATAAGTTTCCTTATCAAGAATGAATCTAGCTTCTCCGACTCAAAGAAAACCATCTTCTCTATATTGCTCCATATCACAATAAATTTAAGTGTCTTCCTTTTCTAAATTAAATGCTGTTCCCTTCAACTTAAGGGCCACACACTAAGGGAGCTATTCCTTTAGAGGCTTTTGGGCCCCACAGATCACAAAGGTGGTGCCCTGCCCCAGTTTTTTTTTTGGACATTTAAAAGGGCATCCACTTTCTTGCCCTCAGGATGACATTATGGGAACAATGAACATAAACAAGACAGTTAAATAAGCTTCCTTGATGCCTATCCAATGCAGCTTTCAACTCTTCTACCCTGCCTTGTTCTTTAGATCGTGCTGTAGTCTGGAGGATAAACTCTTCACACAACCATTCCCAAGCCCTCATGTTCCTGTCCACTCTTCCTCCCTCACCTTTTAAGTGTGATAGGGCCTTGATGGGAATACCTCACTTCACCTTTTGTCTCAAGTCCCTCTGCTTCCTTCCAGAGCTACAAAGGTAGGCCAGAGCCACTGAGACGTGGCCACAGGGCATATGGGGGCTTGCAGAGTCACTCGCACCTTCTGGAGTGTCCTTTCTTCCACCTGTCAACTGAACACCCGTTTCTTAAAGATTTATCCCCAAAAGTCCCATCTCATTCTGAAAGGGGATAAACCAGCTACCCCACGAGCCCTTTGTCCCAAGCTTCTACACCTCACACATCCTCATCCACAAAGCGTCCATCCTCACACAGGCAGGAGGTCGGCTAGGCACAGGGCGGGGGAGACTAGGTTTTTGCATCTGGTAAAGGATGGATTATGTCTCAGGTTCTTCCAGGATCCCACATCCTGTAATTCTACCATCAAGCCTGCGGGTCCTATTTCTGCGATGGAAAGGGCGAACCCCAAGGCGACCCTTCACTCCGCGCGCCTGCGGGCAGTTGGAACGAGCCCCCTCCAGCCCCGGCTCTGCGGGTCCACGCCTCCAACCTCCGGCGCCGGGCCGCGAAGGAGGCCCTGTCGCCGCCCGCTCCCGGCCGCGCCATGCCCTCTTTCGCCCTCACCCGCCGCCGCTGGCCGCCTCTCACCTGGCACGCTGGCATCGCCCACTCTGCGCTGCACTGGAGACCATGGGTCCCGGGGGGGTCTCGGCGGCCACCCATCCGCTTTAAGGAAGGCTGGCGGGGATGCGCGGGCCCCGGAGTCCAGGGCGCCGCCACCCGGAACGCGCCGCCTGGTTTCTAAGGAACGGGGGGCTCTGGAAAGGGAGGGGCGGGACGGCATAAGGACTGCGCGTGCTCAATAACGGGGGTGGGCCTACGCTGGGAGGGGCCGTAGCGGGGAACTGCGCATGCTCGCAGGTTGGGGGCGGAGCTTAAGCAGCCTGGCTAGAAGGCTCAGGTCGTTCATTTCCGGCGGCGGAGGCGGCGGAGCGAGTAGTTTCTTAAGCTTGGCTTCTCTCCGGTCCGCTGACCGGCGTCAAGAATCAGGTTTTGGGAGCTGTGGTTAGCCTTGGTTGTCCTGGAATGAAAGACGATTTCTTGTTGGACAACGACATATCTGCAGAAGGCCAGTTCTCTCGAACTCGTCGGACTTCCTGGCTTCCTGACTCCCAGTGACTCGTTTTTCCGTTTTCTCAGGTGCCTGTCTGGGCTCCTCTTCCTCTGGATGTTTTTTGATTGTTCCTTAAATATCAGTGCTCTTCAAGACTGTGACCTCAGTCCCCTTGGCCTCTTTACTGAAGCCTATGCCCCACCAAAGTAAATAGAAGACTGTCCGCTAGAGTAAGGAAGCCGGTAGACCTTAGAATAAAACTGGCTGTGTAGGAAATGTGATTGGGGTTTGTATCTACATGGGGAGCCCCCATCCCTGCTTGTCTGACCCTCCTGCTGAGTATCAAGATCCCCACTCAGCTGGCATTAGGATGGTCTCCCAGCCATCATTCCAGAGCAGCCTGTGATGACAGAATATGTCAGCTGACCTAAGCGTGAGGCAGTTCCTACTGAGATACGCTAACTAGCAGTAGAGGTATCCCTGCTTTGAGCGGAGGAGACAAGACTCCTACCACCTGTGAGCATGGAAGGCTCCCAGAGTGATGAGAAGTTGTAACCCCTAAACCCCCCGTCTTCTAATGGTGTTTTATCCTTTCTCTCCTGGATCCTCAAGAGCCAGGCGGAAAGGAGGCAGAGTCAAAATGTGCCTGTTTGATCTGTTTCTTAGTCATTGTTCAGAGTTCCACTCTTCTTGAGTAGAATTTCTCAACAATGGCACTACTGACATTTTGGACCTGATAATTCTTTGTTGGGCAGGGGTGGGGGGAGCTGTCTGCATTGTAGGATGTTTGGCAGCATCCCTGGCTCTACCCAGTAGATGCCAGTAACACCCCAAGCCCAGTTGTGACTACCAAAAAATCTCCAGACATTGCCAAGTGTCTCCTTGGGAGCAAAATCATTCCCAGTTGAGAACCACTAGTCTAGAGGAAAATGAGCATACTCTGGTTTTACTTATATAGAACCAGGACTTTATGCTTAATCTAAAACCCACATTTTCCCCTCTATGCTACCTCCTCCCTAAGAGCTTTTTTTTTTTTTTTTTTTTTTTTTTTTTTTTTTTTTTTTTT
>NW_016814762.1:1039417-1064655 GCF_001698545.2 Rhinopithecus bieti | reverse complement strand
TTTATTTTATTTATTTTTATGTATTTATTTTTTTGAGATGGAGTCTCACTGTGTCACCAAGGCTGGAGTGCAGTGGCATCATCTCGGCTCACTGCAAGCTCCGCCTCCTGAGTTCACACCATTCTCCTGCCTCAGCCTCCCGAGTAGCTGGGACTACAGGCGCCCGCCACCACACCTGGCTAATTTTTTTTTTTTTTTTTTTTTTGTATTTTAGTAGAGACAGGGTTTCACCGTGGTCTGGCTCTCCTGACCTCGTGATCCACCCACCTCGGCCTCCCAAAGTGCTGGGATTACAGGCGTGAGCCACCGCATCCAGCCCCTAAGAGCATTCTATAGAGTAATAGTCCTGTAAGATTCTACTGAGTGACACAGTCTAGTAATGTAAATTTGGAAAGTGCAGGGTTAAACAACACATTTCAACACAGGATTGTGAGCTTTTAATTAGCTGGTGGCGATCACTGTGAACATCTGTAAGAGTTTTCCTAATTTACCAGACCACAGAAGAACCCTTTTCCTTTGGCAAACCTCCCAATTCCAGTGACTTTTAACCACTGCCTGCCCCCTTCTGTTATCTGTATTATTTTGTGGTACTGTTATCCATCCTGTCACCCCCAACCAAAGTCTGCATTTGCCTTGTCTCTTGCTTCTCCTATTTCCGTCACATTGTTATTCATCTTGTTGTACCTCCATTTCTCTTCTAAATATTTCTCAAACCTGCCCTCTTTGCAGCTTCCTACCTGGGTTCTTTTGCTCCCATTTGTCTCCAGTACCACCTCCAGGTGGACACCAGCATGATCTACCATATCCCTCCTCTGCATAAAACCCTGATGCCTTGGGGACAGGGGAGGCAGGATTGGGCCAGTCACACCAGTGGGCATCCTCATGGAGGAAGGATGCTCATGTGTACTGTGTGTGTCCCTGTGTGCCAAGTGCTGCTGTATATCTGCCATAATCCCCTACCTCCACGAGGCAGAAGGATTTACCATGTTTTAAGGATGGGGAAACAGTCTGGGAGGAAGAGGTTAACTTTCCATGTTAACACAGTAAACAGGGCTGTCGATGCAAGGATTTTGAACACAAGCTCTTGCTCCTCAGACAAGAGACAGGAAGCTAATTTCAATACCCGTCAGGCTGGGTGCCGTGGCTCACACCTGTTATACTAATACTTTGGGAGGCCAAGGCAGGAGGATTGCTTGAGACCAACAGTTTGAGACCAGCCTGGCCAACATGGTGAAACTTCTCTATAAAATATACAAAACTTAGCCAAGCATGGGGACACATACCTGTAGTTTTAGCAACTTGGGAGGCTGAGGTGGGAGGATCGCATGAGCCTGGGAGGTTGAGGTAGCAGTGAGCCATAATCATGCCACTGCACTCCAGCCTGGGAGACAGAGCAAGATTTTGTCTCAAAAAAAACCACCCCGAAAACAAAAACTCTCAAAAGAGGTACCCTCAGAAAACTTTGACTGTGCAATATTTGAGGAAAGAATATTTGGAATTTTTTTTTTTTTTTTTTTTTTTTTTTTGAGACAGGGCCTTGCTCTGTCATCCAGGCTGGAGTACAGTGGCTCAATCATGGCTCACTGCAACCTCAACCACCCAGGCTCAAGCAATCCTTCAGCCTCAGCCTCCTGAGAAGCTGGGACCACAGGCACACACCAACATGTCTGGCTAATTTTTTCCATTTTTTGTGGAGACAGGGTCTCACTATGTTGCCCAGATTGGCCTCAAATTCCTGGGGTCAAGCGATCCTCCTGCCTTGGTCTCCCAAAGTGCTGGGATTACAGGCATGAGCCACTGCACCTGGCCCTGGAATGTTTTGTTGTTGTTGTTTGAGATGGAGTTTTGCTCTTGTCACCCAGGGTGGAGTGCAATGGTGCGATCTTGGCTCACTGAAACTTTTGCCTCCCAGGTTCAAGCAATTCTCCTGCCTCAGCCTCCCTAGTAGCTGGGATTACATGAGCCTGCCACCACGCCCGGCTAATTTTTTTACTTTTAGTAGAGACGGGGTTTCACCATGTTGGCTAGGCTGGTCTCAAACTCCTGACCTCAGGTGATCTGCTCGCTTCGACCTCCCAAAGTGCTGAGATTACAGGTGTGAGCCACTGCACCTGGCTCTGGAATGTATTCTTAATATCTTATTTTTGTTGGGAGAAGTTCCTGTGGCCCACCTTTATTTAGTTGAATTTTTTTTTTTGAGACAGGGTCTCACTCTGTCACCCAGGCTGGAGTGCAGTGGTACGATCTCAGCTGACTGCAGCCTTGACCCAGGCTGGAGTGCAGTGGTGCGACTTTGGCTCACTGCAAGCTCTGCATCCCAGGTTCACACCATTCTCCTGCCTCAGCCTCCCGAATAACTGGGACTACAGGCACCTGCCACCACGCCCAGCTAATTTTTTGTATTTTCAGTAGAGACAGGGTTTCACCATGTTAGCCAGGATGGTCTCGATCTCCTGACCTCGTGATCCACCCACCTTGGCCTACCAAAGTGCTGGGATTACAGGCGTGAGCCACTGCACCCGGCCAATTTTTGTGTTTTTTGTAGAGACAGGGTTTTATCATGTTGCCTAGGCTGTTTTCGAACTCCTGAGCTCAAGGGATCCACCTGCCTCAGCTCCCAACGTGCTAAGATTATTGGCGTGAGCCACTGCTCCCGGGTTCTTTAGGTGAATTTGCTACTTTTTCCTTGTCTAAGATGAAAGCCGTTTCAAGAGAGAACTGAGGTTTAAGTACCTGTACTCTTTGGGGTCTTACAAATACAGTTTCAAGGGTCCTTGAGGAAGGCACCTGAGGGCCTGGGCACTTGAGAGGCTGGGAAGGGCCCAAATCCTTTAGGACAGGATGTGTCACAGAAGGGGTGCCAACCTCAGTAAGACTCAAAAGAGACCAGACACACATGACTGCTCATGGATGTGTATTTTAATAAAAATAATTCTGTCAAAATACAACAGGAGTTTTTTTTTTTTTAATCTCTCAAGTACAATTTTAATAAGATGTTTTGTGTTAGAGTTCTCTCTCCATCCTCCCACACCCACAAGTTTCATGCTAATGCCAAGTATCAACTCTCGAGGACAAAGGCAAAACCAGTGTGCACAATGTGGAGGATGTCTGTTTCAGCTGTAGTTACTAATGGAGGAAAACCCGATGCAAAGAGGCAAATGCCTGAGGCAGCCAGAGGCCACAATCTGGCCACAGGTCTGGGTGCATGAGACTGGCAGTCTAGTAGGGCTCCACTGCCTGGCTGCCACACGGGTGCATACCTGAGTTGTGAGCAACCAAAGGAACTTTCAGCTCTGACAGTTCTCTGCCTTATCTTCTTTGTGCTTGCTTAAGGAGTGGGAAGGTGCTGGGTGGCCAGGCAGTCCCCACTTCTGTCTTGTGGTGTCCGTTTTCATGGCCTGCACCCAGCCACAGACCCATGTGGATGGGGATGGGGGTTCTGGCTTGCTATGAGTGCCAGCTTTTGCTCTGGAAGGAGTGACCATTTGGTGCCGCAAGGGGAAAGTGAGTAGGGAAGGCTGCTCCCCAGAGCCAGACAAACCAAGAAAGCCAGGTCTTCCTCCTACCCCCACGAGTCAGGTCCAGCCCTTCACCAGGGCTCCCCCAGGTGCCTTTCCCACTCTAGGCTCCTGGAAGCAGGCTGGTAGGACTGGATGTGCATAAGGGGTACCTCCGGCTGGCAGGCAGGCCTGGACTCTCAGCAAGAGAGTGGGCTCAAGCAGCTTGGTTTTGGCCCTCTCCACAGCTTGTGGGGCAAAGGCTTATGTCCCAAAGGTGAGCTGCCCAACTGGGACAGAGAGCCCCTCTGGAGAGGAACAGAGTAAACAACTTGGACTCAGCTGAAACAGTGAGATAAGGCACAGAAAATGGGGAGGTGGCCATGGGTACTGAGTGCGAGCCAGGCAGACACCCAACCCCATGCAGCACACAGCTGTCCCGAGCCCTCCTGGGCCCTCTCAGCCACTCCACAACCTAAGCTCAGGCACCCATCCTCATCCCTGACACAACCCTGAAGTTAGCAGCTTCTCAGATACTGCTGGAGGGCACATCAGCCTAACCCCTCATGGGGCTTATCTGCCATTCAGTTTCAGGACTAAATAAACAGTGTTGCCCAACCCACAGGGATAAGGGATAGTCTCGGCTCGGCTACTCATTTGCTGTGTGACTTTAGCCAAGTCACTTAATCTCCTGGGTCTGTTTCCTTATCTGTAGCAGGAGAGGAATGGGGGAGATGTTCACTGAACCCCATTCCAGCTGCAAAAGCCTGTGGTTTCAATTCCCAATCCTGCTAGGCTGTGATCATTTTAACAGCCCGATGTTTCCAACCTCAGGGTTTGGGAGCTAGGTAGCCCCAGGCTGTCACAAGAGATGAATTTCCTTTACGGACAGGACACCTCCTAACAGGCCATGGTCTATGGGCCTGCCAGCCCCAAGGACCAAGAAAAAGCAGCAGCTATAGGATCATTTCCCAAGGCAGAATTCTGAGAGCCCAGGGCCCTGGCCCCATCACCAGCAGTTGGTCCAATTCAATCATTTTTCTTGTTGCCCAGCTGTGGGCCCAGTGAGGCCTGGTGAGCAATGAGTATCTCAGGCCACACCAACCATTCCCATGTCCACCAATATGGAGCAGGAGCTTGCACAGCCCAGATTCAGGCAGGGACTGAAAGTTCAACTTCTGGCCTTGCCATGGCTGACCCTACTCTTTGCATGGGCAGCTTCTGCACTCCCCTCACACTGTGAAGCACGTATGATAATTCCAGCCCGTCCTGGTGCTCCTCTGTGTAGGCTTCCTCCCTTTCCTCCTCCAGGGCAGCCAGTCCTCTCCACAGATGGGCCACCCCAAGTCCTGGCAACCATCTCAGCCTTTCCTTTTCTGATTCCCCAATGGTAGCGGGACCATTTTTACTCCGCCAGCTGTGAGGATCTATCTGAAACAGCTGGTGGGACATTGTAAAGCTGATGGAGTCCCATCCTCTGGCCAGCAAATACTCCCAACAGTCTTTCCTAAGACTGGCTAGGGTCCAGCTGCAGGGAGCTGTCTGGTACAGTGGCAGTGAAGTCTGGCCTAGGGGATCAAGGATTCCAAACACTCCCTGGAGTAGCAGCCCAAGAACCTGCCTCCACAAGGTACTGGTTTCTCAACAGAAAGCATCCATTCTCTCAGAGCTGTGCAGAGATGGTGAAGATCCAGGCAGGAAGAAAGCAGCCCCTGTACTCAAGGGCCTCTGTCCTGGGAATGGAGTCTTCTTTCCGGCAGCCTGACACACAGAAGCTCTCAGGACGAAGGCAGGTAGTTTCCAGGCAATCAATTTAGAGTAAATGTATTATTTGGCCATCTTAACAAGGGAAGGTAGGGTATTGAAAAGGGAGGAAAGGGGAGCAAGGCAGGCAGTGTGAGGTGGGGTAGAGTGGTAGATAGTGTGCTGGCCAAGGACCCTCTACCTCTGCTGTGTGGCCCTGGGTCACGTTATCACTTCTCTGGACCCTTGGCCCTGTAGTTCTCTGCTCCGTCCAGCTCTCAGGGGCCTAAGGACCCACAGTTCTTGGGATGCTATAAACCAACATAACCATGCCCACTAAGTGGCCCACCAAACCCTATTTGGGTTTCCTAGGCTGCAGCTCGGCCTGTGACTCAAAAAAGGGGGAGCAAAAAATAAATCACTTGGCTGAGGTGACAGAGATGATTCTTTTTTAATGAGTTGGACTCAAAGAAAACATGGTGCCTGGACAGCCTCACCCAAGAGGTGCTGGACCACTAATGCTACGATAAATACTGTCTTTTTTTTTAATATATATATATTTATATATATATATAAAATCTCATTTGTTTTTTATTTATGAAAATAATAAGCTATCACCAACTTGGATAGGCTTCATCACTAAATTAGCAGAAACCAGCTCAGCACAAACTCTCCAGAGATAAATACTGGTGGCTCAGTCAGGAGAAAAAAAATTTAAAAACCCCAACCCCTCCTCAAAACAAACCACCCCCCTTTCAAAATAGAAGGCGCTACATGAGAGTAACCAGCCAATACTGTGTCACAGGCCGCTGCACGTGAAGGGGAGAGAGAGAGACTGAGGGGGTGGTGGGCAGAGAAAGGAAGGAAGGAAGGAAAGGGAGAGGGGGAAAGGCCAGGCAGGAGGAGTGGACTCTGTCAATGGCTTCCCAGTCCCTGCACCAGGTGCCTATGGAGGGCAGGGCAGCTCCAGCCCTGGGGCCAGCGGAGGGCCAGCCAGAGCCAGCCAGCACGGTCAGCTAGTGCAAGTAGTCGTCGACTCTGGCAAAGGAGCAAGAACCCAGGCCTGCTCGGGCCATGAGCCGGAGACACTCAGATGCCTGGCCCAGGGCGAGCATCAGAGGGGGCTGCTTTGGCAGGTTCTGGGACTCTGTGGAGGAAAGAAAAGGCCTGGTCACTGCCCTGCCCAGGGTTTGGGCCCAGGTCAAAGTTCCCTTGGGAGTGGAAGGAGGGGGCAGCGGACAGATTCTCTTGGAACAGAGTGTTCAGTACCTCTATGTAAGTGTGTCCCAGCCACCAGGCCATGGCCCTGAGGTCATGCCAGGAACCTGAGGTCCTTAGCCCCGTGTAGAGCACCGGGCTGGCCTGGGCCCACCGCCATGGCCTAGGACCCATCATGAACTCAGCTGGGCAGATGGAGGTCAGGGTTTAGGTTCAACCATGGGAGCCCAGGAGTCCTGAGTCACCAGAGATGGCCTATGCAGAGCTTGCTGCCCCAGTGTGGACAAACAGCTCTTACTGGGGCCGATTGGGGTGGGGGGTGGGAACCACCCAGGTAGCCATGGGGTCAGCTTCTGTTTTTGTTAGATCCACTCATCTAGGCCAGGCATGGTGGCTCACACCTGTAATCCCAGCACTTTGGTGGGCTGAAGCGGGCAGATCACCTGAGGCCAGGAGTTCAAGACCAACCTGGCCAACATGGCAAAACCCCATCTCTACAAAAAATACAACTAGCCAGGCATGGTGGCATGCACCTTAGTCCCAGTGACTTAGGAGGCTGAGGCACGAAAATCGCTTAAACCCGGGAGGCGGAGGTGAAGATTGCGGTGAGCCAAGATTGTGCCACTGCACTCCATCTTGGGCTACAGAGCAGATTTTGTCTCTAATAATAATAAAAAATAGATTCACTCACCTAAAATGGCGCTGTTGAGGGCAGCACACACAGGTTCCCTCTGGATGGGGTCAAGCTGCTGGCCAACTGGGCAGCTCCAGGGGTCTGAGTATGCCAGCAGGCTGAAGGCATCCTATAGAACAGGGCATTCTTGAGAGGACTGTGGCACACACCATAGCCCGCCCCAATACCTGTGGCTCCAGAGGGAGACAGGGCCCTGCATGATGCCCAGCCTGGAATGTGGGGTGTAGGGTCGAGCAGGGCTATACTCTCCCCAGAGCCTGGACACGCATGTCCAGTGGGCCCAGATGCCCCACTTCCCTCTGCAGACCTGGCTGGAGCCTACTCTTTCCTGCTGCTCCCTGGACTCTCCTGGAGCCACCCTGCCCCTAACACCAAATGAGGCCTGCTCTGCATGAAGTCTGGCTCATCCTGTACCTGCAACATCTCTGTGTGGGCCAAATTCTTGCCGTACTCCCGGCCCAACTGTTCACTTAATGCCTGCAACTCGCGGCCAAACAGAATGATCCTTTCTGTGGCAGCCTGGTTGCCCCCGCAGAGCTGCCGCCGAGGATGCCCGTCATCTGCATCCAGAACGCAGTGGAGAATACATTAGGAGAGGTGAGGAGGGAAGGGCAGGACTGGGGTGGGGCAGGAAGGACTGGGAGGAACAGGTAAGGCAGCTACAGTTGAGGCATTCTTCTCTTCGTCCACCTGGCGCACAGTCTAGGGTTCAGGGAGGACTTGGAAGCTGTCCCTCTTCCCAGCCCGCACAGACGCAGGGTGCTCATTAGGGTGGCCACACTCTCGAACACACTCCAGCCTCAAACACAGGTGGTCTTGGCACAGGCCAGGGCCTTCGTACATTTGGAGCCACCTCAAGGACCCATCCACAATCGGCTAAGGAGGCAGTGGACAAGGTCTGGCTGGAGCTTCTCAGGATGCCAAAGCCTGCCTAGCCCAGCTCCTCCCAGGGGAAGAGGGCACCCAGACTGCACACTGCCCTCAAAGAATAGCACACCAGGCCGTGGCTCTCACCCATGCTGGACTCATCCGTCTGCAGGTCCTCATGCTTGTAGGCACCATTAACAATGCGCGTGGACATGCTTCCTAGCACACCGTTGGGGTAGTGCTCTGCCTCCATCTCCATCTCACTGTCGCTGTGGGGAAGGGTTGAGGTGGGAGTTGGCCCAGGGGGTGTGGTTGGAGAAGCCTGGTTGGGCCTCCTTTCAGGCTATAGCCATGGGTTGCTGTGGGTAAACCGAGGACCCCCCAGGAACATGAAAGGACAGCTCAGGCTTCCAAGTCTTCAGCACTTGGCCCCTACTGTGACACTAGCTATCCTCAGAGGCCTGTCACCTGATTCCCACCCTTGTCCCAGCGCTGCCTCTGTGATTTTCCCCTCCCTAGCCCTCCTCTGAGTTCACACACCTCTTCTACATATTCCCCAATCTACTGACTGGGCCTCATGGCCCCCACGGGCATCTCTGTGGCCTTGGTTGGGAGCCAAACCCAGGTCAGCCTTGAGGTGTATCTGGGGATGCTGAGAGCCACCTAGAGCTCTAGCCTGCATCTTAGCTTCCCCTGCCTGCCCAACCTGGCTGTCTATAAGCCAGAGCCAGGGGAAGCTCCCTCATGATGTACCTGAGGGTTCTCACAGGCCCGGCCTCTTTGGAGGAGACCACATCCTCAGCCTGGTATCATTGGAGCCTCTGGAGAAAGCCAAGGCCAAGGAAAGTGCAGCTAAATCGTGGGGAGAACCAGAAGCCAGAGCTGACATCTGGCCCGGTGGGCCAAAAGCTAGGACTCTAGGCACAGACCTGAGATGGAGGCTGGGGGTGAAGGGCAGGGCACTCAAAGGATAGACTGCAATGGGCCCAGCTGGCATGGGGCAGAAGGCAGAGGAGGAAGCAGAGCAAGGCAGGCACCTGGTCTCCTGGTTACTGGTACTGCTGTGGGGCTGGGACTTGGTGGAGTCTGTTGAGTTGGACTCGGAGTAATTGACGGAGGATGGGGAAGAGGAGGACGAGGAGGAGGAGGACGAGGATGAGGAGCTGGGTGCAGGGTATTTACTGTGGTTCTGTTTGCTCTTGGTGGACACGACGCCATTGCTACAGCTGGGACTGTCTGCTCCTAGAAGCCAGGGGGATAGTCAGAAGAGGAGGGGCAGCTTGCCCTCAAGTGGAGCCCCAAGAATAACCACAGTGGTCCCATTTCCCTTCTCCCAAATCCAGCAGCGAGCCCGGAGCCCAGCCTAGGAAAGGGTATGTGGGGTGGCCTCTCTCCTCCACACCAGTTCTTCCCAGAGCCCTCTGGAGAGTGGCTGACCTGTGTTGTGCATGTGGGAACTACTGGGGCCATGTCGGGGGCTGAGGCTGGGGGAGCCAGGATAGCTGTCCTGGGACTTGGGGCTTCGGGAGCTCAAGCTGCGGACCTCACTGTCCGTCCCATTCACCATCTCCACAAACTGCCGGCACCTGCAGAGGGAGCGGAGCAATAATGCTCTGGTTGTGGTCCAGGCTGACGTTCCCACCACCAGCTGAGAGGGGCTGGACTCTGGGGGAACTGGGGTCATGCCCAAGACTTACTTGAGCATGAAGAGGAGGTTGGGGTTGTGCTCCAGCAGCCCTGGGTAGAAGCGCTGGGTGGTCTCGATGGCCTCGCCCACACGGCCCTCCAGCACCAGCTTCTGGATCTCTGCAGGGTGCAAGAACACAGCAGTGAGCAAGGGCTACAGACCTCTCCCACAGCCACACTCCTGGGATGCTGCCAGCCTCAGGGCAGGGGCCGGCCATGATCAGATGGGCTGGCTCAGAGTGCCTCGCCAGCTTGAAATGCTCACAGGAGAGGAGGCTGGGGAAAGAACCTGACTGCCCAGCCCAACAGATCCTGGTTTCTGCCAAGCGTCAGAGTCCTCAAGAATACGGGGAAGATGGAGGGGAAACTCAGTCCAAAGGCAGGAGGGTAAATGCGGAGGCCTGTTCCTGCAAGGCACATGGTGCCAAGAACCTGAGGGCAGGGTAGGGCTCCAGTTGGGGCAGCATGATCTGGGGATGGGCACCCAGGCAGCTTGGTGGCCTGAGGGGCTCCTCTTCAGATAGACTCCTCTCTTTCCAGGCCTCACAGGGTAATGGCAATGAAGTCACACTGGTTTCTGATCAGGGCTGTGCCTGGTGGTCTTCAGGGGTTGCAGCATGCCCCCTGCTGGGAGAGGAGGCCATCCTCCTCATGCTGGCACCTCTGACGTTGACACCTCTCAGGCCATCAGCATCTTGCTGCTGCCTTTTTGCTCTTGCCATGGGGCCTGGTGCATCTCGCTGGGAGCAACTTCAGGGTCTGAGGCTCTCATTCATAGATCCCAAGTTTGGGATCCCTTTCTGTCTGTCTGGCTGAACACAGCTTCTCTGGGAGACAGACACATGCATATACAGAAGAGACAGCAGGCTCGGAAAGGGGCAGGCAGGCACTCACAGACACGCATATCCGCATCCACTCGCCCTCACTCTCCTTTTCTCCTTCTAGCTCCTCGCTGGGCTTTTTCCTCTTTTCCAACACCCCTCCTTCCATGAAAGAGCCTCCAGATACACAGCATCCAGGCCAGCATCAACACTAGGAGAGCTCTGGCCAAGCGAGGACTCTAGGTTGTCAGCAAAGGGCAGGACCAGAGGTGGGGAGCAGAAAGCAGTGCTCCCACAGCAGTCATTGAACACTGGCTTTGCCCTGTCTGACCACTTCAGTCCCCTCTCTGGCTAGGAATAAGCAGAACTACTAAAGCTGAGTAAATGGTGAGAAAGGCAGAGAGTTTGGTAACAGGCAAACAGTCTTCCTGGAAGACCATGAACAGGAGGCTGAGAAGAATCCAGGATTCAGGGGGAAGGAAACAAGCAGGGAGGAAATGGAGGAATGGAACTAGCCATGCCAGGGCCTGGCCTGCGCCCAGCCTTCAGAATGTGCATTAGGGAGGCTGCTCTGAGACGTCTCCATCCTGCCAACTGTCCATCGGGGCAGTGCCATCTTGAAGGTGGGACAGGAACATGGCCTTGGGCTGCAGGCTGGTCATGAGGACCAGAGCTGAATGGACTCCTGACAAGTGAACCAGGGTTGGCATGAGCCAGAGAGCAGAGTTAGGGACAGGTGAGGGAGGAAAAGGGGAAAGCAGAATAAACCTTACTTTGTCTGTTCTTTATGGATGCCTGTTCTTCCTGAATCGGGGTTTCAGTCATTCGAGCAAAAGCCGTGGCTGTAGCACAATACCCATGATGCACGAGGTAAGATGAGACCATGCTAGAAGAAAGGAAGAGCTTCAGGTGACACTCAAGAACTACACTTCTCACTGACCACCCGATGGACTCAGGGCAGATTACCTCCCCCAGAGGTCTCCCTAAACACGTCCTGGAGGTGTAACCTCCACAGAATGAGAATAACGGGGCTGAAACAAAATGGAAACTTCCCCCATGGTGCCCCGTGGCCACGAAGTCAGGCTGCGGAGGGGCTGTTCACCACATCTGTGCCCACAGTTCAGAGGAGTGGCTGCAGTTTCTCTGAGACATGACGCCCACAAGTAAGTGAGTACGATAACAGAAGTACACACACAGGCACACTCCTCACAGGTGGCTGCCTCTTTGGGAACTGCAGCAAGCCTAAGAGGCCAATGGTCTCATTGATAGCGTCCCGAAACTGCAGCCAGTCAGGTAATCTGGCAGCTTCCCAGACAAGATGCATGCCACATGCACACCTTCTACAGACACAGGAGCCCCTCTGCAGGCTGTGCCATGTAACTGACAGAAGCATTTCAGTCCCCCAGGTGAACCTGCCCTCAGCAGTTCCAGCTCTAGTGAGTGAGTGATGGGAAGCTAATTCACAACCCAGAGTTACACCATGATATGCCACAAATCAGGGGCCCAAGAAGCCAAGCGATCAGGCTGATTTTGCCCGGCAGAGATAGGCAGCAGCAGGGCCAATGGGAACAGAGTCACTGGGAAATGGTCTGGAGGAGTCTGACTCCCAGTAGCCATTTTACCCCAGCAGAAGCTGGCTGAACAGTGGTACATGTGTGTACACACATAGAGCAGAGGCTGAACCCTCAAATCTGACGTGTACAGGAGTGAACACCTTGGTGTGTGCATGTATCTGATGTCATTACTGTAACTCTAAACACAAATGTCTGAAGGGTTGTCAGGTGGAAGGCGCAGAAGTTTGGGTGTGTGTTCCCTCAGGCTTTAAGGGGTAAATGAGATAATACACATAAAGTACCTGGCAGGAAGAAGTTCATAAATAAGACTTCTTCTTATTATGAAATGATATATTACATAATATTATAGTATAAATAATCATTATCAGCTGGGCGTGATGGCTCATGACTGTCATCCCAGAACTTTGGGAGGACAAGGCGAGAGGATCACTTGAGGCCAGGAGTTCAAGACCAGCCTGGCCATCATTGCAAGATCTCATCTCTACTTTAAAAATAATTATTGGCTGGGTGTAGTGGCTCTCGCCTGTAATCCCAACACTTTGGGAGGCCGAGGCAGGCAAATCACTTGAGCCCAGGAGTTTGAGACCAACCTGGGCAACATGGCAAAACCCTTCCCCACAAAAAATACAAAAAATTAGCCATGCATGGTGGTGCATGCCTACAGTCCCAGCTACTCAGGAGACTGAAGTAGGGGAATTGCTTGAGCCCAGGAGGTCGATGCTGCAGTGAGCCATGACTGTGTCACTGCACTCTGCCTGGGCAATACAGTAAAATCCTGACTCAGAAAAAAGTAAAGTAAGTATAATTATTATTATTACACCATATTATTATTATAAACACAAGGGGAAATATGAAAAATTCTTTACCTACAAGAGGGTTACCTACACAAGTAAAACAGAGGAAATCACCAGACCTTCCACTAGAGGAAGCCAGCCAAAAGGCTTGTGACAAATTTGTCTCTGTGATAACATAGCCATTATCAATATTCATTAAATGAAATTATATAAAACCATAGTACACAAATTATATGCAGGTCTTGGCAAATGCTACATATGAACACAAACAAGCACATGGATACACACATGGAAACAGAAACACCTATGTGCTATGCCGGACATGGTAGCACATGCCTGTGATGCCAGCTACTCAGGAGGCTGAGGTGGGAGGATCACTTGAGCCCAGGAGTCCAACCTAGGCAACATAGTGCGACCCCATCTCAATATTTTTTTAAAAACCCCGAAACAAAAACACATCCATGTGCTGAGCCTAGGCCCTGAAAACTGAGAGGATCAGTTCCTCCTCTACACAGACTTGGCATCTTCACCCCTCTCCTTGCCCATCCCACCAAGCCTGCTATGGGAGTGGCACTGTCCTGGCCATCCAAGGAAGTCCTTGTCATCTGCTCTGGGGGACTGGGAACAAGAGGCAGCAATGCTGTTTTTCCTGGGGAAGGTCTGGCCACCTAGCCCCTGCCTCAGCCCATCCTTGGGGTCTGCCTCAAGGGACAAAGGCTGTACAAAGAAACCAGTGTGCACCCCAACCCCACCCCAAGGACCCTAGCACCCTGGTGCCTTTGCGGGGCAATGACCAGAGGTAGTGGAAGCCTAGCTGTTCCCCATGCCCATGTGCCCATCCTTGGGAGCCAAGCTAATACCCACCTCCTGGCAGAGTGGGTACTCGTCACTGCCTCACTCAGGCTTGCAGATGGCAAGTGCAAGAGAAACCCAAAGCTGGCCTCCCTTGGGAGTTCAGTGACACTGGCTTCCAGGACAGTCTGGGAATTAATCAGCCAAGGAGCTAGCTTAGCTGGTCCTAGGGAGGACTCCCTTCCCTCCACCACTGCTACAGACGAATGAGACTCAGCTGGATGCTGGGCCCTGTGAGGTGGCCTCAGGCCAGAGTCACCGCATCATGGATACTCCCTATGGTAGAAAAAGGGTCCACAGAGGAAGAGACCACAGGGCATCCTCTGCAAAACCCTCTGCAAAATGACCTGGTGAAGGAAAACAGCCCTGCTGGTGATCTTATATACAGGAGCCTCCAATCTGGCTGAGAGGCAAAGGTTTAATTAGGAGTAGCCCGGAGAACTTGGCGGGAACTGTCCATCTGACGAGAGAGAAGCAGGAGAGCTGCAGGCTGAATCGCCCTGGGAATGTTTCCCAGAAAGGATCCACCCGCTGGAATTTGTAAGAACAGCTTGTAGCCCTACAGGGGCCTAGAGTGAAGTGGGCTGGGGTGGGGTGGGGGTGGGTAAGGGCGGGAGCAGGGCACTCACTTCTGCAGCACTGCCTGCCACTCGCCAAGCCGAGCACTGATGGGGAAGCAGTGGACCGTGCCCTGGACCTTGGCACGCCACTCCCGCATGTAGTCCTCAATGTCAAACAGGAAGGGCTGCTGACCAAAGTTGGCGTCCACAATCTCCCCAGGTGTCTGCAGGCCTACGGTGGGGTAGAGGTTGGCCTGAGGAGGAGAATGAAATGTCAGTCAGGCCGTGAGGGCAGTGGGGTGGTAAGGCCTCACCTCACCTCCATGGCTGCTGCCGGCCCATGCTCGGGCTGGAAGAGTTGTAGCAAGGCTGGAGGAGGCAGGGCAGAGCCACCTCTGTCCACCTCCCTAGCAGAGACATTATGCCCCAAAGCTTGAGGGAAGAAAGCAAAAGAAAAGCAAGCAAGGCACATCATGGAGAGTGTCCTGCCCTGCATCAGAGGCCATTGTGTCCTCAAGGCCCAAGAACCCTTTCTGGAACTCAGTCAAGGCATACAGAAATGGGCTGGGCTCCACGACCCTGCAGACATGCCCATGAAGGTCTGCTGCAATAGTGGATCATGGTTCCTCTTGGAAAGTTCCAGGGCCAAGGATCTCTCTGCCGCAAAAAAACAGACACATGAGGCCGGGCACAGTGGCTCATGCCTGTAATCCCAGCACTTTGGGAGGCCAATTTAGGAGGATCGCTTGAGCCCAGGTTTTCGAGACCAGCTTGGGCAACGAAGTGAGACCCTATCTCTACAAAAAATAAAAAAATAAAAATTAGCCAGGTGTGGTGGTGTGCACCTGTGATCCCAGCTACTCGGGAGGCTAAGGTGGAAGATGGCTTGAGTCCAGGAAATTGAGGCTGCCAGTGAGCTGCGATTCTGCCACTGCAACCCAGTCTTGGTGTCAAGAGTGAGTCCCTGCCTCAAAAAAAAAAAAAAAAAAAAAAAAAATAGATACACGATGGGGTAGGCAGAGATGGGATGACACAGGAAAGGAGGGAGGAGGGGAGCATGGCAAAAGGGAACCAGTGGTCTAGACCCCGGTGCTGGCAAAGGGTGAAGAGAAGCTACCCTTCCTGTTAGAGGCTCGCTAAGAGGAGGATCTTCTGGCCAGTAGGGTGTAGGGCTCCGCTTTCCACCTAGCCTCTGCTATGACTGGCTTTTGTCCGGTCCCTCCCTCACTTGATGGTTCCTGGGGCTCCCCGCTGCTACTATCCAGAGCCTCGCTAGCCTCCTCCCCACTGTCACTGCAGATGGTCTTCTCAGGGCCCTCAGTCCACTCTTCATCCCGTGCTCAGGCCATGTTCCTTCCTGAGTACCATGCACTTTTTTTCTTTGAGATGGAGTTTCGCTCTCGTTGCCCAGGCTGGAGTGCAATGGCGCGATTTCAGCTCACTGCAACCTCCACCTCCTGGGTTCAAGCGATTCTCCTGCCTCAGTCTCCTGAGTAGCTGAGATTTACAGGCATGCGCCACCATGCCCGGCTAATTTTGTATTTTTAGTAGAGACAGGGTTTCTCCATGTTGGTCAGGCTGGTCTTGAACTCCCGACCTCAGGTGATCTGCCCACCTTGGCTTCCTAAAGTGCTGGGATCACAGGCGTGAGCCAGCGCACCCGGCTAACCATGCATTTTTGTATCTGCACAAGGTGTGGGACCTTTTCCTGTATGCTGGCTTCAGCCCACCATGGGCTCTGCACACAGAGGACCTCTCACTTCCTTTCTTTCCCCTACCATCCGCCACACCACAGGCAAGGCCCGCCTCCTCCAGGAAGCCTTCCCTGACCGTCACTGCCCACAATGTCATCCCCCACACCTTCTTGCATGTGGATGCATACTGGCCATGCTCATGCCTGGTCATTTCATGTCACATCCCCATAACTAGACTCTTCCCTAGTCAGGGTCAGCATTCTCCACCTGAATCTGTTCTCTTTGCCTAGGACCACAGCCCCTCTCTGGGGCTTCCAGGTAGGAGGGAAAGATTCTGAGCCATAGACTGGAGGTTCTAACAGGACCCTGGGTGCTATGGTCTGGGCTTCAGAGGCCCATAAGATCACAAAGGCATTTCCTGGGGCATCACTGGGGTGTCTGGGATCCCAAAGCAGCCACCAAAGTCAGCAATCCTTCCTTCCTTCCAGAACCCAGCCAGAACACACAGAGCCAGGCCAAGCTCCCAGCATCCTGGATGGAGGCACTGCATGTGATTAGGCCTGTGATGACTCATAACAAAGAGGTACTGGGGTACAGGTACGGGATGGCTGGAGGTGAGGATACACCCTGAACTAAGCAAGCAGAAAACCCCATCCTTTTATAAAAAGAGAAGACCCCACAAAGCTCACCTCTCTGGCTTGGGGGTGCCCTAGGTAGTAGCAGATGAGTTCCCCTAGGGCACCGGCTTTCCTCAGGGATCTCTGATGGGTATGTACAGGGACTGGGTTCCCTCACAGTTCAGGAATAATTCCCTACACTCTGCACCCCAGGTGACACAGAGCTGGCTTAGACCAGCTGAGCCATGGAGCTATCTTCATTCCACCACCCTAACCCCCCCCAGGCCCACAGCTGCCTCTGGAAATGCCACAAATTACTGTCACCTGCTAAGAGTCGTAGGAAGACCAGACCTTGCTGCTGGAGAGAGAGGAAGGCCAGCAAGTGCCCCTCCTGGTACCCTCAAGCTGACAGCATGGCACACATCCCTGGTTGGGGAAAGAACCAGACTCCACACCCTGCACTTGCAGGTACCACCATGCCCACCCCGGTCAGCCCCCAGAAGCCCAGGAGGGGAAGACCCAATAGTAGTACTCACCGGGAGGTCTGTGAAGGCTATACCTGTGGGGGGAAAGGAACAGTCATCAGGGCCAGCCCCTGGGGCTACTCTGCCTCTGCACCCCATGGTGGAGCCAGTGCTAGGGCCGGGTATTGCTTTTTTTGGTTTCTTATTGTTGTTGTTGTTTTGAGACAGAGCCTCCCTCTGCAGCCCAGGCTGGAGTGCAGTAGTGCGATCTTGGCTCACTGCAACCTCTGCCTCCTGGTTCAAGCGATTCTCCTGCCTCAGCCTCTCGAGTAGCTGAGATTACAGGTGCCCACCACCACACCCATATTGTATTTTTAGTAGAGACAGCGTTTCACCATGTTGGCCAGGCTGGTCTTGAACCCCTGACCTCAAGTGATCTGCCCGCCTCAGCCTCCCAAAGCGCTGGGATTACAGGCGTGAGCTACTGTGTCTGGCTGGGCAGTTTTTTTTTTTTTTTTTNAGCATGAGGTTCAGTTACAATCCAACAATAAGGGAAAAAGTTCAATACCAATTACATATATTGAGTTAATGTCCTTAATATACAAAAAGGTCTTATAAATCAATAAGGAAAAACCTAAACAGAAAAAAAGGCAATTGGAAAAAGAAAAAAGCCATAAACATACGAAATATTTTCAACCTTACTATACCTAAGAAATGTACATTAAATGAATTTTTTTCATCACCACAAGAGATAAAACTGCCAATCCTGAACAAGCATAATTAACAATAACATAACTATTTCTCAAATTATTAACTCATAAACAATAACATAATTATTTCTCAAATTATTAACTCTTTGATGGCAAAGAATAGCACAGCCAGCACATAACAGACACAAAATCATCTGCTGATGACTAAATTATGGCATATATGTATCACAATGATATAGATCTATATTTATCACCATAAAAAGATATCAAAGGCATGGAGTGAGAAAAAAAAGGGAACAGTATGAATATAACTTATGCATGTTGATAGATACATATCATATATGTATATACATACGCCCACACATGTACATATACACATAAAACAATGTCTAGAAGTTCATAATGTTAGTTTCTTTTTCTTTTTCCCCGAGACAGAGTCTTGCTCTGTTGTCCAGGCCAGAGTGCAATGGTGCGATCTCAGCTGCAACCTCCCCCTCCTAGGTTCAAGCAATTCTCCCGCGTCAACCTCCAGAGTACCTGGGATTACAGGCATGCACCACCATGCCCAGCTAATTTTTGTATTTTAAGTAGGGACAAGGTTTCACTATGTTGGCCAGGCTGGTCTCGAACTCCTGACCTCAGGTGATTCGCCCACCTTGGCCTCCCAAACTGCTGGGATTACAGGCATGAGCCACCGCACCCAGCCCATAATGTTGGTGTCTAAGAAATGAACCTCTACTTTGACTTTCCTCTTTGCATTTCTCTTTATTTAAATTGTTCACATTGAGCCTCTTTTAAAAAATACCAAAATTATTTAAAAGTAAACTGCTCAAATAAAAAACTGAATACACTAAATTACAAATGTAACCAGGTTATATTAAATTCTAACAATACAACTGAAACTGCTGGACTAAAAAATTGACAGAGAAGACATCCTATTACAAAATTCCTAAACAGCTGCAAAGTTAAAATGCTGAGACATTTTTTTTCTCCTTTTTAAGATAAAGAACCTTATTCTTGTGATTCTTAAAGACATCAGATTCAGCTATTTAGTCATGTGAAAATTTAACTTCCTCAATTTAATTGCCCGTGGCAACTCTAGCTAAATAAAACAACTGGGAGGATTATTCCTTGTTAATTCATAATTTTTGTTTCTCCTTAAATGGGGTAACATTTGGAAAGAGAAAAAGTAATAAATTAACGCTTTGTTCTATTAAAATATTTTATTTATGTTTGTCTCAGATAAGCCAAGGAAAGTAAGACAAACAGTACTTTTAGTTTAACTGTAAATGAGAAAACAAAACAAAACAAAAAAAAACCACACAAATGAGGAAACCACTTTCCTGGTTTTGTAAAAAAAAGAAATTAAAATGCATTTGTCTACAAAGCATAAAGAAAAGTAATAATTTAGCCATTACTCAGTGTATTTCAATCCCTGGAGCAGTTAAAATACCTGCTTTCACTGCCCCGGTGATTAACTGATAGCCAAAATTCTTGTTTATTCTATGTGGTGTCATAGATTCTCAGTCTGGAAAAGCATCGAAATAATATACTTCACAATTTCCAAACTATTTTTAGAAGGTGCTTATTATTTCTTTAAAAACTATGAGAAATCATTAAATATTCTCTTTCTTTTTTAAGTAAAAAGGGGTCTCCCTCTGTTGCCTAGGCTGGACTGTGCAGTGGTGCAATCATAGTTCACTGCAGACTTAAACTCCTGCATTCAAGCAATCCTTCTGACTCAGCCCCCACAAGTAGCTGGGACTACAGGCACCCATCACCATACCTGGCTTAGAGAAATTACTAAATCTTTTTTCAAGCAGATGTTCTTTACTAACACATACTACAACAACCTTATCATCTGCCATCTTCATATTTCTGTGCATTGTTAACATTCTAACAAATCCATTTTAACTAGATGATAAAAGTATTAGAGAGAAAACTGTATTTTTTTTTTTTTTCTGAGACGGAGTCTCGCTCTGTCACCCAGGCTGGAGTGCTGTGGCCGGATCTCAGCTCACTGCAAGCTCCGCCTCCCGGGTTCACGCCATTCTCCTGTCTCAGCCTCCCGGGTAGCTGGGACTACAGGTGCCGCCACCTCGCCCGGCTAGTTTTTTGTAGTTTTTAGTAGAGATGGGGTTTCACCGTGTTAGCCAGGATGGTCTCGATCTCCTGTCCTCGTGATCCGCCCGTCTCGGCCTCCCAAAGTACTGGGATTACAGGCTTGAGCCACAGCGCCTGTCCAATTTTTTTTGTATTTTTAGTAGAGACGGGGTTTCACAGTGTTAGCCAGAATGGTCTCGATCTCCTGACCTCATTATCCGCCCATCTCGGCCTCCCAAAGTGCTGGAATTACAGGCGTGAGCGACCGCGCCCAGCCCTAGATAAAGTCTTACATCTCCCAGAAGCTCCTGAGCTTTTGGCCTCAGAGGTTTTCAAACTGCTGATTCCTTAGAGATCTCCAGTCTGCTACTCCAACCCCTACCTAGAAAAGAAATTGAAGCCCTGCAAAATAGAACAGGTGAGGATCTGACAACAGGTCTCCCAGAAACCTGGTCGGAATCATGTCAGCCAGTGCATACCACATGCTTCCTCTCTGCTGGGCACTGGACCAAGTGTCTTATAAGGCACCATTCAATCCTTAGAACAACCTTGGAAGATGTATACTGCCTCTGACACTAGGTCACATATGAAAAAACCAAGGTGCAGAGAGATGGTTTATATTCTTTGTTTGGCTATTTTGTTTGCTTCTCACTGAGGGATGCTCATAAGCCACATGGTCTGCCTGTCTGAGGCCACTTCTGGGCCCCACATGCACAGTCGGCATGACTCTGGCATGCTGGCAGGACTGAATCTGGAAATCTCTACCAAGGAGGAGACCCCAATGTCCACCCTCCAGGTCTGCCCAGGAGCTGCCCTCATGGTTCTCAGCATGGCCAGGATATTGCTTATTCCAGGGCTCATGGAGGAGTCCCAAGAAGCCTGGAAAAAGGGAGTCCAAGCTCCATAAGTTATATGCAGTGTGACTTTTGGCGAGTATCCCAACCTCTCTGAGCTCATCTGAAAAAAAGAGATAATATCGATATCTCGACTTCAAGGAAAAAGGGAGAAAACGAGACATTCTGTGAAAGCTACTTCATGAACTCTGAGGTCTAGATATAAGTCAGCTGCAGTAATGCCACAGGGTGAGGCAACTGCCACACTTTTGGTCAGGGGATGACTTACCTAGGCTTGCCCAACTCTGCCTCTCAATGGCACCCAGGAAGGATAAGGCCTTGAGGTGCTTCCAGGAGAATGAGGAAAGACGCTACTCCACCCACTACTGCACTAGACAAGGGCAACATTGCTCCTCCATCCTGCAACGTCACTTTGATGGCAAGATCTGAGTTGGCCCATGGAAGAAGGTTCAGGCAAAGATCCAGAATGCAAATAGGATAGCCAAACTTGCTGATAAGGAGTACCCTGAGTCAAACAGACATAGGTCAGGGACCACTGAGGCTGAGAACATGAAGACCTTGTGGGAAAGCACAGAGCTGTGTGGAAATGACTCTGTGAGCACATGGACCGCTTGCAAATGAGACATCAGTCCATATCTCCATTCACTCATTCCTTCATCCTTCTACCAAGTGTTTGCTGTCACAAGACTAGAGAAACAGCTGCAGAGCCTGGCCCTCAGATTCCAGCAAGAGAGACAGCATATGACTAACAATTACGCAGATAACTGACCAATAGTACATAGGGCAAGGGCTGTTGACAGAGGAAAGGAGCAGGGAGGCCAGAGGCAGGAGACATCATTCCGCTGCTGTAAAGTGGGGAAGGGTTCGATTCTGAAGCACATTATTGACAGGATGGCTTGGGAAAAGGAAACAGGGACAGTAAAAGATTCACCACTCATTCTGTCACTCCAATTTCACTGCTTTCCCATTACATTTTGTGATCTAAAAATGCAGGGGACAGGCCATATCCCATTTTCAGTAAGGTTTCAATAATATCCATGTGGAAAAAATGGAAAAATATGAGCTTCAGGAACTGTTTTTTTTTTTTTTTTTTTTTTAATAGGGACCAGATCTCACCACTTGCCCAGACTCATCTCGAACTCCTGGGCTCAAGCGATCTGCCCACCTCGGCCTTTCAAAGTGCTGGGAATACAGGTGTAAGCCACTGCGTTCGAGCAACTTATTCTTTTTTTTTTTTTTTGAGACGGAGTCTCGCTCTGTCACCTAGGCTGGAGTGCAGTGGCGCGATCTCGGCTCACTGCAAGCTCCGCCTCCCGGGCCCACGCCATTCTCCTGCCTCAGCCTCCGGAGTAGCTGGGACCACAGGTGCCTGCCACCGCGCCTGACTAATTTTTTGTATTTTTAGTAGAGACGAGTTTCACCGTGTTAGTCAGGATGGTCTCGATCTCCTGACCTTGTGATCCACCCGCCTTGGCCTCCCAAAGTGCTGGGATTACAGGCGTGAGCCACCGAGCCCGGCCAACTTAGTTATTCTTAAATGGCTGATGTCTCCCAGGACAAGCTCAACTGTACACTGAAGGGCTCAAATCTTAACCTTCTCTTCTTCCTATATTTTTTAACAATATCTTCATGAAAACATAAACACAAACAACAAATTTTAGATTAATACAACACTGAAAAGGATATCAAATATTTGAGATAGAACAAGTAAGAACATAGAAGGTGTTGACAGGCTGGAAAAAAAGTCAAAATACTACTAGATGAAGTTTAATGACAAGATGTGTGAAGTCTTGGATGGGGGTCTATAAAAAGCATCCACTAAGGAGATGGGTTTCTAAAAACAGCCGAAGGGTTTGAGGTGACATTAAAGTGGCCATCTGCTCTCTATGGGACCTTGGGACTTGACTGACAAAGAGCTCATGGCCCTTTGGTGGTCCTGGTGCACATGAAGGGCCTGGAGGAGACAGATGTAGGTACAAGGGAACAGCAGAATCTACCCCCATCCATGAGCAAAATGTGGGCAAGCTGGAGGGATGTGAGGAAGGCAGCTATACAAGGGGGCAGGTGAAGGGGGGCTTGCATATAGGGTGAGAGCCCACAATAGCGGCCCCTGGGACTTTGATAGCAGAACCCAGAACCAAGAAATAGCTGGAGTCAGAGTGCAGAGTGGAGAGTGAAGAGCTGTCTTGAGGCCCTGGCCCACCCTCTACCCGCTAGCTCCTCACCAGCTGGTCACTAGCAACTGCAGCCAGGTGGTCATCAATTTCAGAGGAGGGTTTCTCTGATGTGCACCTAGATCAGCTCAGTAGTGTCTGTGCTATGTTCTCAGCTGCCTAGCTACCAAGGCTTTCCTGCCAACTCTTAGCTGGGGCATCCAGTTGCCCTATTGAGGAATGCTGGCTCCTAGGCATGCAGCCCCAGCCATCAGCAATCCAATTCCCACTCAGGTGCCCTGATTCTAGCTGCGCTCATCTCCTGGAGAAGTCATAGAGGGGATGTGGAGAGTTGCAGCCACTTTTTTACTGACCCTCAAGCCAAGGGAAATGGGACTTTTAGGAGTTGGGTTCCAAGTAAAATGCCCAACTCCCTTTCCTGGCAGAGCTGCTGGCAGCTGGGCTGGTAGAGTTCTGCCAGTCCTCTCCTCACTATACCATTCCATTCGGGAGAACTAGGGTGTGTAGACTGAAGACCTCTGCAAACCCAGGCAGGCAGACCAGGCAGTTAGTCACCACCTCAGGGCCAATGTGGTCAAATACCAGTTAGCACCCAGTAGGCAAGGCATCAGAATAGCCAAAGTCTCTTCCTCTCAAGCCCTAATCCTAAATGTCTACGTATGTACAGGAATGCTCCTCCCAGGGATCCCACAGGCCCCATCCTCTTCCACTGATTGCAATTTCTCCTGGGTTTCTTCTCCTAGTTAACAGTAATACTAATCCAGCCATTTTTCCACCTTTCCTTCTTGCAAGTGCACCCCATCTGTCACCAAGCCCTGCAGGGCCACACTTGGGCCTTTGTCCTGTACCCATCCCTACTGCCTTACCTCAGGCTATCTGCCTCTTCCCCTGGTCTTTACTCTGGTTCATCCTTCATGGTTTCACCAGAAGCCTTTTTCAATGTAACTGCCCCGGCTGCTGCCCATTCACCAAGAACAGACCAGAGGTCTGGCCCTATCTGACTCCAGCCTGTCTGTTTACCTCCTGGACTAGTGCTACCCTCACTGCTGCTCAACAGCAACAAGCACCAAAGTCTGTGCCAAGTCACAGGCACGCAAACCACCACCACACAACCTATGCGAGAGTTCCCCAAACTTCTCATCAGATGCCAAACCTTGCTCCATCATGTGCCACCAAAGCCAAGATCACGACCAGGATACTACTGCACTCTCAGCATCCTCCCCGGGCTGGATAAATGCAGCTGACCGGCTGGATGAACAAAGGTGTGCCCCCGCTACCCTCTATTCACCTGAAAGGGCTCCAATGCCTGGAAATGGTGCGGTACCCCAGAGCTCAGCAGAGGCGACACTGCCTTGAGCACTTGCCCCTGAGCCTCTCACCAACCAAAGTGGCTCCACAGAGCAGAGCCTCCAAGGTCCCTCATGCACACACCAAGGCTGTGGCCATTCTTGGTGTAGAAGCAGGTGCCGTTGATGAGGTTGACGCAGCAGCCGATCACGTCTCCTGTGGTGAATGTGGGACCATAGGGCTGGCCAGTCCCCGAGGAGCAGAAGGAATGCCCATCATCACCATGGTAACCATAGGAATGTTTGTCCCAACCTGTAGGGGAAGAGAGCAGCAATAACTGAGTAGGTACTTGAGGGAGGAACAAGACAGTCACAGAAGCCCACCCAGGTCTCTCAGCCTCTCCTCAGCCTGCTCCACCTCTGTCAGCACTCTTGGCTTCTAACAGAGCCACCAGTAGACAGAGTCTGGCTGTGAGTCCAGCACGTGACCACCCAAGTAGCTGGTGCAGCCCCACAGAGGAATGATCCCACGCTGTGGTTAACAGGATCAGTGACCCGGAAGGAACACACGAGACGGTGGCACAACAAGGAGGTGGTCAGGGGAAGCCTTGTGAAGGAGCGAGAGCTGGAAGTGACCTTGGAAGTGTATCTGGCAGGTTAAAAATGTTTTTTTGTTTGTTTGTTTGTTTTGAGATGGAGTCTCACTCTGTCACCCAGGCTGGAGTGCCGTGGCGCGACCTCGGCTCACTGCAAGCTCTGCCTCCCAGGTTCACGCCATTCTCCTGCCTCAGCCTCTGGAGTAGCTGGGACTACAGAGACCCACCACAACACCTGGCTAATTTTTTTTTTATTTTTAGTAGAGACGGGGTTTCACATGTTAGCCAGGATGGTCTCGATTTCCTGACCTCGTGATCCACCCGCCTCGGCCTCCCAAAGTGCTGGGATTACAGGAGTGAGCCACCGCGCCTGGCCAATGCCCAACTAAGTTTTTTGTATTTTTAGTAGAGACGGGGTTTCACCCTGTTAGCCA
>NW_016814762.1:1020853-1039136 GCF_001698545.2 Rhinopithecus bieti | reverse complement strand
ACTAATTTTTTTGTATTTTAGTAGAGATGGGGTTTCACTCTGTTAGCCAGGATGGTCTCGATCTCCTGAACTCATGATCCACCCGCCTTGGCCTACCAAAGTGCTAGGATTACAAGCGTGAGCCACCGCACCCGGCCTAAAATGTATTTTATATTGAGAATTAGTTTACACATAATAAGATTCTTTTATTTATTTATTTTTTGAGACAGAGTCTCCCTCTGTCACCCAGGCTGGAGTGCAGTAGTGTGATCTTGGCTCACTGCAACCTCCGCCTCCCAGTTTCAAGGGATTCTCTTACCTCAGCCTCTGGAGTAACTGGGATTACAGGTGCACGCCACCATGCCCAGCTAATTTTTGTATTTTTAGTAGAGACGGTGTTTCAACATGTTGGCCAGGCTGGTCTCAAACTCCTGACCTCAGGTGATCCTCCAGTCTCGGCATCCCAAAGTGCTAAGATTACAGGCATGAACCACCATACCCAGCCAATTCTCCCTTTCAAACTGTACAATTCAAATGAGTTTTAACAAATGTATACAGTTGAATTACCACCACCACAATCAAGACACAGAACATTTCCATCACTCTAAAGCTGAGCATGGTGGCTCATGCTTGTAATCCTAACACTTTGGGAGGCTAAGGCGGGAGGATCACTTGACGTCAGAAGGTCAATATCAGCCTGGGACAACATAGTGGGACCTCATCTCTATAAAAAATTTTAAAAATAGTCCAGGGACAGTGGCTCACGCCTGTAATCCCTACACTTTGGGAGGCTGTGGCGGGTGGATCACCTGAGGTCGGGAGTTCAAGACCAGCCTGACCAACATGGAGAAACCCCGTCTCTACTAAAAATACAAAATTAGTCGGGCGTGGTGGGGCAAGCATATAATCCTAGCTACTTGGGAGGCTGAGGCAGGAGAATCGCTTGAACCCAGGAGGCAGTGGTTGCAGTGAGCCGAGATCGTGCCACTGCACTCCAGCCTGGGCGATAGAGCACAACTCCGTCTCAAAAATAATAATAATAATAAATTAGCCAGGTGTGGTGGTGCCTGCCTGTAGTCCCAGGTACTACTCAGGAGGCTGAGGTGGGAGGATTATTTAAGCCCAGGAGTTCAAGGCTGCAGTGAGCTATGATCATGCCAGTGTATTCCAGCCTGGGCAACAAAGTGAGACCCTATCTCCCCAAAGAAAAGTTCCCTCAGGCCTCTTGGGAGTCAATTTATTCCATCCATCCCCAGTCCCTGGCAACACTGATGTGTTCCTATGGTTTTGCCTTTTCCAGAATTTCACATAAATGGAATCATAGAACATGAGGTGTCTTGCCTGGCTTCTTACACTTAGCACAATGCATCTGCAATCCATCCATGTTGTTAGGAGAAGCAGTGTTCCATTCCTTTTTATTGCTGAGTAGTACTCCATGTTATGGATACACCCCAGTTTTTTTGTCTGTTCATACACCAGTTGCTGACACTTCAGTTGTTATAATTTTTAGCTATGATGAATAAAACCAACAAATATTTGCTTTAAGGTATTTGCACAGACATATGTTTTCATTTCTCTTGGGTAAATACTTACAAGTGGTATTGCTGGGTTATAAGATAAGTGTATGTTTAATTTGATAAGAAACTATCAAACTGTTTTCCAAAGTGGCTGTGCTATTTTGCATTCCAACCAGCAATGTATGAGTTCTATATCTTCTTCAGTATTTACTATTCTCAGTTTTTTTTTTTTTAATTTTGGCCTTTTAGTGTATATATAGTGGTTTTAATATCACTGTGGTTTTAATATATATTTTCCCTATGACAAAATATATTGAGTATCTTTTAATGTACTCATTTGCCATCTACTTGTTGGAAAACTATTCAACTGTCTATTCAAATTTTTAACTCATTTTTTATTGGATTGTTTATTGTATTGCACTTGTTTATTGTATTGCACTGTAAAGGTTGATATATTTTAGATACAAGTCCTTTTATGTTCTGTAAGTATTTCTTCCAGTCTGTGGCTTATCATCATTTTTTTTTTTTCTTTGGGGTGAGAAAGGGTCTCACTCTCTCTTCCAGACTGGAATGCAGTAGCCCAATCTCAGCTCACCACAACCTCCGCCTTCCAGGCTCAAGGGATTCTCCTGCCTCAGACTCCTGAGTAGCTGGGATTACAGGCACACGCCACTACCATCAGGCTAATTTTTGTATTTTTAGTAGAGACAGCGTTTCACCGTATTGGCCAGGCTGGTTTTGAACTCCTGACCTCAAATGATCCACGCGCCTTGGCCTCCCAAAGTGTTGGGATTACAGGCATGAGCCATGGCCGTCCAGTCTCATTTTCTTTTATTTTTCTTTACTTTTTTTTTAAGACAGAGTCTCGCTCTGTCACCCAGTCTGGAATGCAGTGGCGTGATCTCGACTCACTGCTTGCAGAGTCGAGATCACGCCACTGCAAGCTCTGCCTCCCAGGTTCACACCTTCTCCCACCTCAGTCTCCCAAGTAGCTGGGACTACAGGCGCCCGCCACCATGCCTGGCTAATTTTGTTTTTGTATTTTTTACTGGAGACGGAGTTTCACCATGTTAGCCAGGATGGTCTCGATCTCTGCCCATCTCGACCTCCCAAAGGGCTGGGATTACAGGCGTGAGCCACTGCGCCCAGCTCTCATTTTCTTAATAATGCCTTTCAAAGGTGGGCTGTGATCGTGATTGGGACTGTGTTGACTCTCTAGATCAATTTGGAGAGAACAGATAGCTTAACAATATTAATTATTCTGGCCGGGCGCAGTGGCTTCTGCTTATAATCCCAGCACTTTGGGAGGCTGAGGCAGGAGGATTGCTTGGGCCCAGGAGTTTGAGGCCAACCTAGCCAACATGGTGAAACCCTGTCTGTAAAAAAATACAAAAAAAATTAGCCGGGTATGGTGGCGGGTGCCTGCAATCCCAACTACTCGGGAGGCTAAGGCAGGAGAATCGCTTGAATCCGGGAAGGCGGAGGTTGCAGTGAGCCGACATCACGCCACTGCACTCCAGCCTGGGCAACAAGAGCGAAATTCCGTCTAAAAAAAAACATGCATGGTACTCAGGAAGGAAAAAATATATATATTACTATTATTTGTACAGATAGGCTCTTTCTATGTTGCCCAGGCTGGTCTCAAACTCCTGGCCTCAAGCGATCCTCCCACCTCTGCACCACGGTTTTATACAAGGGGAGAGGGAAGTGAAAAAGGGAGGAGGGGCCGGGCGCGGTGGCTCAAGCCTGTAATCCCAGCACTTTGGGAGGCCGAGACGGGCGGATCACGAGGTCAGGAGATCGAGACCATCCTGGCCTACACAGTGAAACCCCGTCTCCACCAAAAAATACAAAAAACTAGCCGGGCGAGGTGGCAGGCGCCTGTAGTCCCAGCTACTCAGGAGGCTGAGGCAGGAGAATGGCGTAAACCCGGGAGGTGGAGCTTGCAGTGAGCCGAGATTGCACCACTGCACTCCAGCCTGGGCGACAGAGCGAGACTCCGTCTCAAAAAAAAAGAAAAAGGGAGGAGGATGTGCAGGCAAAGGCATGAGAACAGGTGGGGCAGGAGCGGTGGAGCTGCAGAGGAGCTCGACTGCCTGGCTGAGGAGGAGAAATGGAACCCATAGAGCCATGACAAGCCCAGGACCTGCACAGGCTGGGCAGCTGATGGGCTGACAGGCAGGTCTACTCCCCAGGCACCCCTCCAGGTAGCATCCCCACTGTCTGCCTGCTTTCTCCTTGGGGCCTGAACAGCACACCATATGAACACGCTTAAGCACATCCCTCCCCTCCCAAGTGGCATGGGTAGAGGCTCTCCTCTGAGTAGAGGATCTGAGTAGCTAGAAAGCAGGGCAAAGCTCAAACATCCACAGTACATGTGTGTATGTGGACGGGCAAGGCACAGGGTGTGGGCAGGCAGCAAGCAAAGGTGTGGGGGTGAGAAAAGAAGGATAACAGGGCCAAGGGCTGACAAGGGAGGCAGAGAGTGTGACTGGAGAGGTGACACAGCCCAAACCCTGGAGCCTAAACTCAGCATTTGAATCAGCGAGCACAAGGGAAGTTGTCCCCTTGGTCACAGCACCCATCCCAAGCCTAGTGTACCCTGAGCTTTCATGTCTTTTCACCCAGGAAGCCTCTATTTAAACAAAGATTCTCCAGCACCCACAGTGGGAAACAGGCCAAGACTGAACGGCTCTCGGAGACTGGTGGAGGACCTCAGCCCTGCTGGTCCCTCCTGCATCTCCCCACCGCATCACCAGGAAACCAGTGTGAGAGTTGCTTGAGACTGGCTTTAGAAGAGCCAAAGCCTCTACCTGGATCCAGACTCTATTCTCACTTTCTGAATTCCCCAAAGACATTGGAACTGCCTGGCTCAGGGCACACATTGCTGCTCTGAGCATCAACTCAGCTCCTAAGCTTACCAGGCCCAGCAGTGGGAGAGGCCTTTCTGTTGCTAGTGGGTATGCAAATTATTTGACCTCAGAGAAACAGCTCTTCTGGGGAACAATGCCCATTCCCCACCAAGAGGTAGGCTCATGAGGCCATCACAGCCAAGGCCTTTTCTCAGGCATCAACTTGGGAGGCACTATGGCTCCTGATGGCGGCAGCTGTTCCCCTGGTCTATAGCAGGCTATAGATGAGGGCGGCCAGCTGGACAGCAGTGAGGAGCAAAGTGACAATCATCCCTCCAGGTCTGGCTCAGACTGTGGTGGCCCCAGGCATGCCCACCAGCTTGCCCTGACAGGATCCACAACCATGGGCTACACCATCCACAGAAGCCCTCCTCCTCCCCCTGCCCCTCATCCCTCAGATAGAGCACAGGGATTTCCCACTGCAAGGCAGTAACTGACAACAATGTAGCAACCTGTCAGGAGAGCAACCATAATGCTGTGTGTTTGGCACAGCACAACAGATGTTGCCAGGGGTCTGGGATGCCAGCAGGTAGGATGGGTAGGATTTTACAGAATGATTAAGTTAAAGCCCTTGAAGTAGGGGATGACAGTGGATTATCCAGGTGGGCCAATGCAATCACAGGGGTCTTTATGAAATGGAAGATGCCTCACTGCTGGCTTTGCTTTTTTTTTTTTTTTTTTTTTCTGAGATGGAGTCTCGCTCTGTCGCACAGGCTGGAATGCAGTGGCCGGATCTCAGCTCACTGCAAGCTCCGCCTCCCTGGTTTACGCCATTCTCCTGCCTCAGCCTCCCGAGTAGCTGGGACTACAGGCGCCCGCCACCTCGCCCGGCTAGTTTGTTTTGTGTGTGTGTGTGTATTTTTTAGTAGAGACGGGGTTTCACCGTGTTAGCCAGGATGGTCTCGATCTCCTGACCTCGTGATCCGCCCGTCTCGGCCTCCCAAAGTGCTGGGATTACAGGCTTGAGCCACGGCGCCCGGCCACTGCTGGCTTTGAAGATGGAAGAAGTGGCCGTGAGTCAAGGAACACAGGAGTCCGCTAGAAGCTAGAAAAGACAAGGAATGAATTCTCCCCTAGGGCCTCCAGAGAGAACGCAGCCCTGCCAATACCTGGACTTTAGAATTTCTGTTCTCCAGAACTGTAAAATGATTATTTCAAGCTACCATTGTTGTTACAGTAGCAATAGGAAATCTGAACCTATTCTGGTCAGGGGTCTGCCATTACAGAACTATAATGTATCTTCAGCTGAAGCTACCAATATTTTTTTCCAGACACAGTGTCTGCGTGTGTATATAAGGTATATACCATATATATGTATACACACACACACACACAAAGTACGTGTGCAAAAAGCAGTTTGAAGTTAAAAACAGAATGTGGCACACCTCATTTAGTATCACTGGCTGCTGCAGCAGCATGGTTTATGGCCACCATGTTGCCTTCACATCCTCTGGAAAGGACAAGCACTATCTGCTCGCCACCAAAAAACTAACAAAGGCCTGCCCCAGGGAGTTTGCAAAGTGGGAGTAGGAAGTGTGAAAGGAATAAAGACAGGGAAAATGTAAGTAAACAAACAGGAAAACAAGAAACACCTGGTAGATCAAGTATGCTCTAAAGAAAACAAGGCTGAGCTGGGTGCAGTGGCTCATGCCTATAATCCCAGCATTTTGGGAGGCCAAGGCAGGAGGATTGCTTCAGTCCAGGTGTTTGAGACCAGCCTGGGAAACATGGTGAGACCCCCATATCAACAAAAAATTACAAAAACTAGCTGGGTGTGGCGGTGCGTACTTGTGGTCCCAGCTACACAGGAGGCTAAGTTGGGAAGATTGGATCATGCCACTGCACTCTAGCCTGGGCAACAGAGAGATATCTCATCCTAAAAGAGAAAAAAAAAAAGGCTGTGTGCAGCGGCTCATGCCTGCAATCCCAGCACTATGGGAGGCCAAGGCAAGTGGATCGCTTGAGCCCAGGAGTTCGAGACTATCCTGGACAACATGGTGACACCCCATCTCTATAAAAAATAAAAAAATTAGCCAGGCGCTGTGGTGCACACCTGTAGTACTGCTGAGGAGGGAGGATCTCTTGAACCCAGGAGTTCAAAGTGGCAGTGAGCTATAATCATGCTATTGCACTCCAGCCTGGGCAACAAAGACTCTATCTATAAAAGAAAAGAAAATGCAAAGTCAGATGATGGGCTAGCAGCGGGAGGGGGGGATGAGGACTGATTGGAATGGGGTAGTCAATTGAGTTCTTGCTGAGAGGGTGACTCCTGAGCAGAGGTCTGCTGGACAAGAGGAACAGAAGGAAAAACCTTCGGGGTAAAGGGTGTGAACTCAGCATGTCTGAGAAACAGAAAAGCATCCAGTGGGGCTGGAGCTGAGCAAGACTTAGGAAAACTCAAAGCAGAGTGGGCAGGACTCACCAGGTGTGGGTGCAGCTAATGTGAGAGGAAAAAAGGATGACACCCAGGTTTCTGGTCTAAGCAAACGTGTACATGGTGGCACCATTTATCAAGAGACAAGGAAGATGGGTGGAAGGAACAGGCCCTTCGGAAATGCTAAGCTTGAGATGTCTTATTAGACATCCACGTAGCCAGCAGCTGAACAAGGCAAGTAAGATGGTGGCAGGTCCAGGGACTTTGTGGCTCCTTCCCAGATGCAGAAAGGCTGTGATGGGGAAACACTCATTAAACAAACAGTGGTGTGGACAGAAAACTTTGAGTGAAGTCACTGGAGGATTTTCCTCTTGTGTTGTCCTGATACATACAATGGTTTTCTGTTTTTCCTTTGTGAGAAAGATTCAGGCTAGCTAAGGGCTAGAAAGGACAGGACAAACATGCAACAAAGGCACCAGAAGCCCAAAGGAGCTGAGATGACGGATTCAGTCATCCGCCCCGCTGTGAACCTGCTCCCCAGGCCTTGGGAAGTTGTACAGTGGAGAGGAACTGATACTACACTGCCGTCTTGAGAAACTGGAAACCACAAGGCCAGGGCTTAGCCCCGGCCCCACATTTTGCAGTGAGTCTGTTGTCAGCTTCAGGCTAGGATCCTCACACAGGCAAACTGGCCTCTGTTAGAAACAGACTATGGCCCTGGGTGCCAGGACAGCCAGTGGGGCTGAAGCGCTTCTGCTGTCTGGTTCTGGCCATAGCACTGTCCTTCCCGTGATAGGCCCTGACCAGTCACTCATCCTCAGACCTCAGACCTTGGTTCGCTTCTCTACAAAATGAGAGGAGAGGGACTAGGCATGGTTGTCAAAGGGCCCTGGATGTCTACTTGTAGGAAACATTCTAAGACTCCAACCCACTGGCAGGTATGATAAATCCCATCAGAGGACAGAGGAAACTGAGGCACTAAGAGGCTGAGTGGAGGCCTGTGGTCATATAGGTAACACTTCTCCCCTCCTCTGAGGGACACCCAGGGGAGCACCAAGCAGGTATTTGTGATGGTGAAGCTACCTCCTCCTTCCTGAACCAACCACCCAGCACCACGCCTAGGGCACCGCCCTTCCCATTAAGGGGAGTCCAGCAATTATGCCTGGGTGAGCAGCCCCTCCAGTCCCACCACCTTGTGCTTCAGAACCGGACAACCCTTTTCCCACTCCTGCCCTGAAGCCAAAGTCAGCAACTTTCTAAACACGCACCCCTCCCTGGGTGGGTCTAGTGAGAGGCTGGAGATGCGCCTAGAAGTGAGAGTTGTCACCCACACCATGAGGCCAGAGATGGCTGTCTCAGAGGGCACTGGGATGCCAGAGCCAGAAAAGAACAAGTGGGCTGGGCGCAGTGGTTCACACCTGTAATCCCAGCACTTTGGGAGGCCAAGGTGGGTGGATCACCAGAGGTCAGGAGTTCAAGACCAGCCTGGCCAACATGGCAAAACCCCTTCTCTACTAAAAATACAAAAAGTAGCCAGGCATTGTGGTACATGCCTGTAATCCCAGCTGCTCAGGAGGCTGAGGCAGGAGAACTGCCTGAACTTGAGAGGCAGAGGCTGCAGTGAGCTAAGATGGCGCCACTGCACACTCCAGCCCAGACGACAGAGCAAGACTCTGCCTCAAAAAAAAAAAAATAACAAGTGGACATGGCTACCTGGGTCAGGCCCTGCGGGGAGTCACATCTGGCTGGCTCTGGGTCAGAAGGATGGCTGGGGCCACATGATGGGGACAACACTCTGGCAGAGAGGACCACCCAACTAACCATTCTTTTGTTTCCAAAGAGAATAAGCCTTGTCACTCCCAGAGAGAAGGGATGGGCAGTCAGCCTGGCACCCATACACAGAAGTCTATGCCCGGCCATGTCAAGTACCTAGGAGATGCCAGTGACGCAAGAATAAACCAAGCCACATTTGAACCAGCAGGCAGGAGACCCCAGGTGGCCAGTGCAGATGTTCTGGCACCACCCACTTCCCCCTGCATCATCACTTAGACAGAAAGTCACAGTCACAGAAGTGCCAGGGTGGCTGCAGAAATGGTTTATCACCTTGGCACTCCCAGGTACCATCCCTGGACAGTGCCCTAGAGATGGGAGACTCCTGTAGGGTGCCAGGGACTCCAGCATGACCGTTCCAGCAGCCCACCCATACCACTCCCATCTGCCAGGGCACATCCAAGGCCTCAGTCCCAGGGCAGCGAGGAATGGAGAACACTCCTACTGCTGAATGGAAAAGATTTCCTCAGAAGCAGCATGTTAGTCTGGAACCCTGGAAGTGGCTAGAGCTGTGCCTGCCCACCAGGTTCTGGTCCTGGCCCAGCTGACCAGCACACAGGGGCCACACACGTCTCCCTCACAAAGCTAACCTGAGGCCGGGCGCGGTGACTCACGCCTGTAATCCCAGCACTTTGGGAGGCCGAGGCGGGCGTTCAAGACCAGCCTGGCCAAAATGGTGAAACCCCGCCTCTACTAAAAATGTAACAACTAGCTAAGTATAGTGGCAGGTGCCTGTAATCCCAGCTACTTGGGAGGCTAAGGCAGGAGAATCGCTTGAACCCGGGAGGCAGAGGTTGCAGTGAGCCAAAATTGCACCACTGTACTCCAGGCTGGGTAAAAGAGTTAGACTCTGTCTCAGAAAACAAAACAAAACAAAACAAAACAAAACAAAGCAACCCCTAAAAAGCTAGCCTGAGCACTGATCACCAAGCCAGTCATCTCTTCCCAACACATGGGTCCCAGCCATCACTCACTGTGGGTCAGAAGACTCGAGCTTGGGGCCGGGCGAGGTGGCTCAAGCCTGTAATCCCAGCACTTTGGGAGGCCAAGACGGGCGGATCATAAGGTTAGGAGATCAAGACCATCCTGGCTAATACGGTGAAACCCCGTCTCTACTAAAAAATACAAAAAACTAGCCGGGCGAGGTGGCGGGCGCCTGTAGTCCCAGCTACTTGGGAGGCTGAGGCAGGAGAATGGCGTAAACCCGGGGGGCGAAGCTTGCAGTGAGCTGAGATCAGCCACTGCACTCCAGCCTGGGCGACAGAGCAAGACTCCGTCTCAAAAAAAAAAAAAGAAGACTCGAGCTTGGATCCCAATTCTGTCACTTCTTAGCCCCCAAGTTCCCTTGGCTAAACTTCTCTCTTGGGGATGGCAGGAAGATTAAAACAGAATGTGTGCCACACGCAGCAGCTCACGCCTGTTATCCCAGCACTTTGGGAGGCCAAGGTGGGCGGATCACCTGAAGTCGGGAGTTCGAGACCACCCTGACCAACATGGAGAAACCCTGTCTTAACTAAAAATATTTAAAAAATTAGCCGGGCGTGGTGGTGCATGCCTGTAATCCCAGCTATTCGGGAGGCTGAGGCAGGAGAATCGCTTGAACCTAGGAGGTGGAGGTTGCAGTGAGCTGAGATTGCACCATTGCACTCCAGCCTGGGCCCAAGAGTGAAACTCCATCTCAAAAAAAAAAAAAAAAAAAGACGGAATGTGCATAGGACACAAGTCCGCAGGAGAAACACTCACCAGAGAGATTCCCTTTCCTCACCATCTTAAACCCTGGCTCTGCGGCCGAGTCTGGGCACTTCACATGCTCTGCTCCCTTCTGCCCCAAGGGAGCGGGTAGGGGTGGAGCTGGTCGCTAGCCCCTCTCCTAATGAGTGGCCACCGACAGCAGCCCCAGACCTGCTCCACTCTTGCTTGTTTCTGGCCTCCTGGGGAGGCAATCTAACCCTTGCAGCACCAGGCAAGGTTCAACAGCCATGCCCAGTGGCTCTCAGAACGTCACTCTTGCGGCTGGCTGTGGAGGGACGAGCGCTGCGCTGGCTTGGCCAGAGTGCTTCCTGAGCATGGGGCCGGGCCCAGGTACATTGCAGGACATCATGGCAGGGCTGCTCCACAAGGGTGGTCACTCACACAGACCCATCACTCCCCAGAAATCCAGCAGACAGATGCTGTCCCCATAACCTCAACTATCTTAAAAAATCTGGCAGGACCCATGGCCTGGAGCAGCTCAACAATGGATAATGGGAAAGCAAAAGAGATTTTTTTCATTCAGCAGATGCTGTGGGGTGGCATCTGAGAACACCCCTGTCACGGCACTCCCGTGGCTGTTCCTTTTAGAACCAAGGAACAGGACCAACGTAACCATAAGGCGATGCCTCTGGCACTGCAGGCAGATCTGGCAGTGCCCTGGGTGCAGTGTCTTCTCTTCATGGTAGCTCAGCATGGAAGCCATGGTAAAGGGGGCAGGAGAAAAAGGCTACCTCTACAGGTAGCTGATGATACCAGGGGCTGACACCAAGTGGGGCATGCCTTCCCATGGGCACCTAGGTCCTCCACTGAGATAGGACCCAGGTGTCAGCTTGAAGTCATAAGCAGGGCAAGGAACAATACAGCTAGCACCTGCAGAAAAAGGGGCCTTGCGGACAGGCGTGGTGGCTCACGCCTGTAATCCCAGCACTTTGGGAGGCCGAGGCGGGCGGATCACAAGGTCAGGAGATCAAGACCATGGTGAAACCCCGTCTCTACTAAAATACAAAAAAAAAAAAAAAAAAATTAGCCTGGCACGGTGGCGGGCGCCTGTAGTCCCAGCTACTCAGGAGGTTGAGGCAAGAGAATGGCATGATCCCGGGAGGTGGAGCTTGCAGTGAGCCGAGATCGCGCCACTGCACTCCAGCCAGGGGGACAGAGCGAGACTCCGTCTCAAAAAAAAAAAAAGGGGGGCCTTGCACAGATCACACCCTCCCCACCCAGAAGAAGTAGATTCCTGATGGCCAGGAGAGGCCCAGGGGGGCCAGGCTGGGTCTAGCTGAGTCTGGATAGGACATAGCTCAGATGGCATCTGGTCCATCTGGCAGCGCTATCTGCCAACACCTTGTCCCGACAGGACAAGCTGGCTCGGTAACCCATACTGAACCAGGCTAAGGAAAGGTGTTGCGGTATCCTGCAAAACTGAGGTGCAACATCAGCTCGCTAGGCTAGGTGTCTCTCTTCTAGGGCTGGATTTGACTTTTGCTTGTTTCTCCGAGCTCCTTTTGAGCCTTCTGGGAAAGTCACTGGACGGGTGACCTATGGTAATATATGCCTGTGGCTCTGTGTACATCATTGGGTACTAAGCGATGGCCAACCCCTTCCCGAAAGGAGTCCCCGGAGTGGCATCCACACATTCCCAGGGTCTCAGGATACAGATCCTCTGCTGGCACTAGGAAGGCAGGGGACTGAATGGGAATTGGTCTCCACTCTGCTTCACCCTAATGTGGCCTCAGCCTCACCCAAGACACTTGAGAATCTCTGTTTTCAGACACTGACAAACTCAGGTTTCAGAACTGGCCCTCTGCTGTCGATGAAACCTTTTCTTTCAAAGGACTTAACTTGCCCTGAAAAATCCAGTCTTAGAATGTTTACTTCTGTGAGAAAGGCTGGGGGCTGGTATTTGGAAGATGAAAACCAGACAGTATAGAGGAGGAATCCCATGCCCAGGAATAAGAGGTTTTAGGTCTGGCTGAGCTGCCTCACTTGAAAAGGCTGCTGAGCAGCCCGGGTGTGCCGGGGTGATACAGGTCTCCTGTGGGTCAGGGAGGAGGCTCACAGAAAAGGAACACGCGTTTGCTGGCCATAGGGCCAAGGGTGCTGCCAGCCTGGGGAGGAGTGGCAGGGAAGCAGAGAGCAACGTACATGAAACAAGCTTCTCAGCATGGACCACAGTGTCCTGCAGCACTTACACCATTAGTCACAGCTTGAATCACCAGCTAAGTACCTCTGGGGCCCAAAGGCCAAACCACCCTCTGTTCTGGACTGCCCTGGAGAACCTGTTGCCGCTCAGAGCTACAAGGCCTTGGACATCTACTCCTTCACTCTCATCCAGGCCATGTGCCAAGGGCCTCTCAGAATGAGAAATGACAGAATAAGAAAAGCAGAGAGGGGCAAGGCAGCACCAGGTACACAAACCCAACCTATCTTCCCATGGCCCTGGTCCTGAACAGCTGCTGCAGCTAATTCAGAGATCCTCCTGTGCCATGAGCCCTTTTCCAGACAGGGCTGCCTGGAGGCACCCTATAGGCTTGAACTACAGGGTGACAATCAGTTGGTTTCTTCCCCCTACCAGCCTCAGTTAGGTACTGGCTGACAGAGTGCCCAATCATACCAGGGGAGCAGAGGCTTGTTCCCAGAAGGAGGGACACCCAGAAGCATAGTGGGCCCTGATGGCTCAACTCACCCAGCTAGGGAGAAGCATGGCTTCCCTCACAGAGGGACCTGACTGCCCCACGGCAGACCCCTGTGAAGTACTGCAGATCCCAAAGTGAAAGATGCTCCAGAGAGAGGTGGTGTTAATGGTGGACACTGCAGGGACTGTCAGCTGTAACATGGGTCCCAGGCTATATGGAGCAGCAAAAAAGCAGTGCCTATTTGGCAAGTATAGACAAACAGCATTTCCAGACTACTAGAAACCCACCTATATTGGGGCCGGGGGTGGTGGTTCACGCCTGTAATCCCAGCACTTTGGGAGGCTGAGGTGGGTGGATCACGAGGTCAGGAGATCGAGACCATCCTGGCTAACACAGTGAAACCTCATCTCTACTAAAATACAAAATTTAGCCGGGCGTGGTGGCAGGCACCTGTAGTCCCAGTTACTCAGGAGGCTGAGGCAGGAGAATGGCGTGAACCCAGGAGGTGGAGCTTGCCATGAGCCGAGATCACGCCACTGCACTCCAGCCTGGGCGACAGAGCAAAACTCCGTCTCACAAAAAAAAAAAAAAAAAGAAACCCATCTACGTGCCAATAATCTCTAAGACAGCCACTGCATGAAGTCACCTGCTACTGGTATTTGCTCAAAGCAGAGACGTCTTTCACCAGATGTGCTGTACTCTTAGGAGGACAGCAAGGAACCATATCAAACACCTTGTTATTTCTTTTCATTGCTTGCCACTCAGACAGGGACTAGCCTCTGTCCTTGTGAACCTGGCACGGACCCCTGGTGTTCCGCCCTGATCTCTGCTATCAGTGGTTCTGCTTCCATGGCACACGCAGATGTGAAATATCAGCTGTTTGCAGAATGTGTCCTATCCAGCAAAAACAGCTTCCTGCTGGGCCTATGACTCTAACAGCTCACTCAGAGCAAGCCTGGTAAGGTAAGTTCTAGGGGAAGGAAAGATGCTCACTTGATCAGGACTATCCTGTGGTAGTAAAGCAGACAGCCCCTACCCCTCCTCCCGCACAGGCCAGGGCCTGGTTGCCGGGCACCACCTGTTTCAGGAGGTATGTCTCCTATCCCCAATCCCTGCTGTAGTTCTTCCAGCTATTCCTTTTCCAACAGTTACAGTCAAGGAAAGTATGCTTCAAAGGGCCTGATGCTGCCCTGAAGCGTTGTAGTAACTAAGGTAATATATGCCACACCAAAGGAACAGCTGCCTGTGCTACAGAAATGGCAAAGAGGAAATTATCAACTACCCAGCTCTGATGCAGCTGGGCCTCCTATCAATATAGCCTGAGTCTCCCTGGCTCTGGCTGAGGCACAAGACACAGAAGCAAGATTTGTCTTCTCCCATTCCCTTAAAGTACTTTAGTCTTTTTACAGACTTTGTCTTCTTGCTTCCCCAATTCAGTATCCTAGCCTCTGCCCTTCCCTGCCAGCTCACCGACGCCAGGGTGGGGCTGCAGGTAGGTTCACCTGCCCTGCTTCCGAGTCATTTAGCCAAGGATTCTGACATTTTTATTTTGGGGCCACGCCTGTTCCTTGGTTTCACACTTAAGGAGGCCAAAAAACACCTTGCGAAAGATGAACATAAAAACTTCCATATCTTCCAGCAGAAACCTCTGACCATGCAAGCTCAGACATGCCCACAAGCTCCCAGGAAAGTGTGAGCACCACAGCCTCACTGGAGAGGCACTTATTGTTATCATCTGCCCCAGGTTCCAAGTAAGACCCCAGGGTGTCTGCCCTCTGCCTCTGACAGCCCTACCGGCAAAGATGTCCTTGCTGAGCCAGTGCAACCTACAAGAAAACACTCAAAACATCAACATCTTGACTTTGATTGCTGTGCCATCTTTTTCTATAATTCAACTACAGCTACCATAATAAACATGCCTATGCAAACACAGAAGGCCAAGCACTTGAGAGAAAAGGTAGTTTCAATGACACCTAACTCCACTCTAATGCATCAACATTTATGCATTTTTTATTTTTATTTTATTTATTTATTTATTTTGAGACGGAGTCTCACTCAGTCACCCAGGCTGGAGTGCAGTGGCGCAATCTCGGCTCACTGCAAGCTCCACCTCCCGGGTTCACACCATTCTCCTGCCTCAGCCTCCTGAGTAGCTGGGACTACAGGCGCCCACCGCCACGCCCAGCTAATTTTTTGCATTTTTAGTAGAGACAGGGTTTCACCACATTAGCCAGGATGGTCTCCATCTCCTAACCTTGTGATCCACCCGCCTCGGCCTCCCAAAGTGCTGGGATTACAGGCGTGAGCCACCGCGCCAGGCCTATTCTTTATTTTTATTTTGAGAAAGGCAGAATCTCACTCTGTCACCCAGGCTGGAATGCAGTGGCACGATCTTGGCTCACTGCAACCTCCGCGTCCTGGGTTCAAGCAATTCTCCTGTCTCAGCCTCCTAAGTAGCTGGGACTACAGGCATGCACCACCACACCCAGCTAATTTTTTGTATCTCTGGTAGAGATGGGGTTTTACCACATTGGCCCGGCTGGTATCAAACTCCTGACCTCAAGTAATCCACCCACCTCGGCCTCCCAGTGCTAGAATTATAGGCGTAAGCCACCATGCCCGGCCATACATAAACGTTTATAAAAGAACTTTAAATATATAGGTACTTCCTTCTTCAGGTAGAAAAAAACACACCTTTTCTCAATAATAAGAATAGCTAATATAGCTGGGCATAGTGGCTCATACCTGTAACCCCAACACTTTGGGAGGCCAAAGGAGGAGGACTGCTTGAGGCCAGGAGTTCAAGATCAGCCTGGGCAACATAGCAAGACCCTCATCTCTAAAAAAAAAAAAAAAAAAAAAAATTAGCCAGATGTGGTGGTTGCATGCCTGTAGTTCCAGCTACTCAGGAAGCTGAGGCAAGAAAATCACTTGAGCCCAGGAGTTTGAAGTTACAAGGAGCTATGATCATGCTACTGCACTCTACTCTAGCCTGGGCAACAAAGTGAGATCCCAATCTCTAAAAAGTAAAAATAGCTAATATTTATGTACCCCTTTTTGTGTCAGGCACTAGTCTAAGCAAGTTACAGGAATTAACTTAATCCTCATAACCATCCTATATACGAGTTAGATATTAGTATCACTTTCATTTGCAGAGGGGGAAACTGAGGCAGAGCAGTACAGTAACTCACTCCAGGTAACACAGCCGCCAGGATGTAAATGCAGGCAGTATGGCTCCAGAAACCATGCTCTGCTCCACCAGCTGACCACAGCCCTTGATGTCTGTTTCCCCACATGACTAAATGTGAGTCAGGAGTAGATTCAATGACACTTAGTCCTGACATACAGAAAAGGGAGCAGTCACTACTCCTCCAGGTAGAAGGTGGTAGCAGAGCCCCTACACACAATCAGTGCCATAATGATTAGGGCAGTGGGGTGAGGCTGAGCTCCAAATGACGGCTTCAAGCTGTAGACAGGCCGCAGACTGATAGAGCCTGATGCAATTTACTGAAGTCCAACACACTTAGACAAAGCACAGCAAAATGCAGAAACAACTCATCCCACAGCCCAAGTGCATGATGCCAGGTGCTGTGCTCACTCTGGGGAAGTCCCAAGGAGCTCACAACCCAGTGAGGACACTCTGGGTAAATGTGAAAAACACACACCAGGCAGGGTGGCAAGTGTCATCCGAGACATGGTCAGGGCTAAAGGGGTCAGACAAAATTGAGTGGGGGTCAAGGAGGAAGGGCAGTCCCAGGGCAAGAAGGACATCTGCCAAGGGGCAGAGCAGGGAGTGTCAGCAGCATGTTTGGCACCTCATACAGCCATGCTGGTGTGTGCCATGTGCAGAGGGCAGAGGTGCAGAAGATGAGGCTGAGCAGGAGACTGTCCACTGGGCAGAGGAGCCAAAGGCCTGAAGCAGGCAAGGGGCACAGTGCACACAGAGAGCAGAGGCCTGCGGCACAGATCATGGAAATAGCCAATGGAGAGGTAATGGCAATAGGGGTGGAGACAGGAGCCAGATTAAAGAGATATCTGTGGAGCAGCAGAACCATAGCTGAGGGAGAGGGAGGACATCAGATTACATTAAGGAGTCCCACCTGGGGGCCACGGTGGACAGTGGCTGTCAGCAGAGATGGGGAAAACACAAGGATCTAGTTTTTGCAGGAAAATAACCCCAGTCTGGGGCAAGTGGGTTCACCTCTGCTGGACCTGGAGCAAAGAACTCAGGTTTCCGGAAGTGGGATTTGCTCAAGGGCAGGGCACAATGAGTGGAATGGCTTGAATACTCCTGCCGGGGGCACCAGCTGCCCCTTCCCTGCTTTCTTAGGGTCTGGCAAAGCACAGTCACCATTCATAGGCCTCATGAGTCTTCTGGGTCCCTCAAGGAAGATGAGTCCTGTCCCAACCACCCCCACACCCACTTTACTCAGGTACCTGATTAATTAATTAATATTTATTTATTTGAGACAGTCTCACTCTGTCTACCCAGGCTGGAGTGCAGTGGCTCCATCTTGGCTCACTGCAACCTCTGCCTCCTGGGTTCAAGTGATTCCCCAGCCTCAGCCTCCCAAGTAGCTAAGACTATAGGTGCCCACCACCATGCCCGGCTAATTTTTTTGTACTTTATTAGTAGAGACAGGGTTTTACCATGTTGCCCAGGCTAGTCTCAAACTCCTGAACTCAAATGATCCTCCCGCCTAGGCCTCGCAAAGTGCTGGGATTACAGGCATGAGCCACCACGCCCAACCAGGTACTGGAAATTTTAATCAGGAACTAGACCCAAAAGGACCAGAGAAAAGAGCAGTCCAATATACAGGAGGATATCACGGAGATGGAGATTATCCTCTATATTCAAGAAACACTTACTTTAGAGAGAAAGAGGCAGAGGCTCTCTCAGGACAGTCTCATCAATTTCTTGTTGGTTTCAAATACTCAACCAGATCAGGCCCCAGAAGAAAAGGGGCTTAGTTCCATACTTGGGCATCTCCTTCACCCCAAGCCTCTCTTCCAAGGGCTCATAGAAGGCCAAAGACCAAGTACTTCCAGACAGCAGCAGCTGGGCAGGCCAAGGATAGAATTTCTAAGTTAACCTCTTATCTTGGGCTGACTCAGATAAGGGCCGCTTAACTCACATTCTGCCCACTTGCTCCTAACCACACTGAGACTCAGCATCTAAAATGGCCATTGTACTGAGAAGCCAGAACAGAGAAAAAAAATAATAATAAAATGGCCATTGCCAGGCCATTTTATTAATAAAGCCATTTTTTTTTTTTTTTTTTTTTT
>NW_016814762.1:1017045-1020594 GCF_001698545.2 Rhinopithecus bieti | reverse complement strand
TTTTTTTTTTTTTGAGACGGAGTCTCACTCTGTCACCCAGGCTGGAATGCAGTGGCCGGATCTCAGCTCACTGCAAGCTCCACCCTCACGCCATTCTCCTGCCTCAGCCTCCCGAGTAGCTGGGACTACAGGCGCCCGCTACCTCGCCCGGCTAGTTTTTTTTTTTTGTATTTTTTTTTGTAGAGACGGGATTTCACCGTGTCAGCCAGGATGGTCTCGATCTCCTGACCTTGTGATCCACCCATCTTGGCCTCCCAAAGTGCTGGGATTACAGGCTTGAGCCACTGCGCCCGGCCAAGAAAAGCATTCTTCAAACAAATTATCAGGAACACTCTAGAGGCACACTTCGTAGCTTACAGTCTAATAATCTACTGTGAAGACACCAAGTCCAGCTGAATCACCTCCCATAGGGCTTGTCAATCCTGTCACAGTGAGCTACGATCGTGCCACTGTACCCCAGCCTGGAGGACAAAGTGAGATCCTATCTATAAATTAAATAAAGCAATGTAAAAACAAACAGACACATGTCATTTCTGGCTCGGAAGACTAAATTTTCAGTAAGATTGAGGTTTTCCATACTAATCCATTGATTTTATGCAACACATTATCAATTGAAATGCCAGGAGAACATTTTGGAACATTTAATAAAAGTCTGATTGATAGGCCCATCAAAGAAACAGACATGTTGCTAATGAAACCCCAAAATAGTCTAGCCCAATAAAATGTAAGGGCTATAAACTTAAACATCTTAACTATATTAAAACATTAACACCCCTCAAAAATAGTACAAGAAGCAAAAACAAGGACGTTGCACAAAGATGTGTAAGTACTGGTCAAAACAGCAAACTTAGGTGGGTGTGGTGGCTCATGCCTGTAAACCCAGCACTTTGGGAGGCTGAGGCAGGAGAATCACTTGAGCCCAGGAGTTCAAGACCAGCCTGGGCAACACAGTGAAACTCCACCTTTAAAAAAATAATTTTTTTCACTAGCCAGGTGTAGTGGTACACACTTATAGTCCCAATTACTTGGGAGGCTGAGGAAAGGGGATTGAGGGAGCCCAGGAGGTCCAGGCTGCAGTGAGCTGTGATTGTGCCACTCCACTACAGCCTCAGTGACACAGTAAGACCCTTTATCAAAAAAAAAAGTAAACTCCTCCGGACAAATAAAAATATCCAATTAGGAGGGAGGTTTGTTCAAACATGGTGCACATATACAAAATGGCTCCACATGCATGGACTACTTACATAGGCAGCAAGAGTTTATGCCAACTACACACGCCCACACTTATCTCAGTGTGCACACACTTCATGAATGTGCACAAAGACCCTCGGGGCAAATGGGGATAAATGTAACACTGACCTGCAGGCAACTGAAGTCCCAAGTGATGACAAGCAAGCCTGAGGATACATCAACCCTCAAATATCTCATTTAAAGTTAACACCAGGCTGAGCACGGTAGCTCACACCTGTAATCCCGGCACTTTGGAAGGCCAAGGTGGGCAGATTGCTTGAGTTCAGGAGTTTGAGACCAGCCTGGGCAACGCAGTGAGATCTCATATCAATTAAAAATTTAAAAATAAGCTGGGCACAGTGGCTCACACCTGTAATCCCAGCACTTTGGGAGGCCGAGGCGGGTGAATCACCTGAGGTTGGGAGTTCCAGACGAGCCTGACCAACATGGAGAAACCCTGTCTCTACTAAAAATACAAAATTAGCTGGGTGTGGTGGCGCATGCCTGTAATCCCAGCTACTCGGGAGGCTGAGGAGGCGGGGAATCGCTTGAACCTGGGAGGCGGAGGTTGCGGTGAGCCAAGATTGTGCCATTGCACTCCAGCTTGGGCAGCAAGAGTGAAACTCCGTCTCAAAAAAATAAATAAATAAATTAGTCTGGGCCAGGTGCAGTGGCTCACGCCTGTAGTCCCAGCACTTTGGGAGGCCAAGGCGGTGAGATCATGATGTCAGGAGATCAAGCCCATCCTGGCTAACACAGTGAAACCCCGTCTCTCCTAAAAATACAAAAAGTAGCCGGGTGTGGTGGCAGGCGACTGTAGTCTCAGCTACTCAGGAGGCTGAGGCAGGAGAATGGCGTGAACCCGGGAGGCGGCGCTTACAGTGAGCCGAGATCACGCCACTGCATTCCAGCCTGGGGAGCAGAGTGATATTCCGTCTAAATAAATAAATAAATAAATAAGTCGGGCCTGGTGGCACATGCCTGTAGTACCAGCTACTTGGGAGGCTGAGGTGGAAGGAGCACTTGGTCCAGGAAGTTGAGGCTGCAGTGAGCTGTGACTGTGCCACTGCACTAGTCTGGGAGACAGAGTAAGACCCTGTCTCAGATAAATAAACAAACAAACAAACAAACACCAAAGTCTCAAAGTCTGGACCCAGCCTAGGCCACCACCACTACTGCCCTCCTACCAACCACACATCTGAACCATTCAATTGACCTGCGTCTCAACCAAGGGCCTCTTGAAAATCAGCAGCGGCTGGCAGAAAGGCTTTAGCTGCTATCGTCTTCCATCCCACCTCCTCACGAAAATACCAGGACCTTCATCTGTTTATGAATGATGATGCTTTCAGTTCTGCAGAATGTATGCTCATCACCAGAAATAAAAAAGTGATCCCAGAAAGTGGAAAGCACCAAAAGGGATTCTGATCTTCAAAACCCAGTATTGCAATGAATAAAGGCAAGCTGATACAGTTGGGATGTTTGTCCCCTCCAAATCTCATGTTGAAATGTGATTCTCAATGACGGAATGGAGCCTGGTGGGTGGGAGGTGTTTGGGTTATGGTGGCATCCCTCATGAATTGCTTGGTGCCCTCCTAGCGGTAATGATTTCACGTGAGATCTGGCTGTTTGAAAACGAGGCTGGTACTTCCCGCCTCCACATTGCTCCCTCTAGCCATGTGATATACCAGCTCCCCTTCCATTCCACCACGATTTTAAGCTTCCATAGGCCCTCACCAGAAGCAGATGCTGGAGCTAGGCATGTATAGCCCTGAATCATGAGCCAAATAAAACTTTTTTTATTTATAAATGATCCAGCCTCAGGTATTCCTTGACAGGAACACAAACTAACAAAAAGGCCCACTATCACCCCTGAGGGGGTGCCCTCTACTCCAACCTCACATCTGTCCCGTGCTAGATCTGTCCGGACATTCGGCTAGCCCTGTATTCTGGAAAAGCCAGGGGCATCCATCCTTCCCAGGGAGAAGGGTTATCTAGATGCAATCTGATTCCTCCTTTCCACCTTAAAGATAATCAGGGAGGGGCGGGCGCGGTGGCTCAAGCCTGTAATCTCAGCACTTTGGGAGGCCGAGACGGGCGGATCACAAGGTCAGGAGATCAAGACCATCCTGGCTAACACGGTGAAACCCTGTCTCTACTAAAAACTACAAAAAACTAGCCGGGCGAGGTGGCAGGCGCCTGTAGTCCCAGCTACTCGGGAGGCTGAGGCAGGAGAATGGCGTGAGCCCGGGAAGCGGAGCTTGCAGTGAGCTGAGATCCGGCCACTGCACTCAAGCCTGGGCGACAGAGCGAGACTCCGTC
>NW_016814762.1:1012273-1017017 GCF_001698545.2 Rhinopithecus bieti | reverse complement strand
ACCAAAAAAAAAAAAAAAAAAAAAAAGATAATCAGGGAGATGATCAGATATGGCAGGAAGGAAAACCCTGAGGAGCTGGCAGGCAGAGTGAAGCAAAGACAAGTGCAATATCTACTGAACACTTAGGCCCCTTCCTCTTGCCAAAGAGAGGTACACCCATGAGGAAAATAGATTTCCCTACAGCTTTATATTAGCAATGTCAAAGGACATGACCAGTAGCTGGCCTCAGACCAGCCCAGAGAGGTTAAAAGTCTCATATTGTGAAAAAGGGAAACAGACTAGGCTGGCTCCATATGGTCCCATCTCAAAGAGACTCAGATCAGCCCAGCAGACTCTGAACACCTCTCACCTCGTCTACTCCACTCCATGGATCTGAAACTCAATGGGTGGCACAAAAACAGTTTTTACTAGGCAGGCATGGTGGTATACACCTGTAGTTCCCATCTACTTGGGAGGCTGAGGCAGGAAGATCATTTGAGCCTAGGAACTCAGGGCTGCAGTGAGCCGTGACCGCTCCATTATACTCCAAGCTGGGCGACAGTGAGACCCTGTTTCCAAAAAAAAAAAAAAAAAAAGCCAGGCACAGTAACTCATGCCTGTAATCACAGTACTTTGAGAGGCCTAGATGAGAGGATCGCTTGAGTCCAGAAGTTAGAGACCTGCCTGGGCAACACAGGGAGACCTTGTCTCTACAAAAAATTTTAAAAAATTAAAAAGGCATGGTGGTGTGCACCTGTAGTCCCAGCTACTCAGGAGACTAAGGTGGGAGGATCACTTAAGCCTGGGAGGTCAAAGTTGCAGTGAACCATATCATGTCACTGAACTCCAGCCTGGGCAACAGGGCAAAACTTGTCTCAAAAAAAAAAAAAGGATTTTTACTAAAGAAAAAAGAACATACGGCCAGGCATGATGGCTCATACTTGTAATCCCAGCACTTCAGGAGGCCGAGATGAGTGGATTGCTTGAGCTCAGCTCAAGACCAGCCTGGGAAGGCTGGGCGCGGTGGCTCATGCCTGTAATCCCAGCACTTTGGGAGGCTGAGGCGGGCAGATCACGAGGTCAGGAGATTGAGACCATCCTGGCTAACACGGTGAAACCCCGTCTCTACTAAAAATACAAAAAATTATCCGGGCATGGAGGCGGTCGCCTGCAGTCCCAGACACTTGGGAGGCTGAGGCAGGAGAATGGCGAGAACACGGGAGGCAGAGCTTGCAGTGAGCAGAGATGCGTCACTTCACTCCAGCCTGGGGGACAGAGCAAGACTCCGTTTCAAAAAAAACAAAAGACCAGCCTGGGCAACATGGCAAAACCCTGTCTCTACAAAAAATACAAAAACAACCGGGCGCAGTGGCTCACACTGTAATCTTACCACTTTGGGAGGCTGAGCAGGTAAATTGCCCGAGCTCAGGAGTTCGAGACCAGCCTTGGCAACATGGCAAAACCCTGTCTCTACTAAAAATACAAAAAATTAGCCGGGCATGGTGGTATGCGCCTGTAATCCCAACTACTGGGGAGGTAGAGGCACAAGAATCGCTTGAACCCAGGAGGTGGAGGTTGCAGTGAGCCGAGATCGCGCCACTTCACTAAAGCCTGGGTGACAGGGCAAGACTCTGTCTCAAAAAAAAAAAAAATACAAAAACTAGCTGAGCATGGTGGCACGTGCTGGTAGTCCCAGCTACTTGCAGGTCTGAAGCGGGAGAATCGCCTGAGCCTGCAAGGTTGAAGCTGCAGTGAGCCATGTTTGCACCACTGCACTGCAGCCTGGGCGACAAAGTGAGACCCTGTCTTAAAAAAAAAAAAAAGAACATATGAAGAAAAGAATACTAAGTCCAAGTCCAACACATGGCATAACAAGCCACATCCTAAGACTACCTAAAAGACAAACATGAGGGTTTCCTAATACAGAGTTATTTGCTTCGGTTTATTTTGGTTTAATTTCATTTACATTTTTAAAACAGATAACATATTTACAAGAAAGAAAATACCAGGCCGGGCGCGGTGGCTCAAGCCTGTAATCCCAGCACTTTGGGAGGCCGAGACGGGCGGATCACGAGGTCAGGAGATCAAGACCATCCTGGCTAACACGGCGAAACCCCGTCTCTACTAAAAAATACAAAAAACTAGCCGGGCGAGGTGGCGGGCGCCTGTAGTCCCAGCTACTCCGGAGGCTGAGGCAGGAGAATGGCGTAAACCCGGGAGGCGGAGCTTGCAGTGAGCTGAGATACGGCCACTGCACTCCAGCCTGGGTGGCAGAGCGAGACTCCGTCTCAAAAAAAAAAAAGAAAGAAAATTCCAAAGGATCAAAAGTCAAAATTTTTCTTTCTCAGTCCTGGCTCCTGCCACCCATCTCTTCCCAAGGAACAGCCAATATTACAAGTTTTTCTGTAGCTTTCCAAAGATGATCTATACATGTACAAGTAAATACAGATATGTTTGTTTTCTCTTTTTTCTGCACAGTTGGTAGCATATTATGTATTTCCATGCTTTATATTTTTAATTTCCCAATATATCCTACAGATGATTCCAAATTGGCACCTAAAGAGTCTCCGGCCAGGAGCAGTGGCTCATGCCTGTAATCTCAGCACTCTGGGAGGCCAGGATGGGTGAACCGCTCGAGCTCAGGAGTTCCAGACAAGCCTGGGCAACCTGGTGAAACCCTGTCTTTATTAAAAATACGAAAAAAAACTAGCTGGGCGTGGTGGCATGTACCTAGAGTTCCAGCTACTCAGGAGGCTGAGGTGGGAGGATCGCTTGAGCCCAGCAGGTTGAGACTGCAGTGAGCAGTGTTTGCGTCACTACACTCCAGCCTGGGAAACGAGGCAAAACCCTGCCTCAAAAAAAAGAAAAAGAAAGAAAAAAAAAAAAAGGCCGGGCGCGGTGGCTCAAGCCTGTAATCCTGGCACTTTGGGAGGCCGAGACAGGCGGATCACGAGGTCAGGAGATCGAGACCATCCTGGCTAACACGGTAAAACCCTGTCTCTACTAAAAAATACAAAAAAACTAGCCGGGCGAGGTGGTAGGCACCTGTAGTCCCAGCTACTCGGGAGGCTGAGGCAGGAAAATGGCGTAAACCCGGGAGGCGGAGCTTGCAGTGAGCTGAGATCCGGCCACTGCACTCCAGCCCGGGCGAAAGAGCAAGACTCCTTCTCAAAAAAAAAAAAAAAAAAAAGTCCCCTACCAGGCAGGCTGGCTCATGCCTGTACTCCTAATATTTTGGGAGACTGAGGCAGAAGGACTGCTTGAACGCAGGAGTTTGAGACCAGCTGGGGCAATACAGTGAGACCCCGTCTCTATAAAAAAAGAAAAATTAGCTGGGTATGGTGGCTTGTACCTGTAGCCCCACCTAAAGGGGAGAATGAGGTAGGAGAATGAGGTGGGAGAATCACTTGAGCATGGGAGGTCAAGACTGCAGTGAGCCATGATCATGCCACTGCACTCCAGCCTGGGCAGCAGAATGAGACCTTGTCACCAAAAACAAAACAAAAAAAGCTCATAAAAGTCTCTTTTCTCCACTACCAACTCAGTGCAAAAGTTGAAAGAGCACACCTAGAGCAAACAAACAAAATTAAGAATCAGTTTGCACTTGACAGGAAATTATTTTTCCTGTTCATTAAGAGGCAGAGCTACAGATACTACAACTACATCTACTTAGCCAAGGCCAGACACGCATAACAAAGAACACAGCCACACACATTCTGATTAATAATGAAAAACCAGTTTTCACTCAGACCAATCAAAGGGGGAAAAAAAGTAAGATTCCTGACAATTAGTTGAATCCTAAGCATCCTAGATTGAAAGTATTTGAAATCAGTCTACTAGAAAAAAATCAGTGATTCACATTAAACATTGATCAGAAAAGAGGTAAGGTCTGAGTGTTACTCCCTGTTTGGGAAAAGCCAGCTGCCTTCTCTGTGTCATAGGCACAAAGAGTAGGAGGCCAGGAAAAAAAAACACAAGGACTTTTCCTGACCCCATGACGGTGTCAGGGAAGCCTGGATCATGTCACTTCTGCCACTCAAGGGACCAATGGACTTAAGACCATTTTCTGGAACCCATCAGTTCATGGCAGAAGCTTTGCCTCCCCAGTTGCAGCCAGTCCAGGTCTAGGTATGAGCTGCTGGGCAGAAAATAGCTGAAATTAGCCAGGTGTGATAGCACAGGCCTATAAATTACCCAGGTGTGGTAGCACATGCCTATAATCTCAGCCACTTGAGGGGCTGAGGTGGGAGGAGCGCTTGAGCCCAGAAGGTTGAGCGAACCAGAAGGTTAAGAAGGTGGTGCCAACACTGCGCCACTACACTCCCGCCTGGGTGAAAAGTGAGACCCTGTCTCAAAAGAAAAATAATAGATGATAAAAATAAGGCTGGGTGCAGTGGCTCACTCCTGTTATCCCAGAACTTTGGGAGGCCGAGGCAGGCTGATGGCTTGGGCCCAGGAGTTCAAGACCAGCGCAGGCAATGGTAGAACTCTGTCTCTACAAAAATTACAAAAAATTAGCTGGGCGTGGTGATGAGCTCCTGTGATCCCAGCTACTAGGAAGGCTGAGGTGGGAGGATCACCTCAGTCTGGGAGGTTGAGGCTGCAGTAAACTGTGATTGAGCCACTGCTCTCCAGCCTGGGTTACAGAGTGAGACCCTGTCTCAAAATATATATATATATTAAAAAATAAAAAATAAAAGAAACTGCTTTAATCACGTTCTACGTGGAAGGTCACTGAAAAACTTTGATTTTTTTTTTTTTTTTT
>NW_016814762.1:1002017-1009736 GCF_001698545.2 Rhinopithecus bieti | reverse complement strand
CTCCCAAGTGGCTGGGATTACAGGCACCCGCCACCTCGCCCGGCTAGTTTTTTTGTATTTTTTAATAGAGACGGGGTTTCACCGTGTTCGCCAGAATGGTCTCGATCTCCTGACCTCGTGATCCACCCGTCTCGGCCTCCCAAAGTGCTGGGATTACAGGCTTGAGCCACCGCGCCCGGCCGTCTCAGGTTATTTCTTTATAGTAACATTAAAAAGGCTTAATATACTGCCCCTGCCAGTCCTTTATTGGCAGTAAATGCCCTTTTGCCTTTCTCTGGGTTGCTGCACCACTATATTTGGGGGAGCAGTCTCTACTACCCAAATAAAGGATCAGGCAGGGAGGGAAGGCTCTGACCTACTCACCTTCCTCTGAAACCAGCTATCCCAATCATGCTGGGAAGGAACCAGGAAAAGATACAACCCAATATATGGCCCTGATAACTTGGCCCACATGGCTTAGGGAAAAAGGTAGAGAAGGGAAAGGAGCAAAGCAAAAGGAACAGCACTTCAAAGAGGGAGTTTCATGGTTCAAAGGGAATTTGTCTTCTGCTTTGTTTTAAGCAGCATTTGAAACAGAGTTGGATCCTTAAAGGTCAAAGACATGAACCAATATAGCCTGTAGTTGGACAGGACTGTTCAGTCATTCCCAGAAACACACAAACTGCCTAGCCACCTCCTGCCAGAGGGGCTAGCTTCAAGGACCATCAGGAGTAGAAGGTGTCTTAGCCTGCTGGCAGAATTCCCATTAGATTAAAACTTGAACATTTTTCCAGAAAAACTGCAGCCCAAATAATCAGCTTCCTGACTTTACATGGCAGAGGCTGCTAAAAGTCAGTCTCCATTCCTTCAGTACCTCAGCTGAACAAGCAGCAAACGACCCCAGCTGCCCTGCAGTCAGCAGTCCAACAGGCACAAGGGCAACACAGCCAGGGCTTTCCTTGACTTAGACAACAGCCACTCACCATGCCCTGTTCAGAGGGGCCTGGGGCTACGCCCAACACCACATGTCATTCCATCCCTGGCACACAGGTTTCCTGACACTAGGTAAGAGTTTATGTTTGGAGCACATGTGCAAAGGGGGAGGTCAAAGGTCACTCAAGAAGAGTTATGCTTGGTCGCTGCAACTGGTTCCACAACATTCTATGGGAATGAGGAATCACTAAAGCACCTGTGCTCAAAACACAAATTGCTTAGGCCTCCCCATAGGAGAAGTCTCTCTTTTCTCCAGCAGCTAGCCCTAAACACCTTCCTACAGACTCTGCTCCACAGGTAAGACGGTGTTTATTAGTGGATGGTCTGGAGCCTCTGTACAAACCCCTGCCTCAAGTTGAGAATCTGAGTGGACTGTCTAAGGGGATAGCAGCCAGAGGAAGCTGACACCCACATTTGGGCGCCATTCCACCTCCACGTGTCAATGACACAGGGAGCAGTCCCACAGGAGCCCAGGTTGCATACTCCAATGAGGTCACAGCTGAGTCAGGATTCAAGGAGAATAAGCCCCCACTCTTCGAATACTGGGTAACATTTAAGTCTTTTCCAAAAGCATGGTGTTTTAAAGCTACCAAAAAATGCACTCTTCTATCTTCCAGAAACTCTTCATAAACTTGAAGACTATCATCCAACCAATCTGAGAGAAACAAAGCAGACCCTGTGAATATATTAAAAAACACTGAATTGTACACTTTAAATGGTGACTTGTATAGCATGTTAAATTACATGTCAATAACACTCAAAAAAGTGGGAATAAAAGGAAACTACCGGCCGGGCGCGGTGGCTCAAGCCTGTAATCCCAGCACTTTGGGAGGCCGAGACGGGCGGATCACGAGGTCAGGAGATCAAGACCATCCTGGCTAACATGGTGAAACCCCGTCTCTACTAAAATACAAAAGCTAGCCGGGCGACCTGGCGGGCGCCTGTAGTCCCAGCTACTCGGGAGGCTGAGGCAGGAGAATGGCGTGAACCCAGGAGGCGGAGCTTGCAGTGAGCTGAGATCCGGCCACTGCACTCCAGCCTGGGTGACAGAGTAAGACCCTGTCTCCAAAAAAAAAAACAGGAAAGAAAAGAAAGGGAAACCCTAAAGATTGCACAAAACAAAAAACTTGCCAGGCACAGTGGCTCACGCCTGTAATCCCAGCACTTTGGGAGGCCGAGGTGGGCAGATCACGAGGTCAGGAGATCGAGACCATCCTGGCTAACATGGTGAAACCCTGTCTCTACTAAAAATACAAAAAATTTGCCAGGTGTGGTGGCAGGCTCCCATAGTCCCAGCTACTTGGGAGGCTGAGGCAGAAGAATGGCATGAACCCGGGAGGCGGAGCTTGCAGTGAGCCGAGATGGCGCCACTGCATTCCACCCTGGGTGACAGAGTGAGACTTCATCTCAAACAAACAAAAAAAAAATTAGAATTGGCCAGGTGCAGGGCTAGGTGTGGTGGCTCATGCCTGTAATCCCAGCACTTTGGGAGGCTAAGACAGGCAGATCACCTGAGGTCAGGAGTTCAAGATCAGCCTGCCCAACATGGCAAAACCCCGTCTCTATTAAAAATACAAAAATTAGCCGGGCGTGGTGGCGGGAGCCTGTAATCCCAGCTACTCAGGAGGCCAAGGCAGGAAAATCACATGAACCTGGGGGCAGAAGTGGCAATGAGCAGAGATGGAGCCACTGTACTCCAGTCTGGGTGACAGAGCAAGACCCTGTCTCAAAAAACAGAAAAAGAAAAAAAAAAAGAACTAATAAGTTACCCTATTTCTCACTTTTCAGTTGTGTTGCTACACACTAACGATGAACAATAAAAAAAAAAAAATTGAGAAAACAATTCCATTTCCAATAGCATCAAAAGAATAAAATACTTAAGCTGGGTACGGTGGCTCACACCTATAATCCTAGCACTTTGGGAGGCCAAGGCGGCTGGATCACGAGGTCAGGAGTTCAAGATCAGCCTGACCAACATGGTGAAACCCCCATCTTTACTAAAAATACAAAAATTAGCCAGGTGTGGTGCATGCCTATAATCCCAGCTACTCGGGAGGCTGAGGCAGAATTGCTGGAACCTGGGAGGTGGAAGTTGCAGTGAGCCAAGATCGCAGCACTGCACTCTAGCCTGGGGGACAAGAGCGAAACTCCATCCCCTCGCCCAAAAAAAAGAATAAAATAATTAAAAGTAAATAAACTTAACCAAGGAGGCAAAAGACACTAAAAACTATAAAATGTTGATGAAGGAAATTACAGACACAAACAAATGGAAAGACATCCTCTGTTCACTGATTAGAAGACTCACTATTGTTAAGATGTCAATATTACCCAAAGTGATATACAGATTCAAGGCCATCCCTATCAAAATCCCAATGATGTTTTTCACAAAAATAGAAAAATCCATATGGAATCTTGAGGGACAGAAATAGTCAAAACAATCTTCAAAAAGAACAAAGTTGGAGGGCTTACACTTTCTGACTTCAAAACTTACTATAAAGCTACAATAATCAAATCGGTGTAAGACTCACATAAAGATAGACATACAGTCCAAGGAATAGAATAGAGATCCCAGAAAGAAACCCTCACAGGTACAGTCAGCTGATTTCAACAAGGATGCCAAGACCATTAGATGGGAAAATGACAGTTTTTTCAACAAATAATGCTGGGACATCTGGATAATCACAAACAAAAGAATAAAGTTTGGCCAGGTGCAGTGGCTCATGCCTGTAATCCCAGCACTTTGGGAGGCCAAAGTGGGCGGATCACCTGAGGTCGGAGTTCAAGACAAGCCTGACCTACATGGAGAAACCCCATCTCTACTAAAAATACAAAATTAGCCGGGTATGGTGGCGCATGCCTGAAATCATAGCTACTTGGGAGGCTGAGGCAGGAGAAGCACTTGAACCCAGGAGGCGGAGGTTGCAGTAAGCCGAGATCGTTCCACTGCACTCCAGCCCGGGCACCAAGAATGAAACTGTGTCTAAAACAAAAAAAGAAGAAGAAAGTTTTTTGCTTACATTATACCATATACAAAAATCAACTCAAAATGGATCAAAGACCCAATCATAAGAGCTAAAACTTCAACTCTCAAGAAAAGACATTGAAAGAAAGCTTCATGACATTGGATTTGGCAATAATTTCTTGGGCAAAAGCACAGGCAACAAGAGAAAATATAGATAAACTTCATCAAACTTTAAAACTTTTAGCTAGGAACGGTGGTGTACACCTGTAGTTTCAGCAATGTGGGAGGCTGAGGCAGGAGGATTGCTTGAGCCCAGGAGTTTGGGACTAGCCTGGGCAACACAGCAAAACCCGGTCTCTAAAAAATGAGAGGGGTCGGCCGGGCGCAGTGGCTCACGCCTGTAATCCCAGCACTTTGGGAGGCCGAGGCAGGAGGATCACAAGGTCAGAAGATCGAGACCATCCTGGCTAACATGGCGAAACCCCGTCTCTACTAAAAATACAAAAAAATGAGCCGGGCACGGTGGCGGGCACCTGTAGTCCCAGCTACTTGGGAGGCTGAGGCAGGAGAATGGTGCGAACCCGGGAGGCGGAGTTTGCAGTGAGCCCAGATCGCGCCACTGCACTCCAACCTGGGCGACAGAACGAGGCTCTGTCTCAAAAAAAAAAAAAAATGAGAGGGGCAAAGTCCTTGAGTAGATGTTTCCCTAAAGAAGGTGTACACGTGGCCAACAAGCACCTGAAAAGATGCTCACCATCACTATCATTACAGAAATACAAATCAAAACTACAATGAGGCCGGGCACAGTGGCTCATACCTGTAATCCCAGCACTTTGGGAGACAGAGGCAGGTGGATTGCTTGAGCTCAGGAGTTCAAGACCAGCCTGGGCAACATGGCAAAACCCCATCTCTACAAAAAAATATAAAAATCAGCTGGGCATGGTGGTACTTGTCTGTAGTCCCAGCTACTTGAGAGGCTGAGGTGGGAGCACAGCTTGAGGCCCAGGAAGTCAAGGCTGCAATGCCTCATGCCATTGCACTCCAGCTCGGGTGACAAAGTGAGACACTGTGTCAAAAGAAAAATAAAATAGGCCGGGCGCGGTGGCTCAAGCCTGTAATCCCAGCACTTTGGGAGGCCAAGACGGGCGGATCACAAGGTCAGGAGATCAAGACCATCCTGGCTAACACGGTGAAACCCTGTCTCCACTAAAAACTACAAAAAACTAGCCGGGCGAGGTGGCAGGCACCTGTAGTCCCAGCTACTCGGGAGGCTGAGGCAGGAGAATGGTGTGAGCCCGGGAAGCGGAGCTTGCAGTGAGCTGAGATCCGGCCACTGCACTCCAGCCTGGGCGACAGAGCGAGACTCCGTCACCANAAAAAAAAAAAAAAATGAAAAAGAAAATACCTGAGACATGGTAATTTATAAAGAAAAGAGGTTTCATTGGCTCACAGTTCTACAGGCTTTACAGGAAGCATGGTGCCGGCAAAGGCCTCAGGAAGCTTACAATCACAGTGGATGGTGACTAGGAGCCAGCATGTCACATGGCAGAAACGGGAACAAGTTGCGGAGAGGTGCCATACTCTTTTAAACAACCAGAACTCGGCCGGGCGCGGTGGCTCAAGCCTGTAATCCCAGCACTTTGGGAGGCCGAGACGGGCGGATCACGAGGTCAGGAGATCGAGACCATCCTGGCGAACATGGTGAAACCTCGTCTCTACTAAAAAATACAAAAAACTAGCCGGGCGAGGTGGCGGGCGCCTGTAGTCCCAGCTACTCGGGAGGCTGAGGCGGGAGAATGGCGTAAACCCGGGAGGCGGAGCTTGCAGTGAGCTGAGATCCAGCCACTGCACTCCAGCCTGGGCGACAGAGTGAGACTCCGTCTCAAAAAAAAAAAAAAAAAATACAAAAAAACAACCAGAACTCGCAGGAACGTAGAGCGAGAACTTGTTCATTACTGTGAGGACTACCCCAAGACATTCATGAGGGATCTATCCCCATGATCTTAACACCTACCACCAGGCCCCACCTCCGGCACTGGGGATTACGTGTCTACATGAACTTTGGAGAGGACAAACATCGAAACCATATCATTCTACCCTGGCCCCCCAAATTTCATGTTTTTCCTACATTGCAAAATACAATCATGCCTTCCCAATAGTCCCCCAGAGTCTTAACTCGTTCCAGCATTAACTTAAAAGTCCCAAGTCCAAAGGTAAGATGGTGTTTATTAGTAGATGGTCTGGGAGCCTCTGTACAAACCTCTGCCTCAACTTGAGAATCTGAGTGGACTGTCTAGGGGAGAGCAGCCAGAGGAAGCTGACACCCACATTTGGGCACCATTCCACCTCCACGTGCCAGTGACACAGGGAGCAGCCCCACAGGAGCCCAGGTTGCATACTCCAGTGAGGTCACAGCTGAGTCAGGGTTCAAGGAGAATAAGCCCTCACTCTTCAAAGAGTGGGAGGAGTGAGGGGATCTCTTGGGGCCTTACATATCACTACTCCCAGCTTTGTGTGGTTTGGGAGGCCAACGTGAATGTATGCCGGGAAGGTAATTTATTTTGAGACCCAGAGAACAAGCTCTGTGTGAGCAGTCTTGATTGATGATCCTATGTAGATCCAACATGGCTTTACTTGGGTCTTTGGTGCAGACTGGGTTGTCCCTGTGGAACAACCGTGCATTGCTCTGTCAAGCACTACCTTGGATTGAGATACTTCAGGCACATCTTAGGAACAGACTCTGTGCCTTAGCTACATCCAGAACACCAAAGAACTGGAAACCATGAATTCATGACACTGTCCTCTGAAGCTGAAGCCAGTGGTTCACAGTGACACGTACACATAACCTTCTGTTTCTCTAGCTGGGTGAGGCAGTAAGTTGCTTTCCATTAGCAAATCAAAATGTCAAGTTTCTCCAAGAACCATTAGTATGTTATAAGAGCCTCTACATTCATTGCTTTTCTCATTTTTCTGTCTTTTACTAAGAAATATTTGAGAAGGGAGAAACATGAGCATTTGCTAACCAAAAATTTTGTGTTTTGTTTTTTTTTTTTTAAGTTACATGGGAATAGGACTCTCGGCTCAAGGCGTCAACATGAACAGACTTCCTGGTGAGTCACTCTTGAAGAGAACATTTGTTCTGCTTTCCTGATCCAATTGGTGTTGAGAGTCATGGTGGTAGCAGAGAGGCTGGGGAGGACTTTGTTTGCTAGCTGCCTGCCTCAAGCAATGCCACTGGTTGGAGGATCCTGAAAGGTAGCCTTTGGGCCGGGATGGTGTGCATTTCCATTCCAAAAATTAATTGACAAGTGATTGTCATTAATGGAATTTGAACTGTTTGCCATCAAAGTCAACTGACCTGAGTTGGCTCCAGGTGGGGATACGCCTCAGTAGCCCTTGCTCCCATTGGCCTAGCTGAGCAGACTCAGGCATGTATTGGGAGGAAGAGTGCTGCCAACCTTGGCTCCTTTGTTACTTCATCATGTTAAAGATCAAAGTTTTTGTCTGGGCGCAGCGGCTCACCTGTAATCCCACTTAGGGAGGCTGAGGCAGGCGGATCATCTAAGGTCAGGAGTTTGAGACCAGCCTGGCCAACATGGTGAAACCCTGCCTCTGCTAAAAATAAATAATTAGCCGGGGGTCGTGGCACACACTTGTAATCCCAGCTACTTGGGAGGTGGAGGCAGGAGAATTGCTTGAACCCGGGAGGTGGAGGTTGCAGTGAGCTGAGATTGTGCCACTGCACTCCAGCCTGAGCGACAAGAGTGAGACTCCATCTCAAAAAA
>NW_016814762.1:988027-997462 GCF_001698545.2 Rhinopithecus bieti | reverse complement strand
GAAAATAAATTAAAAATAGTCTGGGCGCAGCGGCTCATGACTGTAATCCCAGCACTTTGGGAGGCCAAGGAGGGCTGATGGTTTGAGACCAGGAGTTTGAGACCAGCCTGGGCAAAATGGTGAAACCCTGTCTCCGCCAAAAATAAAAAAATTAGCCAGACATGGTGGTGCACACCTGTAGTCCCAGCTACTTAGGAGGCTGAGGTGGGAGGATGGCTTGAGCCTGGGGTGGGTGGAGGTGGCAGTGAGCCAAGATGGCACCACTGGACTCCAGCATGGGTGACAGAGCCAGACGTTCTCTCAAAGGAAGAAACAAAAACAAAAAACAGCGAGATACCACTTTGTACCCTTTGAGCTGCCAAGAATGAGACAAAAAAATAAGGAAAGGGCGTAATAAAAACCTCAAACTCATTCTCCTGTACACATACTACAATATCTTTGCATCTATAGAACAGGAAGAATCCCCATAGGAGGCCACTGACACTACCCTTCCTCTATTGATCTCTGGAGGCTCTTGAATATGGCTGAGTTATTAGGAGCTCTTGGGTCCTTGCTAACGTTGAGTAATTCAGTAAAAACAGGTGTGATAAATTTCTTTTCATAGAGGTTCTTCCAGTCATTCATGTCATCAACAAAAATCCCCTGTACCCAGTATGGTGCTGGGGACACATGGATGGGGGCCTGGGCTCAATCCTTGCCCTCCAACAGTTCTAATGTCAAGTCGGGGCAAGCCAGAGAGTGAAGGTGTGCTGACTCAAAGTCAGGAATTCCCTCAGGAAGTGAAGGCTGAGCCAAGGCCTGGTAAAGGAGATGAGAGGAGAAAGAGGATCATGGTCCATGCAGAAACAACAGAATGTGGGCCAGGCACACTGGCTCACGCCGATAATCCCAGCACTTTGGGAGGCTGAGGCAGGCGGATCACGAGGTCAAGAGATCGAGACCATCCTGGCCAACATAGCGAAACCCCCATCTCTACTAAAAATACAAAATTTACCCACGTGTGGTGGTGGGCGCCTGTAGTCCCAGCTACTCGGGAGGCTGAGGCAGGAGAATCACTTGAACCCGGGAGGCGGAGGCTGCAGTAAGCCAAGATCGCACCACTGCACTCCAGCCTGGAAGCAAAGCGAGACTCCATCTCAAAAAACAAACAAATAAACAAAAAAACACAGCAGAATGTGAAAAGGCATAGAGGCAAGAAAGCAGCCACATGGTCAGGGAACTAAGAGAAGTTCAGCGTGACAGGGTTACAGTCTGGGCAGACCTAGCTGGATCAGGAAATGGGCTGTGCATGCACAGTCTGCATGCTAGCTTAAGGAATCTGAACTTCATGAGAGGTAAATGGCAAGCCACAGAAGGGTCTAAGCTGGGGATGGTGGCTTCAGCCTACAATCCCAGCTACTTGGGAGGCCAAGGCGGGAAGATCACTGGAAGATCACTGGTCTTGCCAGGAGTGCAAGACCAGCCTAGGCAACATAACAAGACCACCTATGTCTCTAAAAAAACAAAGGGCACAGCTAATCAAACAGCTGATATTTGAAAAATGGATTGAAGAACCAAAACTGGATATTTCCAGAGTTATTCCCATGGAAGATGACAAGGGCAAGACAGGAGCAGTGGAATGATATGGAGACAGGCAAGTGCTCTCTAGAACACAGTGAATTTATTGGGTGGGAGAGGGGCTAGAGAAGCCCAAGACACTGCCCAGCACAACCAGGCACCAAGGAAAGGTCAATTCTCTGAGACCCACTTGGAAATACTAGAGCCAAAGTGCTCAGCCAGAGTTAGCAGCAGCCATTCTCCAGCTGTGCTCTCTAGCCCTGGCATTGATGCCATGTATTTGCTCCATGGAGCAAATACAGTTGACAATCCCAGACTCCAATCTCACCTCCACCACTGAGTTCACCACATGCCCACTGGCATGTCTCATGTGCTCTCAGAACCTACTTTATCAGCTATTACCATGAAGCTGGAGAGCCCCCAGTGCAGCCATTCAACAGGATCAGACAAAGGAGCACCTGGGCGTAGTGCCGGGGGCTGAAGGTGGATGAAGGGATAACCCCACTTTGTCCATTCATTCATACACCGGAGGATCTTCCAGCATCAGGATCTGGTAAGGAAAGGAGGCCATTCTGGAAGGCCTACATCTCAGGACATCTAAAACAAACGTCTGTTTACTTGAGATTACCAAGGAGAAAGGAGGTGAGTATTTGCTTCCTAGTTGGTAATGGGCCAGGCTATGCTAGGAACACTCACCGCTACAGCCTGGGAGGGAGGACGGCAACAAGAGCTCTTACTCCCGGAGCAGGTGACTGGAATAGACAGAGCAACTTAGCTCCCAACACTTCTCTACCAGGGCCTCCTTTTCTAACTGCAGGATACATTTAAGGAGCTGGAGAGGGAATTATTTACGCTATGACACAAGTGAAAGTAAGGTAAAGCCATCTGACTTACTCCTTTCTTCTATATGGCAGAAAGTGGAGAAGAGACATGATGCCAGAGAGGTGAGACAGGAAGTAAGCACAGAGAGACAACAGACAAGCTCTTCGCGGCAGTGACGCCACGAGTGGGCCTATAACTTCTCAGTTCCTACCCTTGCCTGCCAAAACCACAATGCTAGTTGAAGATACAAGAACAGCTACTCTGCCCCATCTAGCTCAAGAGAGAAGAGGGCAGCAAACAGGCGCTGCTTGGACCAAGTGGAGTTGAGATCCACCAGAACACAAGATAGAGAAGCAACCGCACCTAGAAGCAGGCAGCAAAGGCCCACAGCTGTCCACACTCATGAGTCCACCCAGAAGCTCCCACCATCCACTACAGGTGGCAGGGACTCCATGCTGCCACCCAAGCAAGGGGGTCTACCCAGCCCTGCCACCTGAGCAAGTCTGCTGAAACCCTGCAGTCATATGGAGGGCTGCAAGTACAGTCCAGTCCTCTTGGATTCCTTTTTCTCGTTTTCCAGATTTTCTACAACTAACACAAATTACTTTTTACAATTTTTAAATTTTAATTTCTATTTTTTTTTATTTGAGACAGGGTCTCACTCTGTCTCCCAAGCTGGAGTGCAGTGGTGAGATATTGCTCACTGCAACCTCTGCCTCCCAGGCTCAAGCCATCCTCCCACCTCAGCCCCCTGAATAGCTGGGACCACAGGTGAGTGCCACCACACCTGGGTAGTTTAGAGACGGGGATTTGCCCTGTTGCCTAGGCTAGTCTTGAACCCCTGAGCTCAAGCAATCAGCCTGCCTCAGCCTCCCAAAATGCTTGGACAACAAGCATGAGCTACCGCACCCAACCAAATATTTTATTTTCCATTTTATTTTATTTATTTATTTTTTAGAGATGAAGTCTTGTTCTGTCACCCAGGCTGGAGTACAGTGCCGCAATCTTGGCTCACTGCAACCTCTGCCTCCCAGGTTCATGCAATTCTCCTGCCTCAGCTTCCCAAGTAGCTGGGACTACAAGGTGTACGCTACCACGCCCAGTTAATTTTTGTATTTTTTCAGTAGAGACTGAGTATGTTGGCCAGGCTGGTCTCAAACTCTTGACCTCATGTAATCCGCCCAGCTCGGCTTCCCAAAGTGCTGGGATTACAGGCATAAGCCACTGTGCTGGGCCAAAAATCACTTTAAGAGCCATCGCTTAAAAACCACCTTTAAGAGCAATGGCTACAAACTGCAGAGTTTGTTGGCTCTCACTCATCAGACTCTCTCTGGATCACCCCAGGACAATATTTCAGTGATGGGGGACACATTAGGGAACATGGTTTCCATGGTCAGCTCCTTGGTCCACCTAGCACCCCAAGTCTTGACAGAAGGGCAGAGGCTGCATCACAACAGTACAGCTTCAGAAACAGAAGAAACAGTCAAAACCCTTGCTGAGCAGAGGCACTGGGGCTCCGGCTCACATGGCACCTAGTATGTCCCAAGCTGTGCACAGAGCACACACGCAGGAGACCCTGCTGCAGTGAGATGGACTTAGCACAGCTCCAACTGACTAGAGTTTCTTCTGCGACCCAGGCAGGCCTGGTGGTGGACAGAAGACAGAACCTTAGAAACCAGGGTCACCTGACTCTCACACCTTCCAGATATGTACAAGGCCACAGGAAGGAGATGACCCCTTTACTGTACTCTACCACCCTCTCTTGACAGCAAGTTTGAGAACCCTGCACAGAGAACCCTTTTGGCAACAAGTCTGACTTCCCTTCCTGCCTCCTGAAGAGTTCTGAGGTGACAGGAACACTTCGCAGCAAGGCTCCAAACACAACACCCTTGACTCTGAAAGACTGATCTCAGACACTCCAGCCTAATTCAGGACTATGGGTCTTAGATTTCAACCCACATATCAGTTTCCTTATTAGAAGAGGAAAGGTTAAACCAAAGGCTCTTAAGTTCCTTCCCAGCTCTGACCTAGAGACTTCAGTTCTTCACAGAAAAGTGTCTGTGCACATTGTAAATGTGCAGTGCCCAGATGCAAAGCCAAGATGAGGAAGACCCTGGAACAGCAATCAAAAAGTCACTAAGAAGACATCAGGCTGGGTGCGGTGGCTCACACCTGTAATCCCAGCACTTTGGGAGGGCGAGGTGGGTGGATCACAAGGTCAGGAGTTCAAGACCAGCCTAGCCAAGATGGTAAAACCCCATCTCTACTAAAAATACAAAAAAATTAGCCAGGCGTGCTGGCAGGCGCCTGTAGTCCCAGCTACTCGGGAGACTGAGGCAGAGAATTGTTTGAACCCAGGAGGCGGAGATTGCAGTGAGCTGAGATTGCGCCACTGCACTCCAGCCTGGGTGACAGAGAAAGACTCTGTCTCAAAAAAAAAAAAAAGATATCAAAGGAAAAAAAGTTACAGAGCAATATAGATGAATACAGATCCAAAAATCCTGAACAGAATAGTAGCAGACTAAATCCAACAGTATATTAAAAGGATTATACAAACTAAAATGGGATTATCCCAGAAAGGGCAAGGTGAGCTCAATCAGAAAAATCAGAGGCCGGGCGCGTGGCTCAACCTGTAATCGCCACACTTGGAGGCCGAGGCGGTGGATCACGAGGTCAGGAGGATTCGAGACCCTCCTGGCTAACACGGTGAAACCCCGTCCCTAACTAAAAATACAAAAAACTAGCCGGGCGCGGTGGGCGGGTGCCTGTAGTCCCAGCTACTCGGAGGCTGAGGCGGGAGAAGGCGGAACCCGGGAGGCGGAGCTTGCAGTGAGCCGAATCGCCGCCACTGCACTCCACTGGCGACACAGCGAGACTCCGTCTCAAAAAAAAAAAAAAAAAAAAAAAAAGAAAATCAGGCTGAGGCCGGGTGAGGTGGCTCACACTTGTAATCCCAGTATTTTGGGAGCCCAAGGCGGGTGGATCACTTGAGGTCAGAAGTTTGAAACCAGCCTGACCAACATGGTGAAATCCCATCTCTACTAAAACTACAAATTAGGCCGGGCACAGTGGCTCACGCCTGTAATCCCAGCACTTTGGGAGGCCAAGGCAAGAGGATCACCCGAGGTTGGGAGTTTGAGACCAGCCTGACCAACATGGAGAAACCCCGTCTCTGCTAAAAATACAAAATTAGCCAGGTGTGGTGGCCCATGCCTGTAATCCCAGCTACTCGGGAGGCTGAGGCAGGAGAATTGGTTGAACCTGGGAGGTGGAGGTTGCAGTGAGCTGAGATCGAGCCATTGCACTCCAGCCTGGGCCACAAGAGTGAAACTCCATCTCAAAAAAAAAAAAAAAAAAAATTAGCCGGGCATGGTGGTATATGCCTATAATCCCAGCTACTTGGGAGGCTGAGGCAGGAGAATCGCTAGAACCCAGGAGGCGGAGGTTGCAGTGAGCCACGATTGCGCCATTGCACTCCAGCCTGGATGACAAGAGCGAAACTCTGTCTCAAAAAAAACAAAAGAAAAGAAAATGATCTAAATATAAGAGGTAAGGCCCTGGGCCAAAAATCTGACACTGACCCAGTGGCACTACAAAAAAAACAGCCCGGGCGCATTGGCTCATGCCTGTAATCCCAGCACTTTGGGAGGCAGAGGCGGGCAGATCACGAGGTCAGGAGATTGAGACCATCCTGGTTAACACAGTGAAACCCCATCTTGACTAAAAATATAAAAAATCAGCCAGCGTGTTGGCGGGCGCCTGTAGTCCCAGGTACTCAGGAGGCTGAGGCAGGAGAATGGCGTGAACCCGGCAGGCAGAAGTTGCAGTGAGCCGAGATAGCGCCACTGTACTCCACCCTGGGCAACAGAGCGAGACTCGTCTCATAAATAAATAAATAAATAAATAAAGGCTGGGCACAGTGGCTCACGCCTGTAATCCCAGCACTTTGGGAGGCCGAGGCGGGCAGATAACCTGAGGTCAGAAGTCTGAGACCAACCTAGCCAACATGGTGAAACCCTATCTCTACTGAAAATACAAAAAAAGTAGCCAGGCGTGGTGGCAGGTGCCTGTAATCCCAGATACTCGGGAGGCTAAGGCAGGAGAATCACTGAAACCCGGGAGGCGGAAGTTGCAGTGAGCCGAGATCGTGCCACTGCATTCCATCCTGGGTGACAGAATGAGACTCAGTCTCAAAAATAAATAAATAAATAAATAAATAAATAAATAAATAAGGAAAGAGCTAAAACCATAAAATTCTTAGAAGAAAGCGTAAGGGTAAATCTTCATGACCTCAGATTTCACAATGGATTTAGAGATGATACAAAAAGGATGAACAAAAAGAAAAATACATGAATTGGACTTAATTAATATTAAAACTTCTGTGCATCAAAAGACATCACTGGGGCTCATGCCTATAATCCCAGTACTTTGAGAGGCTGATGTGGGCAGATCACTTGAGGTAAGATATTCGAGACCAGCCTGATCAACGTGGCAAAACCCTGTCTCAACTAAAAATACAAAAATTAGCCGGGTGTGGTGGTCCATGCCTGTAATCCCAACTACTCAGGGGGCTGAGGCAGGAGAATCGCTTGAACCCGGGAGGCGGAGATTGCACTGAGCTGAGGTCACGCCACTGCACTCCTGCCTCGGACACAGAGTGAGACTCCATCTCAAAAAAATAAAAAAAGACATCATCAGGAGGCCAGGCATGGTAGCTCACGCCTGTAATACCAGTGCTTTGGGAGGCTGTGGAGGTAGGAGGACTGCTTGACTCCTGGAGTTCAAGACCAGCCTAGGCAACATGGCAAGACCCCATCTCTACAAAAAATTTAAAAATTAGCCAATCATGGTGGCATGCACCTGTAGTCCCAGCTACTTGGGATGCTGAGGTGGAATGATTGCTTGAGCACAGGAGGTTAAGTCTGCAGTGAGCCAAGATTGCACCACTGCACTCCAGCCTACGCAACAGAGCAAAAACCTATCTCAAAAAAAAAAAAAGAGAAGAATCAAGACAGTGAAAAGACAACCTACGGAATAGGAAAAAGTATTTGCAAATCATAGATCTGATAAGGGTTTAATATTGAAAATAAAGAAAGAATTCCTATAACTCAACAACAAAAAGACAAACAACCCAAATAGGCAAAGGACTTGAACAGACATTTCTCCAAAGAAGATATACAGATAGCCACATACAATAAGTACATAACAAGATCCTCAACATCACTAATCATTAGGAAATGTAAATCAAAACCACAAGGAGTTACCACTTCATACCTAGAATAGCTATAATTTAAAAGTTCCATGCCAAGCACGGTGGCTCACGCCTGAAATTCCAGCATTTTGGGAGGCCGAGGCGGGCAGATCAATTAAGGTCAGGAGTTCGAGGACGGCCTGACCAACATGGTGAAACCTGTCTCCACTAAAAATACAAAAATCAGCCAGGCAAAGTGGTACACACCTGTAATTTCAGCTACTCAGGAGGCTGAGACATGAGAATCACTTGAACCAGGGAGGTGGTGGTTGAAGTGAGCCCAGATCAAGCCACTGCACTCCAGCCTGGGGGGATAGAGCTAGACTCCATCTCAAAAAAAAAAAAAAGAATACATAGGCCAGGCATGGTGGCTCACACCTGTAATTCCAGCACTTTGGGAGACCAAGGCAGGCAGCTCACTTGAGGACAGGAGTTCGAGAGCAGCCTGGCCAACATGGTGAAACTCTGTCTCTACCAAAAATACAAAAATTAGCCAGGCGTGGTGGCACATGCCTGTGATCCCAGCTGCTTGGGAGGCTGAGGTGGGAGAATCGCTTGAACCCGGGAGACAGAAGTTCCAACGAGCTGAGATAGTGCCAGTGCACTCAGCCTGGGTGACAGAGTGAGACGCCATATTCAATCAATCAGTAAAAGTTCCAGCTACTTGAGAGGCTGAAGCAAGAGGATTGCTTGAGCTCAGGAGTTCAAGACCAGACTAGGCAAGATAGCAAGGCTTTAAAAAATAAACTAAATGTTGGCAAGGATGTAGAGAAATTGGAGCCTTCACACACTGCTGGTGGGGATGTAAAATGGTGCAGCCACTATGGAAAAGTTTGGTAGTTCCCCAAAAAAGTTAAACAAAAATTATATGACCAGCAATACCATTCTTAGGTGAACACCCAAAAGAACTAAAAACAGGAACTCAAACACTATGTACACCAATGTTCACTGCAGCATTATTCACAATAACCAAAAGGTGGAAGCAACCTAAGCGTCCGTCAATAGATGAACGGATAAACAAAATGTGATGTATATATAAGTACAACAAAATATTATTCAGCCATAAAAAGGAAAGAAGTTCTAGGCTGCGTATGGTGGCACATGCCTGTAATCCCAGCACATTGGGAGGCTGAGGCAAGAGGATCACTTGAGGCCAGGTATCAAGGACCAGCCTGGGTAACATAGCAAGATTCCGTCTCCACAAAAAAAAAAAAAAAAAAAAAATTTTTTTCTTGAGATGGAGTCTCACCCTGTCACCAGGTTGGAGTGCAGTGGTGCGATCTTGGCTCACTGCAACCTCCACCTCCCGGGTTCAAGCAATTCTCCTGCTTCAGCCTCCCAAGTAGCTGGGACTACAGGCGTGTGCCACCACACTCAGCTAATTTTTGTATTTTTAGTAGAGATGGAGTTTCACCATGTTGTCCAGGGTGGTCTCGATCTCCTGACCTCATGATCCACCCACCTTGGCCTCCCAAAGAGCTAGGATTACAGGTGTGAGCCACCTCGCCTGACCTCTACAATTTTTTTTTGAGACAGAGTCTCACTTTGTTGCCCAGGCTGGAGCACAGTGGTGCAATCTTGGCTCACTGCAACCTCCATCTCCCGGGTTCAAGCAATTCTTCTGCCTCAGCCTCCCAAGTAGCTGGGATTACAGGCACACACCACTACACTGGGCTAATTTTTGCATTTTCAGTAGAGACAGGGGTTTCACCATGTTGGTCAGGCTGGTCTCAAAGTCCTGACCTTGTGAGCCCCCTGCCTTGGCCTCCCAAAGTGCTGGGATTACACGCATGAGCCACCGCGCC
>NW_016814762.1:983109-986639 GCF_001698545.2 Rhinopithecus bieti | reverse complement strand
AAAAAAAAAAAAAAAAAAAAAGAAAACAAAGTTACCCAGGCATGTTGACATATGCCTGCAGTCCCAGCTACTCAGGAGGCTGAGGCTAGAGAATTTCTTGAGCCTAGGAGTTCAAGGATACAGTGAACCATGATTGTGCCACTGCACTCCAGCCTGGGCAACAGAACAAGACCATATCTCTCCTTTCTGTTTTTTTTGAGACGGAGTCTCACTCTGTTGCCTAGGCTGGAGTCAATGGCACGATCTCGGCTCACTGCAACCTCCACCTCCTGGATTCAAGTGATTCTCCTGCCTCAGCCTCCTGAGTAGCTGGGATTACAGGCACATGCCACCACACCTGACTAATTTTTTGTATTTTTAGTAGAGATGGGGTTTCACCATATTGGTCAGGATGGTCTCAAACTCATGACCTCAGGTGATCCACCTGCCTCGGTCTCCCAAAGTGCTGGGATTACAGGAGTGAGCCACCATGCCTGGCTAACCATATCTCTTAAAAATAACCAACTAGGCCCGGCGCGGTGGCTCAGGCCTGTAATCCCAGTACTTTGGGAGGCCGAGACGGGCGGATCACGAGGTCAGGAGATCGAGACCATCCTGGCTAACACGGTGACACCCCGTCTCTACTAAAAATACAAAAAAACAACTAGCCGGGCGAGCTGGCGGGCGCCTGTAGTCTCAGCTACTTGGGAGGCTGAGGCAGGAGAATGGCGTAAACCCGGGAGGCGGAGCTTGCAGTAAGCTGAGATCCGGCCACTGCACTCCAGCCCAGGCGACAGAGCGAGACTCCACCTCCAAAAAAAAAAGTAAATAAATAACCAACTAGGCCAGGCATGGTGGCTCAAGCCTGTAATCCCAGCACTTTGGGAGGCCGAGACGGGCGGATCACGAGGTCAGGAGATGGAGACCATCCTGGCTAACACGGTGAAACCCCGTCTCTACTAAAAAATACAAAAAACCAGCTGGGCGAGGTGGCAGGCACCTGTAGTCCCAGCTACTCGGGAGGCTGAGGCAGGAGAATGGCGTAAACCCGGGAGGCGGAGCTTGCAGTCAGCTGAGATTCGGCCACTGCACTCCAGCCTGGGCGACAGAGCGAGAATCCCTCTCAAAAAAATAAAATAAAATAAAAATAACTAACTAAATAAATAAATAAGAAGAAATGGGCCAGGCGCAGTGGCTGTAATCCCAGCTACTCGGGAGGCTGAGGCAGCAGAATCACTGAACCCAGGAGGTGGAGGTTGCAGTGAGCCGAAATCGCATCACTGCACTCCAGCCTGGGTGTCAGAATGAGACTCCGTCTCAAAAAAAAAAGAAGAAATGAAGTTATGAAACATGCCACAACACAGATCAACCTTGAAAACATAATGCTATGTGAAATGGGTCAGACACAAAAGGGCCAATATTGTAGGATTCCCCTTACGTGAACTATCAAGAATAAGCAAATTCATAGAAACAGAAAGTACATCAGAAGTTAACAGGGACTAGGAGGAGGGAGAAATGGAGAGTTACTGCTTAATGGGTACAGAGTTTCTGTTTGGGGTGATGGAAAAGTTCTAGAAATAGACAGTGATGTGGTGATGGTTGCACAACATTGTGGATGCAATTAATACCACTGAATTATACACTGAAAATTGATAAAATGGCATATTTTAAGTTACATATATTTTACCACACACACACACACACACACACCAAGAACACCCCTATGGCCCTGCAAACCAGCATGGACCGCATCTGGCTTTTCCCGATATGACAAGGGAGGCCCTGGCACAGAGCACAATGGACAGCATAGGAGTATTCTGGCCTCATGTTGGGGCCAGAAGTCCCACACTTAGCCCACAGCAAATGACAAGAGTAAGGAAAGACCCAGCTGTTTTTACTTTTACCAATTTTTTATTTTTTTTATTTTTTGAGATGGAGTCTCACTCTGTTGCCCAGGCTGGAGTGCAGTGGCATAGTCTCGGCTCACTGCAACCTCTGCCTCCCAGATTCAAGTAATTCTCCTGCCTCAGCCTCCCGAGTTGCTGGGATTACAGGCACTCGCCACCACGCCTGGCTAATTTTTGTATTTTTAATAGAGACGGGGGTGTCATCATGTTGATCAGGCTGGTCTTGAACTCTCGACCTCATGATCCACCCACCTCAGCCTCCCAAAGTGCTGTGATTACAGGCATGAGCCACAGAGCCTGGCCAGTTTTACCAATTTCTTTCTTTTTTTTTGAGACGGAGTCTCACTCTGTCACCCAGGCTGGAGTGCAGTGGCACAATCTTGGCTCACTGCAACCTCTGCCTCCTGGGTTCAAGCGATTCTCCTGCCTCAGCCTCCCAAGTAGCTGAGACTGTAGGCACGTGCCACCACACCTGGCTACTTTTTTTGTATTTTAATAGAGACGGTTTCACTGTGTTAGCCAGGCTAGTCTCAATCTCCTGACCTTGTGATCTGCCCACTTTGGCCTCCCAGAGTGCTGGGATTACAGGCGTGAGCCACTATGCCCGGCCCAGTTTTACCCATTTATTTTTAGAGAGAAGGTATATTTCACAGGCTGGGAAGCCTATGGGCACTTTTAAGAACTGCTGCATAGGATATGGGAGCCAATGGGGCTTGAACATTCTTAATTTAAGCTCCATCAGCAGGATGTCCCCACACCCACAGGGCTCTGGTAGGAAGTGATGAAGAGGAGAGAAGAGACAAGGTCTTCAGCCTCAGGGCTGAGATGGCTGTTGGAGACTGCAGGAAGGTTCCAGCGCTGCCGCCCACCCTCAGGTGAAAGGGCTAATCACCACTACCCCCCAACCCCAGACCTCCCAGGGGCTTCTGGAATCTCACCTGACAGTTTCATCTTGACATCTAATAACTTAGCCACAGCGCAGCAGGCTGGCAATCTTGTTGCTATCAGAACCTGCCCCAGAAAAGAAATCAACAGCCTCTACAACAAAGGGGAACTCTGGGACCTCAGTTACAAAATGATCCTTGGAAGATGGTTCAGGAAAAACACCAACTGATATTTAGGTCTGAAATGAGGGCTAATTTTCAGTGCTAGGAATTTTATTTCATAGTCTAATGGGCCCACTTAAGGCCATAGTCAATGCCAGGTGTGCTGGCTCACACCTGTAATACCAGCCTTTGATAGGCCAAGGCAGGAGGATTGCTAGTGCCCAAGAGTTTGAGGCTGCAATGAGTTATGATCACACCACTGCACTCCAGCCTAGGTGACAAAGCAAGCAAGACCTTGCCTCCAAAAGTAAATAAATAGACGGGCATGGTGGCTCACGCCTGTAATTCCAGCACTTTGGGAGGCCGAGACAGGCAGATCACAAGGTCAGGAGTTTGAGACCAGCCTGACCAACATGGTGAAACCCCGCCTCTACTAAAAACACAAAAATTAGCCAGGCATGGTGGCGCGCACCTATAATCCCAGCTACTCAGGCAGGAGAATTGCTTGAACCCGGGAGGCAGAGGTTGCAGTGAACCAAGATCGCACCACTGTACTCCAGCCTAGGGGACAGATTGAGACTCCGTCTCAAAAAAAAGA
>NW_016814762.1:964201-980586 GCF_001698545.2 Rhinopithecus bieti | reverse complement strand
ATCCGCCCACCTGTGCCTCCCAAAGTGCTGGGATTACAGGCATGAGCCACCGCACCTGGCCTAAAAAAAATCCTACATATTCTTTAACAGTCAGAAAAAAAAAATTTGGCCGGGCGCGGTGGCTCAAGCCTGTAATCCCAGCACTTTGGGAGGCCGAGACGGGCGGATCACGAGGTCAGGAGATCGGGACCATCCTGGCTAACACGGTGAAACTCCGTCTCTACTAAAAAATACAAAAAAACTAGCCGGGCAAGGTGGCGGGCGCCTGTAGTCCCAGCTACTCGGGAGGCTGAGGCAGGAAAATGGCATAAACCCGGGAGGCGGAGCTTGCAGTGAGCTGAGATCCGGCCACTGCACTCCAGCCTGGGTGACAGAGCGAGACTCCGTCTCAAAAAAACAAAAAAATTTTCAGGCCACGATCTTGCCACTGCACTCCAGCCTAGGTGACAAGAGTGAGACCCTGCCTCAAATTTAAAAAAAAAAAAAGGCCAGGTGCAGTGGCTCACACCTGTAATCTCAGTACTTTGGGAGGCCAAGACAGGCAGATCACTTGAGCCCCGGGAGACCACCCTGGACAAGTGGTGAAATTCCATTTCTACTTTAAAAAAAAAAAAAGACCGGGCGCAGTGGCTCATGCCTGTAATCCCAGCACTTTGGGAGGCAGAGGTGGGCAGATCACAAGGTCAAGAGATCGAGACCATCCTGGCTAACATGGTGAAACCCTGTCTCTACTAAAATACAAAAAAATTAGCCAGGCATGGTGGCGGGCGCCTATAGTCCCAGCTACTTGGGAGGCTGGGCATGAACCCAGGAGGCAGAGCTTGCAGTGAGCCAAGATTGGACAACAGAGCCAGACTCCGACTCAAAAAAAAAAAAAAAAAAATTAGCTCAGCATGATGGCATGTGTCTGTAGTCCCAGCTACTCAGGTGGCTAAGGTGGGAGAATCTCTTGAGCACGAGGGGAGGTTACAGAGCCGTGATCACAACACTGCACTCCAACCTGGGCAACAGAGTAAGATCCTGTCTCAAAAAAATAAATAAATAGGCTGGGCACAGTGGCCCACGCCTATAATCCCAGCACTTTGGAAGGCTGAGGTGGGAGGATGACCTAAGGTCAGGAGTTCAAGACCAGCCTGACCAACACGGAGAAACCCCGTCTTTACTAAAAATACAAAATTAGCCAGGCATGGTGGTGTATGCCTGTAATCCCAGCTATTCAGGAGACTGAGGCAGGAGAATTGCTTGAACCTGGGAGGTGGAGGTTATGGTGAACTGAGATCGTGCCATTGCACTCCAGCCTGGGCAACAAGAGTGAAACTCCATCGCAAAATAAATAAACAAATTACATAATTTTTAAAAAAGGCCGGGCACGGTGGCTCACGTCTGTAATCCCAGCACTTTGGGAGGCCAAGATAGGTGGATCACGAGGTCAGGAGATCAAAACCATCCTGGGTAACACGGTGAAACCCCGTCTCTACTAAAAAATACAAAAAACTAGCCGGGCGTGGTGGCAGGCGCCTATAGTCCCAGCTGCTCAGGAGGCTGAGGGAGGAGAATGACGTGAACCCGGGAGGTGGAGCTTGCAGTGAGCCAAGATCGCGCCACTGCACTCCAGCCTGGGCGTGCAGTGCAAGACTCTGTCTCCAGAAAAAAAAGAAAAGGTTTTTTATAGGTAAAATTAAAATATTTTTATTTATTTATTTATTTTTGAGATGGAGTCTCACTCTGTTGCCCAGGCTGGAGTGCAGTGGTACAGTCTCAGCTCACTGCAAACTCCACCTCCCGGGTTCAGGTGATTCTCCTGCCTCAGCCTCCCGAGTAGCTGAGATTACAGGCGCCTGCCACCACACCCAGCTAATATTTTTTTACTTCTAATAGAGATGAGGTTTCGCCATGTTGGCCAGGCTGGTTTCAAACTCCTGACCTTGTGATCCGCCCACCTCGGCCTCCCAAAGCACTGGGATTACAGGCGTGAGCCACCGCACCCGGCCTATTTTGATTTTTATAAAAGTAAATATAACTACTGACAAACTCCTGGTGCAAGTTGTTATTAAAACAGAGCATTCCATTTTTTTAAAAAGTCCATGCCAATTTCAGATACATGGCTTTATAAACTGGGTTAGAATCAGTTCTACTCAGCAATCCAACCCCTCTGTTTCTTTCCTCTTGGTTCAGCTCTGCCTTGGGACTCTCCTTTAGAAGAAATAAGCTGAGCCCTCAGACCATCTGGGCCTCTATCCACTTCTTATCTTCCAACCACCTCCATGTTGAAGGCTGGTAGATTTCATCTCATGATGAAACTCTGACCAGTAAATTACAGCTGCCTGGTGTGCTGTGCATTGAGAAAAATTCTGGGCTCTGTCTGGACAAGAACAAGCGCTACTGTCAATCAGTAATATTGGTCATAGAAGCTGAGGGTATTGTGGGGTATTGGGGCCTTCACACTTGCCAACCCTGACCTAAACTCCCCTGAAACCCCAAGCATCTCTAAGTCCAAAAGTTAAGAGAGAAGAAATGGCATAAGAGGGGTGCCAAGGGCTTCCCCAGTCCCTCCCCAACTTTCCTACATAGTTCAGAGCATCTTGTTCTGGCCCCTTCATGACAGAAGGGCTGGGCTCTGTTCCACCACCAAGTCACAACACCAACGATCCCAGAATTACAAAGACATTTTATACGGATTTTGAACAGAATTTCTGGAGAGGCAGAAGAACATCTTTGCATTTAGACATAATTATCCATCCCTCTTCCACTGATGAGTCTCTTCTTTCCAACTTGACCCGACCACACAGACCCACTCTGGGGCCCTTTATTCCTTCCCAATGATCCCATAATGGGAATGGCACACGGTGCCTGCCACATGGGGCTGCTAGGTTCATCCTCCTATGCTCTGGCCTGATGAGCTCCTGCTTCTCTTCTAACAAGGAATCTCCCTTACATGGTGACCCATACAGGGAAAAGACCAGAAGTTCCAGAGAACAAAAACATCAGAGGCAGAAAGGAAGGAGGTGAAGTGAATTCTAGGAATTTCTCTAAAAGCTAATCCTTGACCAAGGAAGGCCCCAGCTATAAAGAAGGCAACGACGCTCCGCAGCTCGCAGTTGGAGCCTGGGTAGCAACACATAGTGAGGAGGGAGGCCCTACCAGAAAAGTGGCCACAGGCCAGGCGTGGTGGTGACTCAAGCCTGTAATCCCAGTACTTTAGGAGGCTGAGGCAGGAGGACTGATTGAGCCCAGGAGTTCCAGACCAGCCTAGGAAATACAGCGAGACCCTATCTCTACAAAAAATTTAAAAATTAGCCCGGGCTGGGGATGGTGGCTCACACCTGTAATCCCAGCACTTTGGGAGGCTGAGGTGGGCAGATCACTTGAGGTCAGGAGTTCAAAACCAGCCTGGCCAACATGGCAAAACTTCGTATCTACTAAAAATACTAAAATTAGCCAGGTGTCATGGCACATGCCTGTAATTCCAGCTACTCAGGAGGCTGAGGCATGAGAATCACTTGAACCCTGGGAGACGGAGGTTGCAGTGAGCCGAGATCACTCCACTGAACTCCAGCCTGGGTGACACAGTGACACTCTGTCTCAAAAAATAAATTAAACAAATAAAATAAAAATTAGCCAGGCATGGTGGCATGCACCTGCAGTCCCAGCTATTCAGGAGGCTGAGGTAGGAAGACTGCTTGAACCCAGGAGGTCGAGGCTGCAGTGAGCCATGATTGTGCCACTGCACTCCAGCCTGAGTGACACAGCGAGACCCTCCCTATCTAAAAAAAAAAAAAAAAAAAAAAAAAAAAAGAGCAAAGAACAGTGGCCACCATCAAGATTCCAGTTTTCTTACCCCGTGTTCCAGAACCCAAACATCTTACTCTGTGTTCCAGAACCCAAACATTTCATGTCTCCACAAATAGCACAATGTGTTACCTGAGTAGAAGAGCAGCCCAAAGCTCAGCATCTGCCTGTAAGGCCATCAACTCCAGAGGGGCAGTCAGGGAAAACAGGGAACAACCACGGCCTGTACCTGCCTTGGGCAAGGACAGCACCTTCTTCTCAGGGCGGGCAGGACAAGGCCTTCCCCAGATGACATATGAGCACCAAAGTTCTCAACGGCACTGTACAATGCATGTAGACTGGAACTTGGTGAGGAGACCCAGAGTGAGGAACCAGCCACAGCTGTCTCTCAGCTGGAAGGGCCTAAGCTTAGATGGCCCTCCAGACCAGCAATGTGGCAGGTGAGATCTTAATCAAGGTAACTTAATTAACAGTGGCTCTCTAGGTCTCCATGGAAAATCACTTTGGCTGATTCTGGCTCACAAGAGATGCTTGAGTATAAAATATGCGACATTACTGTCTTTCAGATGGGAGCTGGCAAAACCAAAATACCAGAACTCCAGCACAAGCAGAGTCCTCTCACCTCCGAGAAGCCTCCTGGCTACCAGTCTTTCACACCCCATCCCTGCATCTCTCCATACAGAAGCGCCAGCCAAGAGAAAAAAAAGACAACCACTATGAGAAAACCACGCTAGAGCCAAAGACCTAAGGTCACTGGCCCACCCTGGACAGAGCTCTTGGCCAGAGAAGCCTAGCTGAACCAGACTGGCAGAGTCTCTTCTTCTCCTCTTCACTCTCAAAAGCATGGGTAGATCCAAAGCCCCCCACACTGCCGCTGCCCTCAGGATAAAACCCACGCTCCCCAGTCACAGCACACAAGGTATTTTCTTCTTTATCTTTTTGAGACAGAGTCTCACTCTGTCACCCAGGCTAGAGAGCCGTGGTGTGATCTCGGCTCACTGCAACCTCCACCTCCCAGGTTCGAGTGATTCTCCTGCCTCAGCCTCCCAAGTAGCTGGGATTACAGGCACACACCACCACTATTATTAGCACCTGGCTAATTTTTGTATTTTTAGTAGAGATGGGGTTTTGCCATGTTGGCCAGGCTGTTCTCGAACTCCTGAACTCAAGTGATCCGCCTACCTCAATCTCCTAAAGTGCTGGGATTACAGGCATGAGCCAGGACACACACAAGGTATTTTCAGTCTGGCCCTGCTGACCTCATGCTCTGCACTCCGTGTCATTTTATGCACTTTTTCTTCTGCCTGAAGCATCTGCTTCTCACTTTGTTCACCTAGAACATTCTAACTCATCTTTCCAGAGCCCACATCATCACTTCTTCTATGATTCTATGATGTTTTCCTCAAACTCTGAGGTACAGTCCATCCTCCAGGCCACCCTTGGATATGGCACACACTGTGGACTGACCCTTCAACACCACCTGTGGGGCCTCATGCCTGTGCTCCTGGGGCCCAGGCTGGGACAAAACAATGGGTATGGCCGGGCGCAGTGGCTCACGCCTGTAATCCCAGCACTTTGGGAGGCCGAGGCAGGCGGATCACGAGGTCAGGAGATCTAGACCACGGTGAAACCCCGTCTCTACTAAAATACAGAAAATTAGCCGGGCGTGTTGGCGGGCGCCTGTAGTCCCAGCTACTCAGGAGGCTAAGGCAGGAGAATGGCGTGAACCCGGGAGGCGGAGCTTGCAGTGAGCTGAGATCGCGCCACTGCACTCCAGCCTGGGCGACAGAGCAAGACTCCGTCTCAAAAAAAAAAAAAAAATGGGCACAGCCAGGCGTGGTGGCTCACGCCTGTAATCCCAGCACTTTGGGAGGCTGAGGAGGGCAGATCATGAGGTCAAGAGATCGAGACCATCCTGGCCAACATGGTGAAACACCATCTCTACTAAAAATACGAAAATTAGCTGGGTGTGGTGGTGCATGCCTGTAGTCCCACCTGTTCGGGAGGCTGAGGCAGGGGAATTGCTTGAACCCAGGAGGCAGAGGTTTGCAGTGAGCCAAGATTGTGCCACTGTACTCCAACCTGGCAACAGAGCGAGACTCCATCTCAAAACAGCAACAACAACAACAAAAACAATGGGTACTGTGCCCTGGTGTCTGGAATGAATGAATAAGTGCACTGCTGCCTGGCCAAAGGAAGTCAGCTGCAGGAGCAAGGGAAGGCTGGCTGGCTGTGGTCAGAGACCCCTGCTCTGGGCCTGGGCCCGGACACTAGTTACAGAGGAGAATGCCCCCACCCCTCTCCATGCCATCCAGTGCTCTAGCCCAGGCCTACTACTCTTGGGTAAAGCAACCATCACATGTCAGGAGGCCTCCGCCACTGGGATGATGTTACAGTCTATTTTGAGGGTCACACTGGAGCATCTGTTGGCCTAGCCAGCCACACCCTCCATGTGTCATCGCTAAGAGCCAGGGACACCCACAGGTCCATGAACTCTGTGGACATTGCTCCTCCCCAGGGACCCTCAACTTCAGGCCCTCCTTCGCTTCCTAGAAAGACGGACCTGGATGCCCCTTATCTCCTGGCACCACTGGCAGTGCTCTGATGTCTCCTCACCCCACCAGACCCGCTCCCCGAGTTCACAGCTCTGGTGACTCGGCAAAATGCAGCTGAAGCCCATCAGTCTGTGCCAAGCTCTTAGCTCAAACACAGTCCCTCCTGCTCCACAGTGCTCTCTTATACTTGAGGAGTGCCCAGAAAGCCTAGCACCCAGACGTCAAGCTAGTTACCCATTAGACTTAGAGGTCTAACAGGTCTCGCCTGCTGGGAAACTCCTACTCATCCCTCGCAACTGTTCCCAGGCTCTGCCTCCTCTTGCAGACTTTCAGTCCACTCTCTACTGAATGGGCCACAGGCTTCCTGAGGACAAAGCTGATCTGTGCTGGCTTTACCTCTGTTCTCCCTACACCTAGTATAGGACCTAGCACATAGTGGGTATATATAAATATTCTGTGAAACCTTGACATGAAACTTTCCTTATTAGGCTAGCTTAGTGTGTTCTTCTCCAAAAGATATTGTCAAAACAAAGGACGTTCTGGAGAACAATGACACTAACAACTGGGTTTATAAATACCTTTTACAAAGGAAGGGTACTCAAATCTACAGAAAAGCAAGTTTACAGATTAAAAGGAACAGTAAGTTGATCAAGCCTGGCCCACAGCATGTCACAATTCTCTGGCCCCACACAGCACCATGCACCTTTCAGCTCTGTCCCCTAACATTGCAGTCTGGTAGGAATCCAACAGAATATTCCTTCACTCTACCCAGGGAAGGAAGGCAATAGCTACAATGGGGAAAGGCAGCAGCAGCATGAACATGTATGCCTAGGATCAGGCGCGGACATCTGATTCAGGCTACTCCACTGCACACCCTAAGCCCTGCAGCCAGGGTAGGACACCAAACATCCCAGGGACTCAGGGCTCACTCACAAAACAGGAATGTACATGATCATCTGCTCTAGCCACTTGCCAGAGATGCTATGAGGATCAAACTAGATAACACAGGAAAGCTAGACAACCAGTTAATGCTTGGGTCATGGACTAAACCAGGATCAAAAACACACCTCCAAAATCCATGGGACGCTGGCCATGGTGGCTCATGCCTGCAATCCCAGTGCTTTGGATCACTTTGAGGCAGGAGGATCACCTGAGGCTAGGAGTTGGAGACCAGCCTGGGCAACACAGCAAGATCCCATCTCTACAAAACAGTTTTAAAAAAAATTTATATATCAGCCGGGCACGGTGGCTCATGCCTGTAATCCCAGCACTTTGTGCGGCTGAGGTGGAAGAAACACTTGAGCCCAGTAATTCAAGACCAGCCTAGGAAACATTGTAAGACCCCATCTCTACAAAAAATAAGAAAAGGAGCCAAGCATGATGGTACACGCCTATAGTCCCAGCTACTCAGGAAGCTGAGGCGGAAGGATTGACTGAGCCCAGGAAGTTGAGGCGGCAGTGAGCTGTGATGCTATTGCACTCCAGCCTAAGCAACAGAGCGAGACCCTGTCTCAAAAAAAAAAAAAAAAAAATCTACAGAAAACGGGAAATGAGCCAGTTGATGTCTGCCTGCCCTGTGTAACTGCCTTTGGCCTCCTCAAAACCACACCTGGCCCATACTAACGTGACTGCATCCCAGCCATGAGAAGGCTTTCAGGGATTCCGTAAAGAGACCATGAGGAGCTATTCATACTCTTGCCATCTGACAGTGGTCAACTGAAACAGGCTACCACAGGCATACATGACCTGAGACCTTTCTAAAACTGATGTTTCCTTGCTGGGCATCGTGGCTCATGCCTGTAATCCTAGCACTTTGGGAGACTGACGCAGGCGAATCACTTGAGGTCAGGAGTTTGAAACCAGACTGGCCAACATGGCAAAACCCCGTCTCTACTAAACATACAAAAATTAGCCAGGCGTGGTGGCGTATGCCTGTAATCCCAGCTACTCAGGAGGCTGAGGCATGAACCCAGAAAGTAGAGGTTGCAGTGAGCTGAGATTGAGTCACTGCCCTCCAGCCTGGGTGATAAGGCAGACTGCGTGGCAAATAAATTAATTAATTAATTAACATCTGATGTTTCCAGATCAGCTCAACAGCTATGCTTACCACATGTAAAATGCTGGGAACAGATGCCCACCTTTCTTTAGACTTCCAGTCAACACCTATAGTTCACCAATCTAACATGACACAGGGCCTTTCCCAGCAAGACTAAAACTGAAATGTTAAAAGCCAGTTGAAAGAATCCAGATCTCCAACATAACCAGACCTCATCTCTCAAAAAATACAAAAAGAAAAAAAGAATCCAGGTCTCTAAGTATAAACACTTCCCTTCTGAAGTTGGTCTCTGCTCTCTAGCTAGATAACTAATTCAACTGTTATCTATGATAAAGACTAGGAGAAAACAATCCATTTTCTTCTCTACAAGTTTAAGAAGTGTACCTCAGTTTCTCTGGCAGTATGAGACTCTAGCACCACCATTTCAGTCAACATTATTTTTGAGGTGCTTGTTTTAAGGGACTATTCTCATTCACACTAGTTCAAACACGCTAAATACATGTGCTTCTATCAGATGGTGGAAGGGGAAAATAGGAGCTTTGAAGCCCTCCTATAAATTTAACTTTCCTAGCTGTAAATGCACTAGATGGGGATAAAAATGAAAGACAGCGGAGTACAGTAGCTCATGCCTATTGTCCCAGCAGTTTGAGACACCAAGGTGGGAGGATCATTCGAGCCCAGGAGTTTGAGACCAGCCTGGGCAACACAGGAAGACCGCATCTCTACAAATAATTTTTAAAGTTAGGCTGGGTGTGGTGGCCCACACCTGTAATCTCAGCACTTTGGGAGGCCGAGGCAGGCGGATCACCTGAGGTCAGGAGTTTGAGACCAGCCTGACCAACAGGGAGAAACTCCATCTCTACTAAAAATACAAAATTAGTCAGGCGTGGTGGCACATGCCTGTAAGCCCAGCTACTCAGGAGGCTGAGGCAGGAGAATCACTTGAATCCAGGAGGCAAAGGTTGCGGTGAGCTGAGATCGCGCCATTGCACTCCAGGCTGGGCAACAGGAGCGAAACTCCGTCTCAAGAAAAAAAAAAAAAAATTAGCTAGGCGTGGTGGCATGCACCTGTATTCCCAGCTACTCAGGAGGCTGAGGTGGGAGGATAACTTGAGCCCAGAAGGTCGAAGCTGCAGTGCGCTGTGATCTTGCCACTGCACTCCAGCCTGGGAGACAGAGCAACACCCCATCTTGTTTAAAAAAAAAAAAAAGAGAGAGAAAGATGCAGTAGCTTCCCATGATCAGAATTTCAGAGGCATAGAATTCTGGAGTTCAGGCAGCTTAGATACTGGCCTGGATCCCCACAGTGCAGATCAGGAGACTGAAGCTCCAACATCCACCCAAGACCACAGAGACCTCACAGGCAGAGAAGTTACATCACTGAGGAAGCAGACGAGGCTCTGACTCTGGCAGTGTTACCCCCAGCCTAGTCCCTTGGTCAAGCATTTTGCATGCACCACAAAGGGGACAGTCCCTAGGGGAAAGAAGTTCTCAATGTCTGAGAACACACTCTCAGCATTGGCGTGGTCACCAGAGGGGTTGGCAAACTTCAGACACCAAACCTAAAGTCTGATGAGGAAAACCTTTCCAAGATAGCTGCAGTCATGTTATTTCCTAACTTAAACACCTGCTTCGTCACAATCACTGGGAAAAAAAGGGAGACTGGGAGAAAGAAGAAAAGAAAAGAAAAGAAAATTGCCGGGCGCGGTGGCTCAAGCCTGTAATCCCAGCACTTTGGGAGGCTGAGACGGGCGGATCACGAGGTCAGGAGATCGAGACCATCCTGGCGAACACGGTGAAACCCTGTCTCTACTAAAAAATACAAAAAAACTAGCCGGGCGAGGTGGCGGGCGCCTGTGGTCCCAGCTACTCGGGAGGCTGAGGCAGGAGAATGGCGTGAACCCGGGAGGCGGAGCTTGCAGTGAGCTGAGATCTGGCCACTGCACTCCAGCCTGGGCGACAGAGCGAGACTGCGTCTCAAAAAAATAAAAGAAAAGAAAAAGAAAAATTAAGTATCTCCCTTATGATTTCCTGTGTCTGCTTGGATCATCCTAAAACAGGGAGTCTCCCTAATGCTAATGCTGACTTTTTTTTGTTTGGTTTTGGGACGGAGTCTCGCTCTGTTGCCCAGGCTGGAGTGCAGTGGCATAATCTCAGCTCACTACAACCTCCGCCTCCCGTGTTCAAGTGATTCTCATGCCTCAGCCTCCGAAGTAGATGGGATTACAGGTGCACGCCACCACACCCAGCTAATTTTTGAATTTTTTTTGTAGAGATGGGATTTTACCATGTTGCCCAGGCTAATCTTGAACTCCTGATCTCAAGTGATCTGCCCGCCTCGGCCTTCCAAAGTGCTGGGATTACAGGTATGCCAGCTAATTTTTTTGTATTTTTAGTAGAGACAGGGTTTCACCATGTTTTCCAGGCTGATCTCCAATTCCTGACCTCAGGTGATCTGCCCGTCTTAGCCTCCCAAAGTGCTGCGATTACAGGCGTGAGCCACCGCGCCGGGCTCCTAATGCTGACTTTAATGAGGACCTTCCTAAAGCTGATCCAACTAGTAGTGTTCAAGTCCTTGGACTGAAAAACAAGTTTATGAGCAGCAAGGTCACCTGATTCTGACCATGTGTATGCTGTTTACACTGAGATGACACGTCAGTGGCCACAACAGCTTTCATGAATGCTGCAAAGACTCTACTATCTCTTTGAAGGCTACCAGGGCCTCTACATGACTAAATGCCATAAAAAAGAACCTCATGAATACAGTAAGAATGTGAAAGGAAGGAAGTCATGAAAACACCACATGCTCATGAGGAAAACCCCATTTTGGACACTAAATTTTTAAAGTAAACTTGTTACTTGTTTGCCTAACTTTCTAGGTATCAAATTACATCATCACTAAAAAGAATCCCCTGCTTTACCCCCAACACACCCACTAGCCATCAAGATCTGCTGCTTCGACCAGACGGTGTTCACAGTCAGGAAACAGTGGCAGCTCAGACCCATGCGGCTCACCAGCTCACATCAGCAAGTGCCAGCCAAGGGACCTCAACTCTGACCACAGGGATCAGCTCGGGTTCAGGAAAAGAGGGTGGTTATAAACGGCTTACCCATCTCTTCCTTTGCTGACAATCTTCACTTCAAAGTAATAAATGCCACAGGCAGCAGGTATGGGGTGGGTGGCACGCACCGAGGCCGCATCTTTGTGATTTTTGCCATGACCTAACAGGGGAGAGCAAGGAAGAAATTTCAGCAGAAGGAAATGCAAATGGAAGCCTCATTTTTCTCTGCAATTCCTCCATGGCAACTCCACTCCTCTGTGGCCAAAGGAAGCGCTTACACAGTCCAAGGAATCATTAGACAACTGAGTAAACACTTAAACCTTCCACCTGTGCCTCACCTCCTCCTGAAAACAGCAGTCCTGCCTGAGACACTGCCCATACAAACAAAACAAGGGTACAGGCAATGTGAGAGATACCCAAATGCTGCTGGCAGCCTCTCTAGAACCCAGGCAGCCCACCCGGGAGGCCAGGGGAAGGAGGAGGCCGACCTGTAAGACACCCCCCAAACTCTAGCACGGATCCCCAGGCCCAGTCTAGGTGCCTGGCAGGTGGGCAAGCCCATGAGTCTCAGGCTAATGGTAGGGATATGACCACTCCTTTCTTCTAAGCAGTGGTGAAGGGTCCCGCTGGAGTTGGAGCCTGCCTAGGACAAGCAGGGAGGTCCTGGAGTGGAAGGTCCGGCCCAGCACTGGGTTTGGACACCTGTTGCGGTTCTCTTGACGGCAGGTGTCTCAGGACAGAGAACAGTCAACCCTCGGCCTGGTCAGCCTCACCACCCTGGACATCCTGAAAGGGCCAAGGCCTAACTTGGAGCACCTAGGTAGGCAAAGGAGGTGATGGGGCGGGGGCCTGGCCGCAGAGCCACCCCACGGACGCTCTAGCCTTGATTCCCCGCAGCCTGACGGGCCGATACCTTTGTAGTGGACGCGGAGGTTGCCCTGGGAGAGACCAATGTAGTTGTATTTGTCCTTGGGGCTCCAGGAGCGCGGCAGTGGAGTCTCTTGCTGGTTGACCGCGGGATACAGGCGCTGCAAGCGCCGGCTCAGCTCCTGCTCCCCGGGAGACGGCAGCCCGCCCCCAGCGCCCCCGCCGGAGGAGTCCCCAGCCTGCGGGTTCCCAGCTCCCGGATCTGCCGTCGCTGCCGCCATCTTGGAGGGAGCTGCTATTGTGTCACTGGGGGCGGGGAGGAGCGGGACCAGATCCGCCACGCTCAGCCAATGGCCCGTGAGCCTCCCTGGGCCGCAGGGAAACCGAGTCCGAGTCCGGCACCTCTCTTTGGACACTGACACGCCTTCGCCACATTTCGAACTCCATACCCCACAATGCAGAGCTCTCGAGAGGCGGAGCAACTCGGGCTGGTAGGGAATTCTGGGAGATGTAGTACAACCCTTCTCAGCTATAAGCCTGTCCCATCGAGACGTCGGGACACCGAAAACTACAATTCCCGCCGGCAAAGCGGCTCTGGCCTCTCAGCCGACTTCCCTCCCCATGGCCTCTGTTCATCCCCCTGCCCCAGTTCTCTTACCTGGGGTCAAATCGGCTGTAGTGATTGTCTCTCAGGGCACCCGATGCCGGGTCCCAGTCCACCTTTGCTACTTTGTCCTGCTCCTAGCCTGCGGGCGCTAGGCTCAGGGGCGCGGCGCATCCCTAACTCCGCCCTCACCGCGGGGGCCTCTGGGGCCTGGTTGCCGTGGCGACGGGCTGTACACTACCACAGTTTCCCAGGCCGCGGGTGCTGGTTGCCCGCCTGCCCATGGGTCATGGCCTGCCAGCAGTTGCGGTACCACAGCTTCTCGTCCGCGTCGAGGTAGGCGCTGGCCTGGATGAGGGCAGAGAGGAGGGCTGGAGTATTTCTAGAGAGGGAAATGGCACTTGATAGGACCTCTGCACCTCCTGCTGGCCTCTGACCATTAATCTAGGGCTCCAGCACCACAGAGTCAATGGTTGCAGGAACGGTTAAAATCGGGCTGATTTAGCCCAGTGAAGACGGTACGTGCTAGCAAAAGGGCAGGCGTACTTTATCATTGCTAGTAACAACCAGCTTGTATTGAATGTACTATATGCCACATGCTTTATATACCACATTTTTAAACATTTTATTTTATTTATTTATTTATTTATTTTTGAGACGGAGTCTCGCTCTGTCGCCCAGGCTGAGTGCAGTGGCCGGATCTCAGCTCACTGCAAGCTCCGCCTCCCGGGTTTACGCCATTCTCCTGCCTCAGCCTCCGGAGTAACTGGGACTACAGGCGCCCGCCACCTCGCCCGGCTAGTTTTGTATTTTTTAGTAGAGACAGGGTTTCACCGTGTTCGCCAGGATGGTCTCGATCTCCTGACCTCGTGATCCGCCCGTCTCGGCCTCCCAAAGTGCTGGGATTACAGGCTTGAGCCACCGCGCCCGGCAACATTTTATTTTTGAGACAAGATCTCACTCAGTCGCCCAGGCTGGAGTGCAGTGGCACTACTACGGCTCACTGCAGCCTCGACCACCCAGGCTCAAGCGATCCTCCTGCCTCAGCCTCCTGAGCAGCTGGGACTACAGGCATGCGCCACCACGCTCGGCTAATTTGTGGGTGTTTCTTTGTTAGTTTGTTTTTTGTAGATACGAGGTTTCACCAAGTTGCCCAGGCTTGTTTCGAACTCCTAGAATCAAGCGATCCTCCCACTTTGACCTCTCAAACTGGGATTACAAGCGTGAACCCCTGCACGCGGCCTATGTACCATATTTAATCCTCATAACAACTGTATAATGTAGTAATATTACCATGTACAAGTAAAGAAATACTTCAGAAACCTGGTGAGATCATCCTTTGGGTAGCTTCTACTTGTACTCAGGTGTATAGCCACTGGATACTGCAAAATATGACCAGCTCCATCGGCCTGGAAAGCCATATATATGGATTAAAACAAAAATTTTGGCTAAATCATTTTCTAGTTTTGGGACTTCAGAGAAGGCCCTTCATGTTCCGGGCTTCAGCTTATATATCTCAAACATGGGAATGATACAGTCCACCCCACAAACATTGTTGGGAACATTTAGGCAGAATATGTGAAGCTCTTACCACAGCTCTTGTATGTAAATAGGCACCCAGCAAGTGTTGAATGAATGTAGTGTCCCCTCTTCTACTCATTCCCAGTGGGAAAAAAAAAAAAAAAAAAAAAAACACCACCCAATCCCAACCAAACTCTCATCCTTCAGGGTCTGCTGCCTTGACAGTGAAAAGCCTACAAAAGTCCCTAAGAGGCCGGGCGCGGTGGCTCACGCCTGTAATCCCAGCACTTTGGGAGGCCGCGGCAGGCGGATCATGAGGTCAGGAGATCGAGACCATCCTGGCTAACATGGTGAAACCCCGTCTCTACTAAAAATACAAAAAATTAGTCGGGCATGGCGGCGGGCGCCTGTAGTCCCAGCTGCTCGGGAGGCTGAGGCAGGAGAATGGTGTGAACCCGGGAGGCAGAGCTTGCAGCGAGCCGAGATTATGCCATTGCACTCCAGCCTGGGCAACAGAGTGAGACTCCATATCAAAAAAAAAAGTCCCTAAGAACAGGAAATGCCAATTTGATGATTTTTATTCAGAGTTAAAATTAGTCTACAAGAACCAGGTAGCCGGCTTGAGAAAGATAATTGTTGGGGCCAGTCACGGTGGCTCACGCCTAAAATCCCAGCACTTTGGGAAGCCGAGGCGGGTGTATCACCTGAGGTCAGGAGTTCGAGACAAGCCTGGCCAACATGGCAAAACCCCGTCTCTACTAAAAATAAAAAAATTAGCCAGGCGGTGGCTCATGTCTGTAATCCCAGCACTTTGGGAGGCCAAAGCAAGCAGATCACGAGGTCAGAAGATCAAGACCATCCTGGCTAACACAGTGAAACTAAACGTTTCTACTACAAATACAAAAAAAATTAGCTGGGCGCGGTGGCAGGTTCCTGTGGTCCCAGCTACTCAGGAGGCTGAGGCAGGAGAATGGCATGAACCTGGGAGGCAGAGCTTGCAGTAAGCCAAGCTCACACCACTGTACTCCAGCCTGGGCAACAGGGTGAGACTCCGTCTCAAAAAAAAAAAAAAAAAAAAATTAACGGGGTATGGTGGCGGGCACCTGTAATCCCAGCTACTTGGGAGGCTGAGGCAGGAGAATCACTTGAACCAGGAAGGCAGAGGGCAGAGGTTGCAGTGAGCCAAGATCACGCCACTGCACTCTATCCTGGGCGACAGAGTGAGACTCTGTCTCAAAAAGAAAAAAAGGGAGAGAGAGAGAGAGAATTGCTACCCAGCACAGGAATAATTTAGTAAACTGCCATTCTCTATGAAAAGGATATGAAGCAGACCCAGAAAGAGAATCCCCATCCATTTTAAGAAAGAAGCACAGGGCTGGTCATGGTGGCTCATGCCTGTAATCCCAACACTTTGGGAGGCCAAGGTGGGAGGATCACTTGAGGTAAGGAGTTCAAGACCAGCCTGGGAAACACTATAGTAAGACCCTGTCCCTACAAAAAAAAAAAAGTTTCAGCTACTCAGGAGGCTGAGGCAGGAGAATTACTTGAACCCAGGAGTTCGAGAGGGTGCAGTGAACTCTGATCACACTAGTGCCCTGTAGCCTGGGCAACAAAGCAAGACCCTGTCTATTTAAAAAAAAAAAAAAAAAAAGCACAGCCAAGCACGGTGGCTCACCCCTATAATCCTCTTACTTTTGGAGGCCAAGGTGGGTGGATTGCCTGAGCTCAGGAGTTTGAGACCAGGCTGGGCAATACGGCAAAAACCCCGTTTCTAATAGCAATACAAAATATTGGCCAGGCGCAGTGGCTCACACCTGTAATCCCAGCACTTTGGGAGGCCGAGGTGGGCAGATCATGGAGTCAAGAGATCGAGACCATCTGGGCCAACATGGTGAAACCCTGTCTCTACTAAAATACAAAATTGGCCGGGC
>NW_016814762.1:958104-962512 GCF_001698545.2 Rhinopithecus bieti | reverse complement strand
CAGGCTGGAGTACAGTGGCGCGATCTCAGCTTACTGCAACCTCTGCCTCCCAGGCTCAAGTGATTCTCCTGCCCCAGCCTCCTGAGTAGCTGGGACTATAGGCATGTGCCAACTTTTTGTATTTTTAGTAGAGACAGGGTTTCACTGTGTTAGCCAGGATGGTGTCCTGCTCCTTTTCTTTTTTTTTTTTTTTTTTTTTTTGAGACGGAGTCTTGCTCTGTCGCCCAGGCTGTCGTGCAGTGGCCGGATCTCAGCTCTCTGCAAGCTCCTCCTCCCGGGTTTACGGCTTTCTGCTGCTTCGGCCTCCCGTGTTGCTGGGACTACAAGCGCCCGCCACCTCGCCCGGCTAGTTTTTTATATTTTTTAGTAGAGACGGGGTTTCATCGGGTTAGCCAGGATGGTCTCGATCTCCTGACCTTGTGATCTGCCCGTCTCGGCCTCCCAAAGTGCTGGGATTACAGGCTTGAGCCACCGCGCCCGGCCAATCTCCTGACCTTGTGATCTGCCCACCTCAGCCTCCCAACGTGCTGGGATTACAGATGTGAGCCACTATGCCCAGCCCAAGCATCCTAAACTTTTTGGATAAGTGTACAGGCCTTAGAAGGTGTTTGGTTTGCCTTGTTTTAGGTCTGTTTTATAATGTTGTCTCCTTTGATATTCAAAACTAACAACATCTCTTACCTACTAAACTTTTCCATTCAACAGCTTCTCAGAATTTATAGAATTCCTCAATTTTCTTGCTTACTTTGCCTTTCCTGGTGGTTCCAGCATGAGCAAGAACAGAGTTTGGAGAATTGATTAGTCTTTTTTTTTTTTTTGAGACAGTCTCGCTGTGTCGCCCAGGCTGTAGTGCAGTGGCTCCATCTCGGCTCACTGCAACCTCCGACTCTCAGGTTCAAGAGATTCTCCTGCCTCAGCCTCCCAAGTAGTCCCTCAGCTCCCAGGGACTACAGGTACCTGCCACCACACCCAGCTGATTTTTGTATTTTCTTAGTAGAGACAGGGTTTCACTATGTTGGCCAGGCTGGTCTTGAACTCCTGACCTTGTGATTTGCCCACCTCTGCCTCCCAATGTGCTGGGATTACAGGCTTGAGCCACCACACCGGCAGATAATGATTAGTTTTGATAAGAAGGTATTGATTTAACCCAGTGAGCACTTGGGGTTGATCTGTTGTATCTTGTTGGTCTCCAAGACTGTCTTACACCCACACTCGTCTGGGCAGACACTCTTCCTTCTCGTCACCAACTGCTTACTCCATGTGTTTTGCTCACACTAATCCAATGTTGAGAGGTAATAGAGGACTAGGGTTTGGAATATTACTGCTCCGTGGACTATAGCTGAGGAGCATTACAGGGCAGAGTTTCTCAACTGAGTTCACATTAGGGCTCTCAACTTCCCTGGAGTTTGGGTAGTCCTAATCCTACTTTTATGGGCAAAGACACTGAGGTTGAGATGTTAAGCGGCATGCCCAAAGTCACCAGCAAGCAAGAGGAGTGAACACAAGATCTATCCAGCAACATAAATCACACACTTCCACCCCATGGATTGTTGAAATTACTTCTTCCTTTTGTTCCACCTGAGCCTGCCTGCCCACAGTAGCCCTCCCCGTTGGTCCCCAAATGCCTTTCTAGGATGGCTGTCCTAAGAGGCTTTTCCCGTTCTACAGTCATAATGAACATCTAGCAGTTCATTGCAGTTTACATGGTATTTTGCATATCTCATTATTTTTTTATTTATTAAAAAAAATAGGCCGGGCATGGTGGCTCACACCCGTAATCCCAGCACTTTGGAAGGCCGAGGCGGGCAGATCACAAGGTCAGATCGAGACCATCCTGGGCAACATGGTGAAGCCCCGTCTCTAATAAAAATACAAAAATTAGCCAGGTGTGGTGGTGTGCACCTTTAGTCCCAGCTACTCAGGAGGCTGAGGCAGGAGTTAGAGGCTGAACCTGGGAGTTAGAGGCTGCAGTGAGCCGAGATCATGCCATTGCACTCCAGCCTGGGTGACAGAGTAAGACTCTGTCTCAAAAATAAAAAAGAAAAAAAAAATTGACTGGGTCCAGTGGCTCACGCCTGTGATCCCAGCACTTTGGGAGGCCGAGGCAGGTGGATCACCTGAGGTCAGGAGTTTGAAACCAGAAATAAATAAATAAACAAACAAATAAATAAATAGAGGCAAAGTCTCACTATGTTGCTCAGGCTCTTCTTGAACTCTTGGGCTCAAGCAATCTGTCTGTCTTGGCTTCCCAAAGTGCTGGGATTACAGGCATGAGCTACCATGCCCAGATACACATCTAATTTTTTTTGTTTTGTTTTCAGACAGAGTTTTACTCTGTCACTGAGGCTGGAGTGCAGTGGTGCGATCTCGGCTCACTGCAACCTCTGCCTCCCAGATTCAAGTGATTCTTCTGCCTCAGCCTCCCAAGTAGCTGGAATTAGAGGCACCCGCCACCACACCCAGCTAATTCATGTTTAAACTTCAGACCAGTCGCGGTGGTGGCTCACGCCTATAATCCCAGCACTTTGGGAGGCGGAGATGGGTGGATCATTTGAGGTCAGGTATTCAAGACAGCCTGGCCAACATGGTGAAACCCCAATCTCTACTAAAAATACAAAACTTAGCTGGGCATGGTGGCAGGGGACTGTAGTCCCAGCTACTCAGGAGGCTGAGGAAGGAGAATCGCTTGAACCCGGGAGGTGGAGATTGCAGTGAGCTGAGATGGCGCCACTGCACTCTACCCTGGGTGACAGAGCGAGACTCTGTCTTAAAATAAATAAATAAATAAAATAAACTTCACAACTGTGTAAGATATGCAAAGCAAGAGTTGTCTCTGGTCGGGCACAGTGGCTGATGCCTGTAATCCCAGCACTTTGGGAGGCCAAGGCAGGTTTATCACGAGGTCAGGAGTTCAAGACCAGCCTGGCCAACATGGTGAAACCCCATCTCTACTAAAAATACAAAAATTATCCAGGCATGGTGGCAGATGCCTGTAATCCCAGCTACTCAGGAGGCTGAGGCAGAGAACTGCTTGAACCCTCAAGATGGAGGCTACAGTGGGCTGAGATCGCACCACCGCACTCCAGCCTGGGTGACAGAGCGAGACTCCGTCTCAAAAAAAAAAAACAGTTGTCTCCACTTCTTTGTGAAAAAACCAGGCTGAGAGATATTAAATGACTTGCTCAAGGGTGGTCCTATTGGAACCCCAGATGTCAGCCCTTAGACCCTATCAGCCAGTAAGTGCAGGATTCAGACTTACACCCCAGATCCTGGACCCCAGACCCTGTGCTTCTTGTCCTACAGCACCTGCCCTGTGTATCACAGCCCCAGAGTGTGCCAGAGTTGTGTACGTGAAACCAACATCACAGCCACAGTTGAACACTGAACAGAAGTATAGGCCCATGGGGTTCTCTGGGTTCATGGGGAGGATATCTTGCTGCTGCAGTAGTTGGTGAAATTTTGGTGATGAAAAGAATGTTTCTGGGAATGTAGGGCAAATGGTTTGGACCCAAGGCCAGGGACTTGCTTGGCAGTTTCTCTGGGAATCTGGAGCAGCACTGGGAAGACTCAGAGCCTAGCTCGGGGAGATGGCTATGCCTTGTGGATCTAGGAAGGATGGGGGTTCTCTCCCAACTCTGGACTCTGTCACCCACCATCAGCTTTCCCTTCTCTGTGCAGATTACAGCCACAACCTTCAGGAGTGACCATAGATGAATCCTTTCTCATAGAAAACAAGAGTACCCAGAAACGCAAGCTTCTTCAGAAACGAAGGACACTGGTTAGTGACAGTGTTGTTTTGGAACCCCAAATGTCAGTCCCCAGACCCTATCCGTCTCCCTTCCTGCAACCCAAGAATACCACCTACCTGAAACATACCCACCTGAAACATGCCCACCAAGTGGCTTCTTCTCAGTCAGAGAGTATGGCTCAGAGAGGCCAGGCCCACCAGGCTTTGGGAAGAAAGGTGTACACTGGCTGCCTGCTCCTCATCTGAAAAGCCTTCCTGGATCTCCCCAGGCAGAGAGAGAACTCACCTCTGCCCACAGACACCCCTTGCCTGCAGCTCAGCATTCTGCAGTGGACCTCACTTCACATCCCTCCCGCCAACACGCCAGGCACTGTGCTACTGTTGGGATGGTCACACCAGATCTGCCAAGGTCCTTCAAGGCTGTGACTATATCTTTCTGTCTTTATGGCCCTAGTATCTAACAGGCTACCTGAATGGCTGCCAAATGTTGATAGCTCCATCATTGCTGAGTAGGTGTGTGGAGGCAGTAGGAAAGAGATGCGTCTCTACCAAGTTCACTCCAGATCTCTCCGCCATTCCTTTGTTTTAAAGGTTTTATGTAAAAATGAATGCTGTACCAAAGGTATCAGAAGAGAAATGAATTTTTTTTTTTTTTTTTTT
>NW_016814762.1:929540-957490 GCF_001698545.2 Rhinopithecus bieti | reverse complement strand
AAATAAAATAAAAGAACTGGGTGCAGTGACTCATGCCTATAATCCCAGTACTTTGGGAGGCCAAGGCAGACAGATCACATGAGGTCAGGAGTTTGACCAGCTTGGCCAACATGGTGAAACCCCATATCTACTAAAATTATAAAAATTAGTCATGCGGCCGGGCGCGGTGGCTCAAGCCTGTAATCCCAGCACTTTGGAAGGCCGAGACGGGCGGATCACGAGGTCAGGAGTTCGAGACCATCCTGGCTAACACAGTGAAACCCCATCTCCACTAAAAAATACAAAAAGCTAGCCAGGTGAGGTGGCTGGAGGCTGTAGTCCCAGCTACTCGGGAGGCTGAGGCAGGAGAATGGCATAAACCCAGGAGGCGGAGCTTGCAGTGAGCTGAGATCTGGCCACTGCACTCCAGCCCTGGCGACAGAGCGAGACTCCGTCTCAGAAAAAAAAAAAAAAAAAATTAGTCATGCATGGTGGTACATCTGTAGTCCCAGCTACTTAGGAGGCTGAGGCACAAGAATAGCTTTAACCCGGGAGGTGGAGGTTGCAGTGAGCCGAGATCACACCACTACACTCCAGCCTGGGCAACAGAGCAAGACTCCATCTCCAAAAAAAAAAAGAAATGAATCCTGTGTTGTTGTTGTTGTTGTTTTTGAGACAGGCTTTTGCCTGTCAGGGTGCAGTGGTGCAATTATGGCTTGCTGCAGTCTCAAATGCCTGGGCTCAAGTGATCCTCTCATGTCACCCTCCCAAGTAGCTGGACCTATAGACACATGCCACCACACCCAGCTAATTTTTTTCTTTTTCTTTTTTTTTTTTTTGAGACAGAGTTTTGCTCTGACACAGGCTGGAATGCAGTGGCACAAACACAGCTCACTGCAGACTCCACCTCCCATGCTCAACCAATCCTCCCACTCAGCCTCCTGAGTAGCTGAGACCACAGGAGTGCACCACCACACCTGGCTATTTTTTGTATCTTTGTAGTGGAGCTAACTACGTTGCCCAGGCTGGTCTTGAACTCCTGGGCTCAAGCTATCCTTCTTCCTTGGCCTCCCAAAGCACTGGGATTACAGGTGTGAGCCACCACACCAAGCCCAATGCTGTTTTTTTTTTTTTTTTGAGAGTCGTGCTCTGTTGCCCAGGAAGGAGTACAGTGGCGCCATCTCGGCTCACTACAACCTCCGCCTCCTGGGTTCAAGTGATTATCCTACCTCAGCCTCCTGAGTAGCTGGGATTACAGGCGTGCACCACCATGCCTGGATAATTTTTTTTTTTTTGAGATGGACTCTAGCTGTCGCCCAGGCTGTAGTGCAGTGGTGTCATCTCGGCTCACTGCAAGCTCTGCCTCCCAGGTTCATGCCATTCTCCTGCCTCAGCCTCCCAAGTAGCTGGGACTACAGGCGCCCGCCACCACACCCGGCTAAGTTTTTTTGTATTTTTAGTAGAGATGGGGTTTCACCATGTTAGCCAGGATGGTCTTGATCTCCTAACCTCGTGATCCACCTGCCTCGGCCTCCCAAAGTGCTGGGATTACAAGCGTGAACCACCACGCCCAGTCACGCCTGGTGAATTTTTGTATTTTTAGTAGAGACAGGGTTTCATCATGTTGGTCAGGCTGGTTTTAAACTCCTGACCTCGTGATCCACCCGCCTCGGTCTCCCAAAGTGCTGGGATTACAGGCGTGAGCCACTGTGCCCAGCCCCAATGCTGTCTTATTAAGTACTTTTGGGCTCTTGTTGATATGATCATAGGATTGTTATTAATCAGCAAATAGCCATTGTCCAAATCTCATAAGGGAAAAAACACATTTGAGTAAACTTACAACTCTGGCTCACAGTGGAACAGCATGGGTTTTCCTTGTGTGACCATGACCCTCGTGAGGAATTAGGAAACACATGGGACACACACTTTGTGGGGCTGGCCCAACACTCCTGTGGGAGTGACTCCAGGGAGGAGAAAGCTGGGATCAATATGGATTATTTGCAGAGACCAAGCGCAACCCAAAGACCTGATGACTAGGGGAGAGCCCTGAGGCTCCCAGGCAGCCTTCTCAGCTGCCACCTTCCGTGGACCAGGCTTTTTCATTTCAACTTTCTTTAGAGCGACATCAACCACCAGGGGGCAGTGTTCCCTCCCGCCGTACCTCCAGGGCCGCCTTCCGGTTTTACCTACCGGGGAAGCAGAGAGCACGGAGCGCCGGGGGAGCACTGCGTTCCAGCCTCCAGCTTCCACTCGCCTCTGCAAGCAAAGGAGGGTAGCCCCATTTTCTCCCGGTAGAAACAGTAGACAGAACACGAGGACTGTTTTTTTTTTTTTGGCGGGGGGGTGTTTTTTTGGTTTTGGTTTTGGTTTTGAGACGGAGCCTCGCTCTGTCGCCCAGGCTGGAGCGCAGTGGCACAATCTTCCCTCACTGTGCAACCTCCGCTTCCCAGGTTCAAGCGATTCTTCTGCCTCAGCCTCCCGAGTAGCTGGGACTACAGGCACGTGTCACCGCACCTGGCTAATTTTTTGCATTTTTAGTAGAGACGAGGTTTCACCGTGTTACCCAGGATGGTCTGGTTCTCCTGACCTCGTGATTTGCTCGCCTTGGCCTCCCAAAGTGCTGGGATTACAGGCGTGAGCCACCGCGTCCGGCCAAGGACTGTTCTTTCGCAAGTCTGAAAAACGGCGGGGCGCGGTGGCTCATGCCTGTAATCCCAGCACTTTGGCAGGCCGAAGTGGGTGGATCACCTGAGGTCAGTTCAAGACCAGCCTGGCCAACATGGTGAAACCCCATCTCTACTAAAAATACAAAAATTAGCTGGGCGTGGTGGCATGCGCCTGTAATTCCAGCTATTAGGGAGGCTGAGGCAGGAGAATCGCTTGAACCCAGGAGGCGGAGGCTGCAGTGAACAGAGATTGTGCCACTGCACTCCAGCCTGGGCGACAGAGCAAGACTCATTCTCAAAAAATAAATAAAGTCTGAAAAACAAGGCCAGCTCACACCTGTAATCCTAACACTTTGGGAGGCCAAAGAAGGAAGATTGCTTGAGACCAGGAGTCTGAGACCAGCCTGGCAACATAGGGAGATTTCATCTCTACAAAAAATATTTTTTAAATTAACCAGGAGTGGTGGTGTGCCCCTGTAGTCCTAGCTACTAGGGAGACTGAGGTGGGAGGATCTCTTGAGCCCGGGAGTTTGAAGTTACTGTGAGGTGTTATCAGGTCACTGCACTCCAGCCTAGGTGACAGAGTAAGACCCTGTCTCTAAGAAAAAAATAAAAAATAAACTCCCAGGTGTCTTCCAGGATTATTTTGTGCTTTTATAAAAATTAGGCTGGGCGCCATGACTTAAGCCTGTAATCCCAGCACTTTGGGAGGACAAGGCAGGAGGATCTCTTGATCTCAGGAGTTCGAGACCAGCCTGGGCAACATGGTGAGACCGCATCTCTCTCTTTTCTTTTTTTTCTTTTGTGAGCAGAGTCTCTGTCGCCCAGACTGGAGTGCAGTCGTGCAATCTCTGCTCACTGTAGCCTCTGCCTCCAGGGTTCAAGTAATTCTTCTGCATTGGCCTCCAGAGTAGCTGGGATTACAGGCGTGGACCACCAGTCCCGACTAATTTTTGTATTTTTAGAAGAGATGGGGTTTCAACATGTTGGCCAGACTGGTCTCAAATTCCTGGCCTCAGGTTATCTGCCTGCCTGGGCCTCCCGAAGTGCTGGGAATCAGGCGTGAGCTGGGTGCGGTGGCTCACACCTGTAATCTCTACTAAAAATACAAAAGAACCGGGCATGGTGGCAGGCACTGGTAATCTCAGCTACTCAGGAGGCTGAGGCAGGAGAATCGCTTGAACTCAAGAGGCAGAGGCTGCAGTGAGCAGAGTTTGCACTACTGCACTCCAGCCTGGGCAACAGAGTGTGACTCCATCTCAAATAAATAAATACATACATACGTATAAACATACATACATAAATAATTACATCCATTTTGATAGTCTTTTTTTTTTTGAGATGGAGTTACACTCTTGTCCCCCCCCCCCGCTGGAGTACAATGGCTCAATCTCAGCTCACTGCAACCTCTGCCTCCCGAGTTCAAGTGATTCTCCTGCCTCAGCCTCCCAAGTAGCTGGGATTACAGGCATGCGCCACCATGCCCAGCTAATTTTTGTATTTTTAGTAGAGATGGAGTTTCACCATGTTGGCCATGTTGGTCTCAAACTCCTGACCTCAAGTGATCTGCCCACCTTGGCCTCAAAGTGCTAAAAGTTGCCCACCTTGGCCTCCCAAACTGCTGGGATTACAGGCATGAGCCACTGGCCAGGCCAGAATGGCTGATCTTTACTGAATTCCTAGCAGGTTCCAGGGTCCATGTAAAGCACACATTATGCTTTCTCTATTTCTTTTTTTTTTCTTCGAGACAGTTTTGCTCGTTGCTCAGGCTGGAGCGCAATGGCGCGATCTCGGTTCACTGCAACCTCCGCCTCCCGGGTTCAAGCAATTCTCTTGCCTCAGCCTCCCGAGTAGTTGGGACTACAAGCACATGCCACCACACCTGGCTTTTTTTTTTTTGGGAAACCGAGTCTCGCTCTGTCACCAGGCTGGAGTGCAATGGCACGATCTCTGCTCACTGCAAACTCCGCGTCCCGGGTTCATGCCATTCTCCCGCCTCAGCCTCCCGAGTAGCTGGGACTAAGGGCACCCACCCCACGCCCAGATAATTTTGTTTTTGTACTTTTAGTAGAGACGGGGTTTCACCACGTTAGCCAGGATGGTCTCGATCTCCTGACCTCATGATCTCGCATTGGCCTCCCAAAGTGCTGGGATTATACGCGTGAGCCACCGCGCCCAGCCTAATTTTTTTTGTATTTTTAGTAGAGACGGGGTTTCACCGTGTTCGCCAGGATGGTCTCGATCTCCTGACCTCGTGTCTGCCCACCTCAGCCTCGGAAAGTGCTGGGAATTACAGGCGTGAGCCACCATGCCCGACTATGCTTTCTCATTGCATCCTCACATCAATACACTGTGACAAAGACTACCATCATCCCTATTTTACAGACGTGAGGACTAAGGCTCAGAGAAGTCTGACATAGCTAATAAGGGACATCTGAGACTTAACCCCAGCCCTCTAACTCAAGAACCCACAGTCTTAATTATGAACCATGTTGAGAGATGTTTGTAAAAAACATCAGGGCTGGCTGGGTGTGGTGGTTCACGCCTGTAATCCCAGCACTTTGGGAGGCCGAGGTGGGTGGATCACGAGGTCAGGAGTTCAAGACCAGCCTGGCCAAGATGGTGAAACCCTGTCTCTACTAAAAATACAAAAATTAGCCGGGCGTGGTGGTGGGTACCTGTAATCCCAGCTACTCGGGAGGCTGAGGCAGAGAATAGCTTGAACCCAGGAGGTGGAGGTTGCAGTGAGCTGAGATCGTACCACTGCACTCCAGCCTGGGGGACAGAGCAAGACTGTCTCAAAAAGAAAAAAAAAAAAAAAAAAGTCAGGACTGGGGGAGGAGGGATGGAGAGAAACATTAGGAAGGGGAGCAATGTTGCCATGGTAACCCCACCTGTCCCTCCCTGCAGACTGGTCAGTTCTCCATGGGTGGGCACCTGTCCCCATGGCCCACATACACCAGTGGCCAGACCATCTTGCAAAATCGAAAACCCTGTTCAGATGACTACCGGAAGCGAGTAGGGTAAGCCAGGGTCAGTCCCATGGTGAGTGGGCTGGCATGGGCCAGGCTTTGGGCCAGGAGACGGCAGGGGCATGTGTTGCCCCAGACTGAGGGCACAAGGGCCCCGTGGGGGTGCTGGCCACATTATCAGCCACCATCCCCTGCAGGAGCTGCCAGCAGCATCCCTGTCGCACTGCCAAGCCCCGGTACTTAGAGGAGCTGGAAAACTACTTACGCAAGGAGCTCCTCCTGCTGGACCTAGGCACAGATTCCACCCAGGAACTAAGGCTGCAGGTCAGAGCCACAGAAGAAACTTGGGGAAGGTGGGGAAAGGGTGGGAAGAAGCTTCACCTATCAGCCAGGCACAGTGGCTCACGCCTGTAATCCCAGCACTTTGGGAGGCCGAGGTGGGTGGATCACCTGAGGTCAGGAGTTCGAGACCAGCCTGGCCAACATGGCAAAACCCCGTCTCTATTAAAAGTACAAAAATTAGCCGGGCATGGTGGTGGGCACCGGTAGTCCCAGCTACTCAGGAGGCTGAGGCAGAAGAATCACTTGAGCCCGGGAGGGAGCAGTTGCAGTGAGACGAGATCACACCACTGCACTCCAACCTGGGCGACAAGAGTGAGTCTCCGTCTCAAAAACAAAAAAAGCCCCACCTACAAGGTGAGCACCTCAGACCTTCAGGGGATACCCACCTCTCCCAGCTCTCCTGGGTCTCCTTCCCTGAACAGAAGCATGAAACATCCTATGAAAATGCCAGTGAGGCTGGGCACAGTGGCTCAGGCTCACGCCTGTAATCGAGCACTTTGGGAGGCTGAGGCAGGAGGATCGCTTGAGGTCAGGAGCTCAAGACCAGCCTGGCCAACATGGTGAAACCCTGCCTCTACTAAAAATACAAAACCTGGAGTGGTGGTGCACACCTGTAGTCCCAACTACTCAGAGGCTGAGGCAGGAGAATCACTTGAACCTGGGAGGCAGAGGTTGCAGTGAGCCAAGATCGTGCCACAGCACTACAGCCTGGGCAACAGAGCGAGACTCTGTCAAAAAAAAAAAAAGAAAAAAGAAGGCCGGGCACGGTGGCCCACACCTGTAATCCCAGCACTTTGGGAGGCCAAGGCGGGCAGATCACCAGGTCAGGAGATCGAGACCATCCTGGGTAACACAGTGAAACCCTATCTTTACTAAAAATACAAAAAATTAGCTGGGCGTGGTGGCGGGCACCTGTAGTCCCAGCTGCTCAGGAGGCTGAGGCAGGAGAATGGCATGAACCCAGGAGGCAGAGCTTGCAGTAAGCTAAGTTTGCGCCACTGCACTCCAGCCTGGGCGACAGAGTGAGACGCTGTCTCAAAAAAAAAAAGAAAGAAAGAAAACGCCAGTGAGCAGGCAAGGCTGCAATGTGGATGTGAAAGTCTCCTGAGGCTAGAGTTTCCTCACCTGAGTCAGGTGGCCTGGATGCTGTGCCCAGTCCCTACAGCTCTGTGATCCCCAGTGCCCAGGTTAGGTCACGGCATCAGTGAATAGAGCCTGATGTTGGCAGTTGGACAAGCAGGGGTCACGCCGTGTTTACCAGCCCAGTGGCAACAACCCCAAGCTTAAGGAACCAGCCCAGATGCATAAGGAGGGAGGGAGGGAGGGAGGGAGAGAGAGATATATAAATATCAGATCCAACCCAGATTCCGGTGTATATTAGGGAGAGAATCACCAAATCTGCTCAAACAAGGATGATGACAGACAATTCCTGCCTTTTGACTTAGTCACTGACTAAAGCATTTACTGAGCACTGGCTGTGTGCAAGTGCAAGGCCCTGGGCTGGGGCCTTACATTCGATCTCCCGAGCAGATAAGGAAGAAGGCATACCACTATGGTGTAGTGGGGCTGGGCTTCAAACTCAGGGCTGACTCTGGAGACTGTGCTAATTTCAGTGAGCAATACTGCCTTCAGAAACCTCCCATGCGTCCAAATGGGACAGGGGACCATACCCCTACTTGCATGTCAGGACGCAAGGGTACAACCTTCAATCTCCTGAATCTACCAGGCTCTAAGATGGGAAGAGGTTACAAGTGAGAGGCCAATGATACTGTGTCCAGAAGGCAAGAGGCTGGCTGCCTGGAGAGCCAGAGAGGGGCTCAGGCACAGAGTGGAGATCTGTCTATGGTCATGGCAGTCCACTAGGCCTCAGACAGCATCAGGACAGGCCTCCAGAGAGCTGCCCCCCAGGCTCCATGGCACTGTGAGGTACCCGGGTGGTGTCTAGGGCATTTACTTGAATATAAGTGACCTGGCAGCCTTACACCGGAATACTACTAAGCCCAGTAAAGAAAAACACAGGGCTGGGCACAGTGGCTCACGCCTGTAATCCCTCCACTTTGGAAGGCCGAGGTGGGTGGATCACGAGGTCAGGAGATTGAGACCATCCTGGCCAACATGGTGAAACCCCATCTCTACTAAAAATACAAAAATTAGCCTAGCATGGTGGCGGGCACCCGTAATCCCAGCTACTCAGGAGGCTGAGGCAGGAGAATCACTTGAACCTGGGAGGCGGAGTTTGCAGTGAGCCAAGATCACACCACTGCACTCCAGCCTGGGTGACAGAGCAAGACTCCATTTCAGGAGAAAAGAAAAAGAAAAATAGTTCCCCCACTAAGGGTGGCAGCTGTGGGCCAGGAGATGATGGGTTCCCTTTTCTTGCCAGCCTTACAGAGAAATCTTTGAGTTCTTCATAGAGGACTTCAAAACGTACAAGCCATTACTATCCTCCATCAAGAATGCATATGAGGGGATGCTGGGTAAGAATGCACCTCCTGCCAGGCACAGTGGCTCACGCCTGTAATCCCAGCACTTTGGGAGGCCAAAGTGGTGGATCACTTGAGGTCAGGAGTTTGAGACCAGCCTGGCCAATATGGTGAAACCCTGTCTCTACTAAAAATGCAAAAAAATTAGCTGTACATGGTGGCACACACCTATAATCTCAGCTACTTGGGAGACTGAGGCAGGAGAATTGCTTGAACCTAGGAGGTGGAGGTTGCAATGAGTTGAGATCACACCACTGCACTCCAGCCTGGGCAAAAGAACAAGACTCCATCGCAAAAAAAAAAAAAAAAAAAAAAAAAAAAGCAAAAATGCAGCTCCCTTCCTTGCCCCAGCCTGGAAGGGTGGAGAAGATCCTATTCGACCTTCTGGCGCTCCACAGCAGGTCTGCGGCAGCTACCCAACTGGGCCTTGAGGTCACCAAGGCCCCTCAGCCATTCTGCACAGACTGTTCCGTTATAGGGCACCCCAGAACACCTGACCACCCCTGTCGTTGAGAAGCACAGTGGGGCAGTCCCTGTTGAAAATGGAGTGAACCCCAGGAGAGAGTGAGCACCTCTGGGAGTCAGCAGGCTCCCCTGCCAGGCTCAGGAGATCCAGGGCATGGTGCAGCTGCAGGACTTAAGGCTGTAGGGGAAAGGACATGGGAGACACCCCGGTCTTCATCTGAACTCTGCCCTTGGTTTAAAATCAAGTGCAGGAAGGCCTGAAACAGGGACCATGGCTTTGAACAAGGCATGCAGAGATTCTTGGGGTTTGCAAGTGACATAGCCACTCACCCATGACTTTAGGGTCTGTCTTCTGGCTGTTTGTTCTCCATGGCCCCAAAGCAGCTCTCCCACCTGTCTCTGCTTAGCCCACCAAAGGGAGAAGATCCGGGCTCTGGAGCCCCTGAAGGCCAAGCTTGTCACTGTGAATGAGGACTGCAATGAGAGGATCCTGGCCATGAGAGCTGAGGAGAAACATGAAATCTCCCTGCTCAAGAAAGAGAAGATGAATTTACTAAAACTCATCGACAAAAAGAATGAGGAGAAGATTTCACTGCAGAGTGAGGTGAATGGAAGTGGTGTGATAACCAAGTCCCCGAATTCCTGCCAACCCCACCACAAGGGTGACCCCCTATCCCGCTCTGCCTTTCTACAGGGAGTGACACACTGAGCCACCACCTTCCCCCCAGAGCCTTGCTAACTCCACCCTCTGCCCTGCTGCTAGGCTCAGCACTTTCCGCAAAGGGGGAAGCAGTGGTACCTTGCCGAATTCTCAGAAATGGCCAATCTCCTTCTTCTTTCACCTTTCCTGTTCGCAGGCCCTGATGGGGCCACCCAGCACCCAGCCCACTCCCTGGGGTGACCAACTGCATACACAGGTTCAAGGGCAGCCCCTGACCACACAGCCACCTTCTCCACAGGTGGCCAAACTGAGGAAGAACTTGGCTGAGGAGTACCTGCACTACCTCAGTGAGCGAGATGCCCGTAAGATACTCATCGCAGACCTGAACGAGCTGCGGTACCAGCGGGAGGACATGTCATTAGCCCAGTCCCCAGGTAAGCCTGAATCGGGTTTCTCTCCTCTCTGCGATGCTGGAGGAGTCTGGTCTCACCCCTAAGCCCCATTCATTCAACATTCCTAAGACCTGCTCATTTCATAACCATTCAGGGGGGAGATGTCCCTGCCTCTCCCAGGGCTGTGTATCTTCTGAGTTGAACTGAGAATTGTAGGAACACAGCTGGTAGCTGAGGCAGACTAGGCTCCTGGTGGGCTGGACAGGCCTGTTACTCAGTTTCCTGGGCTTCTAGACTTTAGCCTGAAACCCTAGGCTGATAGCGCTGTGGGCAAGACCCAGGGAACACCAAACGGGAAGGGCAGAAGGCTTCAGGCAACCCCTGAGAAAGCCAGGGTGACACAGGCTGGTGGGCCCCCTCCCCTGGCAGGCATCTGGGGGGAGGACCCTGTGAAGTTAACCCTGGCTCTTAAGATGACCCGGCAAGACCTGACCCGCACACAGATGGAACTCAACACCATGAAGGCCAACTTTGGAGATGTAGTCCCTAGGAGGGACTTTGAAATGCAGGAGAAGACCAACAAGGATCTTCAGGAGCAGGTGCTGAGGCAGGCAGGGCCAGGAGGGTAGGATGGGTTCTCACAGGTGGGGGGCCAGGACCAATGTCCTTGCCCACAGCTGGACACCCTGAGAGCCAGCTATGAGGAGGTTCGCAAGGAGCATGAGATCCTGATGCAGCTGCACATGAGCACGCTGAAGGAGCGGGACCAGTTCTTCTCTGAGCTACAGGAGATCCAGCGCACTTCCACGCCGAGGCCTGACTGGACCAAATGCGAAGGTGAGGGCGGCCAGCGGGGCCCCAGGTCCTGCTTACATGTGGGCCCGGACTCAAGCTCCCTCTCCCCACATGCAGATGTGGTGGCTGGGGGCCCAGAGCGCTGGCAGATGCTGGCTGAGGGCAAGAACAGCGACCAGCTGGTGGACGTGCTCCTGGAAGAGATTGGCTCGGGGCTGCTGCGGGAGAAAGAATTCTTCCCTGGTCTGGTAGGGGAGGCCCCAGGAGTGGGGCTTGGGCCAGACTCAGAAGAGCCATGCCCTGCTGCTCAGATGAGCTTTTGGGGAACCAACTGGGGCTCTTCCCTGCTTGAGGGTGGGGCCATAGATGGGTCCAGAGATGAGCTGATATCCTCCCTCCTAGGGTTATGAAGAAGCCATCCCTGCTTTTCTTCGGTTTGAAGGCCTCGTGGAGAACAAGAGGCCAAGCAAGAAGGATGTAGTCGACCTCCTCAAGGATGCCTGGAAGGAACGTCTTGCTGAGGAGCAGGTCAGATCTCACCAACCACTCTGGTCCAGCGTGGTCTTCAGATCCAGAGTCCTTTGGAGGTCCAGAGGTGCCAGGGATGAGGGCCAACCAACTGTAAGGCAGGCTGACCGAGCATTTCCTCAATCCCGCAGAAAGAGACATTCCCAGACTTCTTCTTCAATTTCCTGGAGCGTCGCTTTGGGCCCAGTGATGCCATGGCCTGGGCTTACACTATTTTTGAAAATATCAAGATCTTCCACTCCAATGAGGTTATGAGTCAGTTCTATGCAGTCTTGATGGGAAAGGTGAGCTGGGGCCTATTCCCCTTGGGGAGACTGAGAAGGGTCTTTGTCCCTAGCATAGACCAGCTTTGCCCCCACCACTCCCAGGAAGAGCAAGTGAATAATGCTTTTCTCCTTATAGCGGAGTGAGAATGTGTATGTCACCCAGAAGGAGACAGTAGCCCAGCTGCTGAAGGAGATGACAAATGCCGACAGTCAGAATGAGGGGCTACTAACCATGGAGCAGTTCAAGTGAGAGGCTGGTCCAGGCCACTCCCAACTCCTACCCAACTCTTCCTGCATCTGCAGGGAAAAGGGGCACCTGGTGGGAAGGGCCACAGCCTTGGAACTCACTCCCTTTTGAGCACTAGGGAGAGGCACAAGCAGGCCTCAGCAGGTCCCTGTTGGCCCTCACGTCTCCCCTATAGCACTGTCCTCAAGAGTACCTTCCCTCTCAAGACAGAAGAGCAAATCCAGGAGCTGATGGAGGCAGGGGGCTGGCATCCCAGCAGCAGCAATGCAGACTTGCTCAACTACCGCTCACTGTTTATGGAGGTGGGTATGTGGGTCCGGGAACTGGCCTGGCCCCTGCCCCAGCCTTGGTTGGACCCTAGCCAATGTGCCCTCCCTCTGACTTGTGGCCCATCCTAGGATGAGGAGGGCCAGAGTGAGCCTTTTGTGCAAAAGCTCTGGGAACAATACATGGATGAGAAGGATGAGTACTTACAGCAGCTAAAGCAGGAGCTGGGCACAGAACTGTGAGTGACCCTGATCCATAGGCAAGTCCCACAGGCTGGGCCCCTGAAGCCCCTGGGTCTCCCTGTGTACCATGCACCATCCACTGCTCAAGCCCAGCACAGAGGAGGGCACCTGGGACTCTGGGGCATGGAGAGGAGGGGTCAGGGCCTGTCACTCTTTTCCTGTGGGGCAGCTATGAGGAGGTGACTCTGCCCAAGCTGCGAGGGGCCCTGATGACCATCGACCCCAGCCTAGACAAGCAGACTGTGAACACCTACGTGAGCCAGGCCTTCCAGCTCCCTGAGTCAGAACTGCCAGAGGACGGTGACGAGAAGGAAGAAGGCGTGGTGGAAATCCTCCAGACTGCCCTGGAGCGGCTTCAAGTGATTGACATCAGGCGTGTGGGACCTCGAGAGCCAGAGCCTGCAAACTAGGAGCCTGTGGGCAGCCTGCGTGCTCGTCCTGCTAACCCCTAGCTTTTAGTATAAAAGCGTTTGTCTAAACCCATGCCATTCTCCAGACTGTGCTGGGGAGTTGTAGGGGGGAATCAGTCCTTGCCTGGCTGGCCCCAGGACATGCACCAAAATGCAGAATATTCTGTTTATGACACTTTATTGATGCTGGGGGGGTGGGGAGGAGACCTGGAGAAATATGTGGGGGCAAGAGGCCCCAGGTGGGGACAGGGAAAGTGTCGAGGCCTGGCCACTACTGGGCAGGGAAGACAGAGTTGCCACTGTACGCACAGGGGATGAGCAGCTGCCGGTACTCCAGGGGCAGGTGCCGCTCCACTAGCACGTGCAGTGAGACTTGGTCGGTGACCAGGCCCTGCCTGCAGTGGAGGAAAAGAAAGGACAGGCAGAATCAGCGCCAGAGCTCCCCCAGCCAGCACCCTCACACCTTCCGCCCTCTCACCGCCGCATCAGCAGCTCCAGGTCCTCTGGCTTCACAGTCTTGCGGCCAGCATGAGCAGCAAATACCTCCAGGTCATCACAAAGATGCTGGAAATATTTATCTAGGCTGCCAAGAAGGTGGGGATAGAGCAGGCTGAACAGTCTGACCATGACCTAAGGGGTTCCTCTCCCTACCCCATGTGCCCAGGACTCACCACTTCTCCACCATCTCAAGAGCCTTCCTCTCCATGGGCATCTTGGCAAAGAAGCTAAAGAGTTTCACATAGTGGCTCAGTCCAGCCTTGTGGGGATCTTGCCGGGGCCTGGGGCCGGTGGTCCGGGGCCTAGGGGGATGCCTGACCAACAGAGGCTCTGCAGGCTCTGAAGATAAGCTGAGGGCAACAGTGGACAGAGGGAGCTGAACTTGCCTCAGGAGGCCCTTATTCAAGGGCAAGTCTTGCTGGCTCCTGCTGAGGCTGGGGACCATGTGGCCCTTGGCCAGCCAGGACCAGCAGCCCTGACCACCGGCTGAGGGGCAGTTGGGTCAGGGGGCCACAAAGAGGCCAGTCTTTCCCTGGGGCTCTGTTCCTCCACAGTCGACTTGACATCCTAGTTCAGGCTTATCTATATTGGTATCTGCTTGGGTCCATGACCCAAGGCCTTAGAATGGACAGTCTCTTCCCTTACTCTACTGCTGCCTTTCCCGATTCTGCTAATCATCCCCCAGGAATACTTTTCTGACTACAAACCGACCACATACTTTCCCCTTTCCCCTTACCCAGGCTCCTCTAAGCTCTGGAGGCAGGCACCAGGATGGCAGGGGTGCTCTTGGTGAGCTCTCCCCAGCCCAGCTCAGGCTGCCCTGCTAGGTAATCATCTGCATACCCGTAGGATGGGGGAGGACCCTATGCACACAGCGTACCCAATGATCCCTTCCCAAGAGGCCCATGAGGAACGGGGTTGTGGGATCTTACACTGCAGCACCAGGCGGTGGGGCTGGCTCAGGAAACTGATGATGTTGCCTGGCCTGGAGAGACTCAGGGGTGCTGGAGGCCGACTCTGGACTTGCTACAAAGGAAGAAGGGTGGGGTCACAGGAATTCCAGGCCTGACCATCTCACCCAGGCCAGCACAGCCACAGTATTTCTGTCCTGTTTCTGGTGGAACCCATCTAGCTCCAGCCAAGCGGGTGCCCCTCACAGTCTCCCTGAACCCCTAACACCACCAGTGCCCGGAAACACAACCCAGGCAAGGCCTTTCTGTGTGCTGGGGCCTGAACACAGCTGTCACCAGTCACCCCCTGCACTGGGCCTCTTACCTGCCTTGCTAGAGGCATCCTCATCCCCTGAAGATGCTCCTGGCCCCTCGGCCTCAGCAGTCCCCTGGGATCCCTCTGCTTCTGTCACCTGTGTGTGTCCCTTGGGCTCTTCTGCCCTGCTGGGTCCTTGTGCTCCTGTTGCCTCCATTTCACTCACACTCACACCTTCTTCTTCCATCTTTTTCTCTGCCTCTTCAACTCCATCGGGTAAGGGCTCTACTTCATCTTCTCCGGAGACAGCACTGCTGGTGCTCAGGAAGCCCAGAGCAAAGGCATTGACCTCCTCTGCCTCTCCTGCCAGAAACTGGGCTGGTTTCCCAGGGCCTGAGTGAAGGGAAGAGAATACAGGCTGGAGATGCAGCAGGCCAAGGCTGCATAGCTCAGAGAAGGGTAAAGATGGACTAGCAGACCCAGCCCTGCCCAGTGAGGAAAGACAAAGCCAGAGGCAGCACCAGGACATGGATCTGAAGTCTCCTGGCCCAACATGGACTCTGTTCTTAGATGAAGCAGGCAGCCACAGCCAGGGGGCTCTAGGGGCACAGAGGGGCTTGAAGAAGGAAAACAACCATTGTCAACTCTCACCCAAGCTAAGTTTGGCTCCAGGCCATCGGCGCCACACACTCACTATTGTTCTGCAGCCCAGGCCCACTGCTCTGTGTCCTGCGACCTGCAGCCTGCTCAGCGTCTTCAGCCCCAGTGTGAGGCGTGCAGGGCAGGGAGTGGTACACGGGGGAGCCAACTGTGGGCTGAGAGAAGGGCTGGGTGTCCTCCAACACAATGTCTGTGGGCAGAGTAGTAACAGGTTTTGAGGCTGTCACATGGAGATCAGGGGCCAGCTGGCTCTCAGCTTATTCCAGGCCCACTGGCTGCTACTCAGCGTTGCCAGAGCCTGGACAGTGGGCCGCATGAGTTCGCCCTGAGTGGCCTTCAGAGAAAGAAGACAATCTAGTACGTGAGGCCTTATCTCCTACAGCCCTCCTTGCTTACCTTCCTGTTCCTCTGCCTGGCAGTCCCAAGCCCCCACAGCTGCGCGCCCACCAGCTGCCCACTTAAAAAACCTCTTTGCTGCTTGTTCTGCTCCTTCTTCCCAAACTCTCTTCTTACCCTGGTGAACTTGTTTTCGGCAATCAGGCTCCCAGGTCAGCTCAAATTGGCCAGCTGATCCTGAAACCTGGCCCCTTTCAAAAAGTTTTGGCCACCACACCACACCCCTTTCCAACCTCCAGCCCTATAGTTTAAGGATATGGGGCCCTGGGAGACACCGAGAGACCAAGGTAAGGGGCCCCCTGTGGAAAGAAAGCAGAAATTCCTTGTAGACCCACTGACCAGAGTTGCTCGCTGTCCTTGACCCCACCGAGAGGGGTGCAACCCTGACTCAGCATCACCTCCTATCTGTCATGGCAGGGAGAGCTTTCCCCAAAGGCCAGCAGGGGAAAACCTCAACCTTACTTGGAGGAGCCAAGGAAGTATCTCGCAGATCCCGCAAAAAGGCACCCACATCTACAGCTCGGCGGGCGGGAGGTCTGCGGGCCAAGCCAGGCCTCTGAACTGACTGTGGCTGAAGAGGTGTGGCAAAGGTCAGGTTGAGGGAGCTGGTGAGAGGGGGGAGGCACAGAGGAGTCAGGTACCTGAGACCCAATTTGCCCAGAGATCCCTCCATCTGCCCTGCGGCTCTCATCTCTTAGAACAGAGCCAACATGCTGTGAGGCTAAAACTGGCAGGGAGTAGTGTGGCCAGATTCCATCCCAGGCAGCACCTCCCTCCCCAAGCCTCTCCTCCACCCATCCCCAGAACAGCACCTGGTGAGGGAAGAGGCATCAGCATTCCCTTGAGGCTCTGTCAGCAACCAGCAAGATAATGTAAAAGAAGAAAACCACAAAAAAAAAAAAAAAAAAAAGAAGAAAACCATGGTAAGTGATCCAGGCCCGTGAGGGCCCTCTCTCAGGACTCCTCAGCCTCTCCAGAGGACAGGAGGGAGAGGGTAGCAAAAGTGGTGTCCAGGGCCTCACCTCGGGAGAGAGGCAGCCCCTGGTCCACTCCCTGCTGAAACATCGACAGTCGCAGCTTCTGTTTCCTCCTTCCAGGGGCCAGCAGACCTGGAGCCAGGGTTGTGGAGGGCTCGAGCTCAGGAAGTTGCAGCTCCAGGCTGTAAGAATGGAGCTTATCTCAGACAGGCCAGGAAGTCCAATTCTGGCTTTTGCGACCCCCAAGAAACTCCCTGACTAAGCTGCCCACAGCACAGTCCAAGGGGGTGGAGTTCTGTGTACCTGCCACGACTGCTCTCTCTTCTGGAGGGTTGGACCACCTGTGGTGCTGGCACTGGCTTCACTACCGACTCGGGCATCAGGATGGAAGATTCCGGGGCTGCAAAAACACCAGGGAGAGGGTGGGGCTGACAGAACAGGTCACCCTGAATGAAAGATACCACAAGACTGGTGTTGGACTGGTACCTAACTCTGACCGGTAGGCCAGCACTCACTCACCAGTTAGTAGGATGTTCTTCAGCAGCGTCCGAGGTGTCTGTTCCTCCAAGTGCCCCCTGGCCTGAACATGGGTCGATCTGCCAATAGACTATCGGCAAAAGCACCAAGCAACCAGTCTGTCCGTTTGCCTTGAGATTTCCTCAAGGTGGGCTCCAGAGCAGAGTTAGACCTCAACCCCCGTCCCCAAAGCAGCCAGGGCCCTTTGGGGTCAGGGGGCTGGGTACTTACCCTGGCTCCACGGGAACGCCCTTTGGCTATCGTTTTTGTTTGGCCACTCAACCTCCTGGAGGAAGCCCTTTCAAGCAGGGCTCTCTGGGCTCTGCGTAAAGACCAGCAGCACTGAGAATTACAGTGAGGAGGAATAGAGAACATAGAGACATGCCTTCATCTGGGTCTTGGTCTGAAGGCTTTTTCCCTCAGGGCTAGGGACCCAGAAACCACTTGCCCCTACTGTCACCCCTGTTTCCAGCCCTATGTCAGCAGTGTGGATGAAGAAGACCCCTGGGGTACGGGAATAGAGATAGCATATGAGTGAACCAACCAGGAGGGGCTGGGAAAGGCTTCACAGAGATGACTTCAGCATAATCACAAAGGATAAGTAGGGGTTAGCCACACAGACAAGAGGAGCAATTGGAAGAGCATCCATCCCAGACATGAAAGTAACAATCCATGAAGGATATTAAAGTATTTTAAAATCTTTTAAGAACGTGGTACCCCAGACACCTTAGTCTCTGGGTGTTCCCAGGGCGCAGCTCCCACCTCATGGGTGTAAAACCTATAATGAATGGCTTCTCATTCCCTATAAACTCCATTGTCCCAGTCTGGCAGATGTCAACGTATGCATTCTATGCACCATGAGCTCACCACGGCCCTCACCCACCGCCACTCCCACCAAGTCAGGCCAAATTCCCTGCTCCTTAGCAAAGCATCTTCCGGTTGCTGCCTCCCAACTTCTGCCCAGGCTGTCCTCTAGCTCCTTTCCCATTTCCAAGCTGGGGACAGTAAGACGATGCGCAGGAACAGTGGGAACCCTCGGGCAAAAAAAAAAAAAAAGTTCAGGGCAAATGCTTAGGCAAACCCTGGCTGGTTTGAGGAAAGCAGCCTAGAGAACAGAGCATAAGGTGAGATTCTGAGCGCCTATCCTCCATCTCCAGTGGCCGAGCCCCCAAAGACTCGGGATCAGTCAGGTTCTGTGGTCCGGAGGGCCGGCTGCTGGAGCCCTGGGGGCAGGGGCAAAAACCGCTGGCCCGGGCCCGGCTAGAGCAATAGAGCCAGTTCTCAGAGTCCCAGGCCCTGCTCCTCTCTGAGACTTAGTTTCCCTCTCGAACAGAGTCGGCCCTGGGTCCCACCCAGACCCCACTCCCCAGTCCCTCTGGTTGCTCAAGTACTCGGGGAGTCCCCCACATACCCAGACCGAGCACTCCGGGGTCGCCGCGGGGTGCGGGGGTCCGCTGTATCCAGCACGCGTCGCAGCAGAGTGCGCGGCGTGGGGTCGCCGTCAGGGTTGTGGTCAGCCATCGTCTCGGCCTCGGGCCCTCCAAACCGCCCAGCCAGCAGCGGTGTCCGCCTTCCCGCCGCCACAGTTAAGGTAACTCTCGCGATGCTCCCGCACAGCCCCACGGGAATTGTAGTTCTCGCCCTATCCCAGCTCGCGGGGTGTACGGTGATGGTTGCAAACTCGGTCTGCTTTGGAGGCAGCCTCGCTGCGGGTAAACCTCGGTTAATGTAATGAAAGCAGCCCAAGTCTTGGCTTCTTCATCTGTAAATTGAGGTTGATACCCAGCTAATAAGGAGCTTGTAATGATTCAAGGAGTTAATGTTTAACTCATAGAGTCTAAAACACGGTAAGCCAGGGCATTGGTAACTAGCAATTGCTATTATTAGAAGGCTCTCTCATTCCCATTTCTCTCTCCGAAGATGAGGAGAGACGCTTGGGCCAGGAAAAAGAATTTTATCCTACATACGACCTGGTTAGATTTGCTTTTGCAGGCTAGGCGGTGGCTCATGCCTGTAATTCCAATACTTTAGGACACCGAGGCATGAGGATAGCTTGAGCTCAGGAGTTCGAGAGCAGCCTGGGCAACATAGTGAGACCCCCCCCCCCACCCCCTAGTCTCTACAAAAAATAAAAATAAATTAGTCAGGCATGGTGGTGCGCGCCTGTAGTCCCAGCTAATTGGGAGCCTGAGGCAGGAGCATTGCTTGAGCCCAGGAGTTCAAGACTTCAGTGAGTCGTGATCGCACTCCAGTCTGGGCAACAGAGAGAGACCCTGTCTCAAAAAACAATAAAAACATTTTGAAAAGATCTGCATTTGCAAATCTGTCTATAGGGCCTATCTCTATCAGAAGAGACCAGGAAGCTCCAAGGCTAATAGGCTGTTTGTGATCCAGCACTGCTGTTATGATCTCCAAACATGAGCAATTTTGAGATGAATTCTGGCTCTCAAAAGTTCTATTAATGTTTTTCCCATTACCACATCTAGGAAAATAAATAAATAAATAAAAATTGGGTTTTCTTTTGAGACAGAGTTTTGCTCTTGTTGCCCAGGCTGGAGTGCAATGGCCCAATCTCGGCTCGCCGCAACCTCCACCTCCCAGGTTCAAGCAATTCTTCTGCCTCAGCCTCCCGAGTAACTGGGATTACAGGCATGCACCACCACACCCGGTTAATTTTGTTTTTTTAGTAGAGATGGGTTTTTCTCCATGTTGGTCAGGCTGGTCTCAAACTCCTGATCTCAGGTGATCTGCCTGCCTCGGCCTCCCAAAGTGCTGGGATTACAGGCGTGAGCCACTGGACCCAGCCAATAAAAATTGTTAATGCTAGAGATGCTGACCATATTCTGTTAGTGTTTTCCTCCGTATTTTTCACTGACTGACAATCCCCTCACCTTAAGTTTTCATGGCAACTGAATTAGAACTTGGTTTCTGAGTATTTCGTGGAGTTCCCTTTCCCAAAATCTGCACCAAGATCAAGTGTAAATTATCAGATACCTCACACAGGCATGGGCATATTTGTGCTTGTGTTAAAAAAAACTGAGCCAAGAAGTCCAGGCATGGTGGCTCATGCCTGTAATCCCAGCACTTTGGGAGGGTGAGGCGGGCGGATCACTTGAGGTCAGGAGTTCAAGACTAGTCTGGCCAAGATGGTAAAACCCCGTCTCTACTAAAAACATAAAAATTAGCCGGGTGTAGTGGCATACACCTATAATTCCAGCTACTCTGGAAGCTGAGGCAGGAGAATCGCTTGAACCCTGGGAGGCAGAGGTTGTTGAGATCCGGCCACAATACTCCAGCCTGGGCAACTAAGCAAGACTGCATCTCGAAAAAAAAAAAAAAAGCAAAAAATTAGATTATTGCTTCTCAAAATAAGAGAACTGTAGAGAAAAAGCTATCAATATTCCTTGTCATTTAGATCCGATATCTGTGTTATGACTCAATTTGCTATCCTTTTGCAGACATATGTCCATGGTTACTACCTAAATGCAGATGTTTTTTGTTTTTTGTGTTTTTGAAATGTTCTCCTGCCTCAGTCTCCTGAGCAGCTGGGATTACAGGCAGACACCACCATGCCCAGCTAATTTTTGTATTTTTAGTAGAGACGGGGTTTCACCATTTTGGTCAGACTGGTCTCGAACTCCTCATGATCCGCCCACCTCAGCCTCCAAAGTGCTGGGATTACAGGCATAAGCCATGGTGCCTGGTCTGCAGTTTTGTTTTTGTTTTTGTTTTTTTTGAGACGGAGTCTGGCTCTGTCGCCCAGGCTGGTGTGCAGTGGCCAATCTCAGCTCACTGCAAGCTCCGCCTCCCGGGTTTACGCCATTCTCCTGCCTCAGCCTCCCTAGTAGCTGGGACTACAGGCGCCCGCCACCTCGCCCGGCTAGTTTTTATTTTGGTATTTTTTAGTAGAGACGGGGTTTCACCGTGTTAGCCAGGATGGTCTCGATCTCCTGACCTCGTGATCCGTCCGCCTCGGCCTCCCAAAGTGCTGGGATTACAGGCTTGAGCCACCGCGCTCGGCCGCTGTTTTTGTTTTTTAAGACAGAGTCTCACTCTGTTGTCTGGGATGGAGTGAAGTGGCACAATCTCAGCTCACTGCAACCTCTGCCTCCCAGTTTCAAGCAATTCTCCCTGCCTCAGCCTCCCAAGTAGCTGGGATTACAGGTGCCTGCCACCACACCAGGCTAATTTTTTGTATTTTTAGTAGAGACAGGGTTTCACCATGTTGGCCAGGATGGTCTCAACCTCCTGACCTCGTGAGTCGCCTGCCTCAGCCTCCCAAAGTGCTAGGATTACAGGCGTGAGCCACCACACACGGCCCCAGCCTGCAGTTTTAAATTATTTATTCATTTTCTGGTGAAACCGTGAACTACTGAATAATATGGAAAAAAACAAACTTTTTTTTTTGAGATGGGGTCTCGCTTTATTGCCCAGGCTGGAGTGTAGTGGTGCGATCTCAGCTCACTGCAACCTCTGCCTCCTGGGTTCAAGCAATTCTCCCTGCCTCAGCCTCCCAAGTAGCTGGGATTACAGGTGCCCACTACCACCCCTGGCTAATCTTTTTTTTTTTCTTTTTTTGAGACGGAGTTTTGCTCTTGTTGCCCAGGCTGGGGTGCAATGGCGTGATCTCAGGTAACCGCAACCTCCGCCTCCTGGGTTCAAGTGATTCTCCTGCCTTAGCCTCCCAAGTAGCTGTGATTACATGCATGTGCCACCACACCTGGCTAATTTTGTATTTTTAGTAGTGATGGGGTTTCTCCATGTTGGTCAGGCTGGTCTTGAGCTCCCGACCTCAGGTGATCCACCTGCCNCACGGCCCCAGCCTGCAGTTTTAAATTATTTATTCATTTTCTGGTGAAACCGTGAACTACTGAATAATATGGAAAAAAACAAACTTTTTTTTTTGAGATGGGGTCTCGCTTTATTGCCCAGGCTGGAGTGTAGTGGTGCGATCTCAGCTCACTGCAACCTCTGCCTCCTGGGTTCAAGCAATTCTCCCTGCCTCAGCCTCCCAAGTAGCTGGGATTACAGGTGCCCACTACCACCCCTGGCTAATCTTTTTTTTTTTTCTTTTTTTGAGACGGAGTTTTGCTCTTGTTGCCCAGGCTGGGGTGCAATGGCGTGATCTCAGGTAACCGCAACCTCCGCCTCCTGGGTTCAAGTGATTCTCCTGCCTTAGCCTCCCAAGTAGCTGGGATTACATGCATGTGCCACCACACCTGGCTAATTTTGTATTTTTAGTAGTGATGGGGTTTCTCCATGTTGGTCAGGCTGGTCTTGAGCTCCCGACCTCAGGTGATCCACCTGCCTCAGGCTCCCAAAGTGCTGGGATTACAAGCGTGAGCCACCCTGCCCAGCCTAATTTTTTTTTTTTTTTTTTGACACAGAGTCCCGCTCTGTCGCCCAGGCTGGAGTGCAGTAGTGCAATCTCGGCTCACTGCAAGCTCCACCTCCCAGGTTCACACCATTCTCCTGCCTCACCCTCCCGAGTAGCTGGGACTACAGGCACCCACTACCACGCCCGGCTAATCTTTTGTATTTTTAGTACAGACGGGGTTTCACCGTGTTAGCCAGGATGATCTCAATCTCCTGACCTCGTGATCCACCCGCCTCGGCCTCCCAAAGTGTTGGGATTACAGGCGTGAACCACTGCGAAATTTTTTGTATTTTTAGTAGAGATGGGATTTCGCTATGTTGGCCAGGCTGGTCTCCAACTCCTAACCTCAGGTGATCCGCCCTCCTTGGCCTCCCAAAGTGCTGGGATTACAGGCGTGAGCCACCGCGCCAAGGCTTTTTTTTTTTTTTTCTTGAGACAGGGTCTCGCTCTGTCACCCATGCTGAAGTGCAATGGTGGGATCACAGCTCACTGCAGATCTCAACCTTCTGAACTCAAGCCACCCTCCCACCTCAGCCTTCTGAGTAGTTGAAATTACCAGAGTAAGCCACCATGCCCAGCTAATTATTGTATTTTATGTACAGGCGGAGTTTCGCCATGTTGCCCAGGCTGGTCAAACATGTTTCAAAAAAAATTAAAACATGAGCTTTGGCTGGGCGTGGTGGCTCACGCAGGAGAATCACTTGAACTCGGAGGGTGGAGGTTGCGGTGAGCCAAGATCGCACTCCAGCCTGGGCGACAGAGTGAGACTCCGTCTCAAAAACAAATAAACCAACCATGAGCTTCATTCTTTGCATAGCAGTATTCTGTTTGTTCACATAATTAAATATTATAATTACTTGTTTTAAAAAAATTACTGGGATGAAGTGAGGCAGGGAGGAGTAAAGGAGAATGGCAGGGCTAAACTAATGTGGGGTCTTGCAGGCTCTGGGAAAGAGTCTGGACATTATTATTATTTTTTTTTTGAGATGGAGTTTCGCCCTTGTTGCCCAGGCTGGAGTGCAATGGCACCATCTTGACTCAAGGCAACTTCTGCCTCCTGGGTTCAAGCAATTGTCCTGCCTCAGCCTCCCAAGTAGCTGGGATAACAGGCATGTGCCACCACGCCTGGCTAATTTTGTAATTTTAGTAGAGACAGGGTTTCTCCGTGTTGGTCTTGAACTCCTGACCTCAGGTGATCCGCCCACCTCAATCTCCCAAAGTGCTGGGATTACAGGCGTGAGCCACCATGCCCGGTGAGTCTGGACATTATTCTAAATGGAATAGGAAGCCACTGGAGGAATTTAAGCAGAGGTATGACATATCAGATTTTATTTGGCAGCCATGTGAAGAAAAAATTGCAGGAGAGGCAAGATTGGAGGCAGGGAGACATGCGACGAGGTTCTTGCCTTTCTCCAGGGGTGATTAAGACAGAGAATGAGCTGGGCAGTGGAGGTGAGGAGAAAGCCATGCATTCCAGATATGCTTTGAGTTAGAAGATTAAGTGTAGATGACAGGTGATTTTATGTACTGGAAATTAGACTTTCATTGGGCATAATTTTAATATTCTGTGCATAAAGAAATTACATCAATTTGGCCTCTCACCACTTTTTGAGCAAGGTGAGTCCTGAAACAGGTAGAGTTTGAACCATAACAGTTACAATGATCTTTTGCTGAATTTTATCACTATTACACACGTTTTATAAAAATTTAAACATGGCCAGGCACGGTGGCTCATGCCCGTAATCCCAGCACTTTGGGAGGCCAAGGCAGGCTGATCACCTGAGGTCAGGAGTTCGAGACCAGCCTGGACAACATGAAACCCCATCTTTACTAAAATCACAAAAATTAGCCAGGCATGGTGCACATGCCTGTAGTCCCAGCTACTTGGGAGACTGAGGCAGGAGAATGGCTTGAACCCAGAAGATGAAGGTTGCTGTGAGCCGAGATCGTGCCATTGCACTCCAGCCTATGTGACAGAGCGAGAGTCTGTCTCAAAGTCAGGAGTTCGAGACCAGCCTGGACAACATGAAACCCCATCTTTACTAAAATCACAAAAATTAGCCAGGCATGGTGCACATGCCTGTAGTCCCAGCTACTTGGGAGACTGAGGCAGGAGAATGGCTTGAACCCAGAAGATGAAGGTTGCTGTGAGCCGAGATCGTGCCATTGCACTCCAGCCTATGTGACAGAGCGAGAGTCTGTCTAAAAAAAAAAAAAAAAAAAAAAGGCTAAGTGTGGTGGCTCACACCTGTAATTCCAGCATTTTGGGAGGCTGAGGCAGAATTGTTGAATCCGGGAAGCGGAGGTTGCAGTGAGCCTATATTCTGCCACTTCACTCCAGCCTGACCAAGAACAAAACTCCACCAAAAAAAAAAAAAAAAAAAAACCACAAAACAAAAATTAGCTGGGCGTGGTGGTGCACGCCTGTAATCCCAGCTACCTGGGAGGCTAAGGCAGGAGAATTGCTTGAACCCAGGAGGCAGAGGTTGCAGTGAGCCAAGATTGCACCACTGCACTCCAGCCTGGGCAAGAGAGTGAGACATCCTCTAAGAAAAATAAAAATAAAAATTAAATAAATAAATAGGCTGGGCGCGGTGGCTCACGCCTGTAATCCCAGAACTTTGGGAGGCCAAGGTGGGTGGATCACGTGAGGTCAGGAGTTCGAGACCAGCCAGTCTAACATGGTGAAACCCTGTCTCTACTAAAAATACACAAAATTAGCTGTGCGTGGTGCCCGGCGCCTGTAATCCAAGCTACTTGGGAGGCTGAGGCAGGAGACTCTTCAACCCAGGAGGTGGAGGTTGCAGTGAGCCGAGATCACACCACTACACTCCAGCCTGAGCAACAAGAACGAAACTCCATCTCAAATAAATAAATACATAAACAAACATGTAATATGTGTGTTCATGTTTATACTGTTATATAAATGATTCACCCAAATGAATGCGTATCTTTTACCAGGGGCTACACATAGTAGAGAACGCATTTCTGGATTTTTTCTGCATTCGTGGATTTATATTTTTAGTAGAGATGGAGTTTCATAATGTCGGCCAGAGTGGTCTCGAACTCCTGACCTCAAGTAATCCGCCTGCCTTGGCCTCCCAAAGTGCTGGGATTACAGTCCTGAGCCACCAAGCACAGCCTTTTTTTTTTTTTTTTTTTTTTTGAGACAGAGTCTCGCACTGTCACCTGGGCTGGAGTGCAGTGGTGTGATCTCGGCTCACTGCAACCTCGACCTCCTAGGTTCAAGCGATTCTACTGCCTCAGCCTCTTGAGTAGCTGGGATTACAGGTGCCCGAGACAACACCCGGCTAATTTTTTTGTATTTTTAGTAGAGACGGGATTTCACTATATCAGCCAGGCTGGTCTCGAATTCCTGACCTTGTGATCCGCCCGCCACGGCCTCCTAAAATGCTGGGATTACAGATGTGAGCCACCGCGTCCGCCCCTATTTTGTTTTTATGTCAAATACTATAATTAGAAATAATGTATATTAGGTTTCCATTTTATGCCTGTGACCTGCTACCAGGAGAGAAAAAATGAGGAGAGTTAGGTGAAAGGGTAAAGAAAGACAAGAAAAATTGGGAGGAGACCAAGATCATGTCTTTTGTGGGAATATGGATGGAGCTGAGGGCCATTATCCTTATCAAACTAATGCAGGAACAGAAAACCAAATACCACATATTCTCACAAGTGTGAGTTAAATGATGAGAACTCATGAACACAAAGAAGGGAACAACAGACACTGGGGTCTACTTGAGGGGGGGGGTGGGAGGAGAGAGAGGAGCAGAAAAGATAACTATTGGGTACTGGGCTTAATACCTGGGTGATGAAATAATCTGTACAACAAATCGCAGTGACACGACTTCACCTATGCAATAAATCTTCACACGTACCCCCGAACCAAAAATAAAAGTTTTTAAAAAATTGGGAGAAGGAAGAACTCGGCAGAGGAGGGCTAGTTTGCAGGTAATTCCCCTGAAGGACTGCCTGGCTCCTCCCTGGCTTTCCACAACATTTTGTGTTCTTTAAAACATTTTCCCCGGCTAGGCGCTGTGATCCTAGCTCATGCCTGTAATCCTAGCACTTTGGGAGGCCGAGGCTGGAGGATTGCCTGAGCTTAGGAGTTCGAGACCAGCCTGGGAAATATGGTGAAACCCCTTCTCTACTGGAAAAAAAAAAAAATTAGCCGGGCATGGCGGCGTGCGCCTGTCGTCCCAGCTACTCGGGAGGCTGAGGCAGAAGAATTGCTTGAACCCAGGAGGCGGACGTTGCTGTGAGCCGAGATCTCACCACTGCACTCCAACCTGGCGACATAGTGAGACTCCTTTACACACACAAAAATATTTGCCTCAAAGAAGTTGAGGTAGGGGGGACGTGCATTGTTACAATGCAAATCCTTTCGCATTAAATCCTTTAATAGCTCTCAGTGTGGCCTGCAGACTAAAACCCCAAATCCTTAACGTGTCCCAGTTTGGTATTTTCCTACGCTTGGTCGACCCGGCCCACCCGCTTCCCGGTTCTTTAAGGGCGGAGCCTAGCTCTTTTCTGCCATGTGGCCTTACAGACTGGTTCCCGGGACAAGAACTGGGTACTTCTCCCTACCCAAGCTTTCGTTCGTTTTTTATTCCTGGCCACCCCCTCCCCCTCTCCCATTTCTCTGCTCTCCTGTTCATTCCTTTAGAGCGATTACTTTCTGTGACATCCATTCGCGTCCATTCAGACATATTATCCAAAAGACAGACGCTCATCCGTCTAGGCAGTCAGGCTCCAAGAGAGGAGCCCAGTCGGTCTGACTCCCGGAAACTCCGTGCACTGGGTCAGCCACATAGTAGGCGTCTACTGGAGACTTTGTTTAGGTCAGTGAGTCAACGCAGGCAGCAGCTGAATCAGGAGAGAGTCCCCAACGCAGACAAAGGGGCTCCTGAGACCCTTCGGGGCGCCGAGGCCCAGGTTTCGTCTCCCTCTGCTGCAGCAATGCCGTCGACTCAAAGGCGCTCAGAGCTGGGGAACTGGTTCTAGCAAACAGCACAATCTCGCCCGAATCCTGGTCCGCAGTAACTCGATCTTTCCCTTAGGCGGCGCTTCTAGTCGCAGGCGCCCAGTTCAGCGCGAGGCATCACGGGATTTGTAGTCTCCGTAGGCATATACCCACCACGCTTGCGCACCGGTGAGGCGCGCACCGCCCCGCTCCACGCCCCTTTCAGGATTCGGGTCCTCGTAAGGAGCAGTCCAGGCGACAGCGTTCCAACCTAATAAGCCTCTCTCGCCCGCCGGGGACAAGCCGGGCTGGAGAAAGAATCTGCTCTTCGGAGGCTGGCGCAGTGCCTTGGAAGGCGGCCAGAATCCCCACACACACCCGCCCCGGAAGTGAGCGGCTCCTGGCGCAGGGCATTGTGGGGGGCGTAGTCTCTTTCTCAGGCGGTCCTTCGCGGCGTCCCCGGGGCCGACTCCCGAGCGCAGGCGGGCAGCCAGGCGGGCGGCGCGGCGCGGGCCGGCAGGAAGCGTATTCTGGGCACGGGGCGCCGGGCGGGCCGGCTGCGCCGAGCGGCAGTGGTGGGATACCACCCAAGGGCTCGCGCGGCGCCGCCCGTCGAGGGGCGGG
>NW_016814762.1:901682-929529 GCF_001698545.2 Rhinopithecus bieti | reverse complement strand
CGTCGAGGGGCGGGCGGCGGCGGAGCCACTGGGCCGTCGAAGGGCGCAGGAGGCCGGTGGGCCGGGCCGGGCCGCGAGGCGCAGCCATGCCTGGCTTTACGTGCTGCGTGCCAGGCTGCTACAACAACTCGCACCGGGACAAGGCGCTGCACTTCTACACGTTTCCAAAGGACGCTGAGTTGCGGCGCCTCTGGCTCAAGAACGTGTCGCGTGCCGGCGTCAGTGGGTGCTTCTCCACCTTCCAGCCCACCACAGGCCACCGTCTCTGCAGCGTTCACTTCCAGGGCGGCCGCAAGACCTACACGGTACGCGTCCCCACCATCTTCCCGCTGCGCGGCGTCAATGAGCGCAAAGTAGCGCGCAGACCCGCTGGGGCCGCGGCCGCCCGCCGCAGGCAGCAGCAGCAGCAGCAGCAACAACAGCAGCAGCAGCAACAGCAGCAGCAGCAGCAGGCGTCACCCTCTGCCTCCACTGCCCAGACTGCCCAGCTGCAGCCGAACCTGGTGTCTGCTTCCGCGGCCGTGCTTCTTACCCTTCAGGCCGCTGTAGACAGCAGTCAGGCTCCGGGATCCGTGCCGCCGGCGCCCATCACTCCCACTGGAGAAGACGTGAAGCCCATCGATCTTACAGTGCAAGTTGAGTTTGCAGCCACAGAGGGCGCAGCCGCTGCGGCCGCCGCGTCGGAGTTACAGGCTGCTACCGCAGGGCTGGAGGCTGCCGAGTGCCCCATGGGCCCCCAGTTGGTGGTAGTAGGAGAAGAAGGTTTCCCTGATACTGGCTCCGACCATTCGTACTCCTTGTCGTCAGGCACCACGGAGGAGGAGCTCCTGCGCAAGCTGAATGAGCAGCGGGACATCCTGGCGCTGATGGAAGTGAAGATGAAAGAGATGAAAGGCAGCATTCGCCACCTGCGTCTCACCGAGGCCAAGCTGCGCGAAGAACTGCGCGAGAAGGATCGGCTGCTTGCCATGGCTGTCATCCGCAAGAAGCATGGAATGTGAACTGGTGCCCCGGCGGCCTGCTGGACTCCCAGACCCCATCCACCCAGGGGACTGCAGGCCATTGTTGAACTCCTCTATACTCCTGGGGCACTGGTTGACAGTACTGAGGCTTAAGGCAGCTGGACTCTCTTGCTGGTGACCTGGCATCCTCAACTGTTTCCTCCTGAAGTGGAAGCTGGGGCCTTAGACTCTGCCCTGGTGACACCAGCAATTATGACTTTGTCTACCCTTCCTCCCCAGTTATTGTTGCAGATTCTGGTTAAGCAGAGGCTTCAGAACCACTGAACTTGAAACTTACCCTCTAGGGATGCAGGTGGTATGTCCAGGGACTATGGGTTTGGGATAAACCATACCTTAAGGTTGGTCAGCAGACAACTCTAATGTGTGTAGTGATAAGAGATTCAAGTAACATCAGTTCTCCTTTTCATGCTTTTCCTTCCCAGGTGCAGCCTGTGATTCTGATGGGGACTGGTAAATCTGTGCCTCTGCTTCCTAGGATTTATTTTCCCAGGAGACCATTTACAAGGGGATCTGGATGATCTGCTGATGGAGATCCAGCTTGCCAGGGACTTAGGTTTATCCTGTTTTGTTTGCTACTGGTTACAAATTCTATTTTCTGTACAATTAGTCAGACTAAAGTTTTCACTGTGTTTGTTTGGCAAAACAAATTAAACAAAAAGTAAGGTTTTTATTTGGGTCTCGCCATTTTATTTTACAAAACATAGTTAAATGTCCTTGAAACATGGGGAAATAGGCCTCAGCCTATTTGAAAGACCAGGCTGACCCTGAAAGTAGAGATGCTTATGACCAGGTTTTTCCAAAAATGGACCCTAAGCACATGGATCCTGGCCTTACAAGGTCCTCACAGAGTTCCTGGCCCAGCTCACCCTAAAGAGTTTGGAAACTGCACCAAATGGGCCCAGTTTGTCCGTGGGTTATCTCCCTGTATCCTTTCAACAAGAAGGACCAACTGGTAACTAAACTATATTGTGATAGTTCGCCTTTGAGGGTTTTGAATTCTCAGCTGGGATTGAATTTTGCTCACCATGACATCCCTTAGGCTTAGCACAGCCTCTGGTATGCATGTGCATGGAGTTACTCTACGAACCAGTAAGACCACAGCTGGAGCTAGCCAGAGCTGCTTCAGGCACAAGGACTCTTGTATAGATACCTTGGCCTTGGTACACCTTTGGTGTGACAGATCTGTATTCACAGAGGGCATTAAGAAGTTGGGAGGTGTGATCCCTTGACTCATTTTCTTGGTTGCCTCTAATTTTTTTTTTTTTTTTTTTTTGAGATGGAGCTTTGCTCGTGTCGCCCAGGCTGGAGTGCAATGGTATGATCTCAGCTCACTGCAACCTCTGCCTCCTGGGTTCACGCGATTCTCCTGCCTCACCCTCTCGAGTAGCTGGGATTACAGGCGCCGGCCACCACATCTGGCTGATTTTTGTATTTTCAGTAGAGACAGGATTTCACCATGTTGGCCAGGCTGGTCTCGAACTTCCGACCTCAGGTGATCCGCCTGCCTCTGCCTCCCAAAGTGCTGAGATTACAGGTGTGAGCCACCCGCCCAGCTTCTATCTTTTCTTAGATTGGATATTGTAGGGGCAAGGATGACATTGTTTTTGTCTGTAGCTCCAAGTAATTTAGCTCAAAGCCAGTGTCTCGAAGTGAATGCCTTTAAAGCTGTGGGTTTACTGTGGGTGGTGGGATACAAATAGAGACTTTCAGACCCCATAAAATATGACTTCCTTCTGTTACTTATGGACAAAGCCATCTGCCTGGGGACTTGCCTGTGGCAACATGCTGGAATGGTCCTAAAACTCAAGTCTCTGTTTCCCTTCTAGTCCCTTAGCACTGAGTTGGGAAAGAAGTCTGGTGGGGAAGAAGGGGTGAGACATAAGTTGTGTGGGTGCCTGGTTGGGGGATGGACTGGAACTCTGCCTTCCTAGGGTTAGATCTGGCTGGTAATCAGGTGGTGGAAGCACAGCAGTGCCCTTTGTTGCTCCTATTGGGCCCGTCTCTCAATCTTCCGGGTTTCCTTCCGTGGAGTGAGGTCTTTTCCAGGCTGTAGCCATGCTCTTCAGTGCATCCTTGAGCTCCTGTTTATTGAAGGGACTTCTGCTGTTTCTGCCTTGGCTCCCTTGAGGCTCTCAACAGTACTCCCTGGACCCTCTCTGGTGTTTGGAGGTTATGGGCAGTGTTTTGGCTTCTTAGGGAGAAGAAGACAGTTCACAGAGCAATGGAGATCCCAGATGCAGATGTACAAGCGGGGCAATGCAAGGTTCTCACCAGCTGAGTAGTAAGCATCTAGTCTGACAAAGTGTAATGTTGACAGACCTGAGATTTAAAAAACAAGCGTGGTCCGATCTTACCAGTCATCTCTTGAAGGGGTAGCCTAGGGGTGGGTAAAGGTGCAAAACTCTTCTGGAAGAACGTCAGTACTGAGAGATCTCCGGCCAGGAGGGAAGGCTAGGAGTTGCCTGGAGAGGCCTTGCAGCCATTTCCCTTACTTGTGGTACCCCAGGTTGGCTGCAGATGTCTTTGCCAAGCACAGGTCTGACCTAGAGACTGGACTTACCACAAATGTTTGTGTTACCAAGGAAACAATGAAATGGGCGTTGAAAGGAAAGGGCAATGGGTAGGAAGAGAACTATTTACAATCTGGTCACTTAAATCACAGGGAAATTTTGGGTGAGTCAGTTATTTCTTTCCTCATTAATAAAAATGAAACACTTAGCTGCTATGTCTGCTGCAAAAAAACCTTACAGAATGTTTTGGGGACTCCTGACTGTAGAAGTTTGAGGGTAACCTCTCCAGCCAAGCCCCACCTGAGGGACATCTGAGTCTCCGGCCCAAGAACAGCCTAGCCTGCTCGAAACCAGCTTTGGGCCCAGCTCGCCCAGGGGCAGGCGAACGAATGTTACAATTGCAAGAGCTTTGCGTTCCGCCCGGGATGGTTAAGGCCACACAGCTCGAAAGAGCAGCAGCGGCAGCCATAGCCCCAAGGGGAAGGGGTTTCGTGAGCGGAAACGGCCCAGGGGCCCAGGGAGGGGCAGCTGGGCCAGCTTGGGGCCGGGCTGGGCTCCCACGGAGGCGGGGCCAACCCCCACCCCAGTGCACAGACCGGGCGGGGCCGAGCCAGCTGAGACCAGGCAACAACTGAGCCCTGACCCTAGCGGGGCGCCAACCTCCAGTGTTCCAGAGGCTTCCACTAGACCACAATTCTCAGGGGCTTGCCCCGGCAGCCTCACTCCCTGGCTTAGACTCACCTCCCGCGCTGCGGGCCGTGGCTGGGCCTCCGCGCATAGCACACCGGGAATTGTAGTTTTCTCTCGGCGTGCTCATGCCGGAAAGGGGGGGCGGTGGGACTGCGTCTCCCAGAGTGCAGCGGGGCGGGCGAAGGAAGGCAGGGGGGAAGGGACAGTCGGTCGCAGACCGCGCTGGGTTGCCGCCGCCGCCGCTGCCGCCATCGTGCCAGCCCCTCGGGTGAGTGTCGGGGCCAGCACGCCGGGGCGGGGGCTGGGCCGCAGGAGCCGCTCTCCGGGCTGCCGGGACGCTCCGCTGAGAGTCCCCGGGCGGCCCCTCCCCTCCCCCCCCCGGCGGCCCGAAGCCGCGCGGGGCCCGGGCCATGTGTCGAGCGCGGCTCCGCCTCCCGCCGGTCCTGTGAGGCGGCGGCCGGGGGGAACGCAGAGAGAGCCAGCCAGGCGCCTATCTGGGCCGTACCGTGCTGGTGGCTGCTGCACTGGCCTGCGCCATGGCCGGGCCTTTTTCTCTAGTCGGGACCATCCGGATGGGGCCTTACGGCCCCGCCCCGTCTAGCCTGGCCCGGCCTGCGCGAGCCCCGCAAGCTCTGCAGGCTGGCTAGCGGGCAGACCCCAGTCCCACGTCCTGCTACCCACCTACGAAGGATCCGGGGATGGGCAGCGCCACCCGGCCCGCTCCAGAGTCAGCATGGGTAAGGGCGCCCGCCTGCCGCAGCCGGGGCTTGGGCCCCTCACCCTGTTCCCGACCATAGCCCGGCCGGGGTGTAGGTGAACGCCCCCTGCTTGTCTGCCCCTCGGGAGTGTACGTTTATTACCGCTCCCTCTGTGGAGCCCGTACTAGAGTTCTCGCAGGGAGGGCAGGGTCAGGGAATATGAGGCGGGAGGGGATTCCACTGGAGACTTTACCCCTGCCTGGGCCTGATGGGGTGAGGCGGCTCCTGGCGGGTAGGCCCAGTCCACGCCCTTCTCTATCAGTGACCAGGCCCCAGCGGCAACATAGAATTGCCCCGCAGGAGAGGATGACTTCGTAATAATGGGATGTTAAGGTGGGACTTAAGGCACGGGAAAGTAGAATTCAGGCCTGAGGTTCTTGAGCCTAGTGCTAAACCAAAACCTGGGCTGGAAGGGGCCTTGGTGTGGAGCATGTAGATTTCAGACTTTGTGGGGCCCTTGCGAAGCCTGGGCGGCAGAACTAGGGCTGGAAGCTGCAGAAAGTCTGGCTTCCCCTCACTTGCTTGCTCACTTCCCAACAACTGGAGCCGCCTATAAACAGGCAGGAACGTGGTTGCTTTATGAAATTGCCCTTACTGCTGCCATCAGAGACCCTACTGAGTTCTGGGAGAAGGGTTATCTTTGACCAGAGAATACTATCCTGATAGCCTTTGTCAAGGCGCTTCTGATTGAGAGATGGTAAATTTAGGAACCAGTCCAGAGAAGATCTTGGAACTAGGGGAGAGATGGCATGTAAAGCCTTGATTTCTCTGAGCCGCAGTCTTTCCAGAGACTAAAGAAGCAGCTCAGGCCTGGCGCGGTGGCTCACGCCTGCAATCCCAGCACTTTGGGAGGCCAAGGCCAGCGGATCACCTGAGGTCAAGAGTTCCAGACCAGCATGGCCAACATGGCGAAAGTGCATCTGTACTAAAAATACAAAAATTAGCTGGACGTGGTGGTGCACGTCTGTAATGATAGCTACTCAGGAGACTGAGGCAGGAGAATTGCTTGAACCCGGGAAGTGGAGATCGCAGTGAGCTGAGATCGCAGTGAGCTGAGATCACACCACTGCACTCCAGCCTGGGTGACAGGGCAAGACTCTGTCTTAAAAAACAAAAAAATGCAGGGCCGGGCGCGGTGGCTCAAGCCTGTAATCCCAGCACTTTGGGAGGGCGAGACGGGCGGATCACAAGGTCAGGAGATGGAGACCATCGTGGCTAACACGGTGAAACCCCGTCTCTACCAAAAATACAAAAAACTAGCCGGGCGAGGTGGCGGCGCCTGTAGTCCCAGCTACTCGGGAGGCTGAGGCGGGAGAATGGCGTGAACCCAGGAGGCGGAGCTTGCAGTGAGCTGAGATCTGGCCACTGCACTCCAGCCTGGGTGACAGAGCGAGACTCTGTCTCAAAAAAAAAAAAAAAAAAAAAATGCTGGGTATGGTGGCGCGCACCTGTAATCCCAGCTAGCTACTCAGGAGGTTGAAGCAGGAGAATCGCTTGAATCCGGGAGGCAGAAGTTGCAGTGAGCAGAGAGCATGGCACTGCACTCCAGCCTGGGCGACAGAACAAGACTCCGTCTCAAAAAAAAAAAAAAAAAAAAAAAAGCAGCAGCTCAATCTCTGCAGCCCTGGCCTCAGCAGGAAGCAGAATATCAGGGCTCTTAGAAGGACTGATTGAGACCCAAGGTGAAGAAGGCAACTGCCCCTACATTTTTTTTTCTTCCCCCTTGAGTATTTTCCCAGGTAATGTTTTTCTGGTCATTTCTGGTCACTTCTTCCAAGTACTCATGACTTACATGTTTTCTTGCATATGAATTGCTCTGCCTAGTTATTTTCCCTGGTCGGGAAGAACAGGCAAGGATGCTGCTCAGATCTTACCAAACCCTGCCTTCTCTCTGGATTTAACTTTCCTAGTCCATATTCTGGCCCATGAGGACATGGAAATCAGGTTCATCCAAGAGGGACTACCCACAGGACAATGAGGTGAAATCTAGAACTAGAAGCAGTTATTTCAAGACTCTGTAGATTGTCTGGATTGCTACTTTCTAGGACACAGATTTCAGGTGAGCTGGCTTATGGCTCTGGCTTAGTTTGCGTATTTCGTGGCCCTGGGTGGCTTGACCAAGAGAGTTTTTTTTTGTTTGTTTTTTGTTTCTTTAGAGACAGAGTCTCGCTCTGTCACCCAGACTGGAGTGCTGTGGTGCACTCTCGGCCCACTGCAACCTCTGCCTCCTGGGTTCAAACAATTCTCCTGCCTCAGCCTCCCAAGTAGCTGGAACTACAGGTGCATACCACCATACCTGGCTAATTTCTGTATTTTTATTAGAGATGGGGTTTCACCATATTTGTCAGGCTGGTCGAACTCCTGGCCTCAGGTGATCTACCTGCCTTGGCCTCCTAAAGTGTTGAGATTACAGGCATGAGCCACCACGCCTGGCCTGTTTTTGTTTTTTTGAGACAAGATATTGCTTCGCCCTCCAGGTTGGAGTGCAGTGGCTCAGTTGTGGCCAACTGTAGCCTCGACCTCCCGGGCTCAAGTAATCCTCCCTTTCATTCTCGCAAGTAGCTGGGACTACAGGCATGTATTACTACAATAAAAAAATTACAAATTTTTTATTTTTTATTTTTTTATTTTTTTTGAGACGGAGTCTCGCTCTATCGCCCAGGCTGGAGTGCAGTGGCCGAATCTCAGCTCACTGCAGGCTCCGCCTCCCAGGTTCACGCCATTCTCCTGCCTCAGCCTCCCGAGTAGCTGGGACTACAGGCGCCCGCCACCTCGCCCGGCTAGTTTTTTGTATTTTAGTAGAGACGGGGTTTCACCGGGTTAGCCAGGATGGTCTCGATCTCCTGACCTCGTGATCCGCCCGCCTTGGCCTCCCAAAGTGCTGGGATTACAGGCTTGAGCCACCGCGCCCGGCCTATTTTTTTTTTTTATTTATTTATTAGACAGAGTCTTGGTCTTTCGCCCAGGCTGGAGTGCAATGGCACGATCTCAGCTCACTGCAACCTCCGCCTCCGGGGTTCAAATGACTCTCCTGCCTCAGCCTCCCGAGTAGCTGGGACTACAGGGGCTCGCCACCACGCCTGGCTATTTTTGTAATTTTAATAGAGACGGGGTTTCACCATATTGGTCAGGCTGGTCTTGAACTCCTGACCTCAGGTGATCCACCTGCCTTGGCCTCCCCAAAGTGCTGGAATTATAGGCGTGAGCCACTGATCCCAGCCTAATTTTATTTTTATTTTTTGTAGTGATGTGATCTCCATATATTGCCCAGGCTGGTCTCAAACTCCTGAGTTCAAGTGATACTCCCACCTCAGCCTCCCAAAGTGCTGGGATTACAGACGTGAACAATTGCCGAGTGATCACAAGGGTTTTCTTCAGGGTGAAAAAGATACTTTTCCTTCTCCAAGGTTACTCAAGAGTAGGAGGAATTCAGGTGCCTCCCTCTCATTCCAACCTCTAGAAGTTCCCTGTAACTTCTTTGTCTGAGGTCAGCTAGCCATCGCTAGGCATCCTGATCCTGATAATTCGTTAACGTTTCTGGAACTTGGCAGGCCATCTAGGTCTCAGATATAAGAGAAGTACCCTGAGGTTCTCCAGGATCTGTCTGCATCCTCTGTTCATGTAAGGCTGACTTGGAAGTGGGACCTGGCATGCGGTGGTTGGGATTTGGCTGCACAAGGATGAGGTGGGATATCAAGATGCTTAAGTTCTCAATTAGCTCAGAATTATGTCCTTTCATGTATAGAGGCCTATCTGCCTATCACTTTTTTTTGAGCCAGAGTCTTGCTCTGTTGCCCAGGCTGGAGTGCAGTGGCGCCATCTTGGCTCACTGCAATCTCCGCCTCCTGGGTTCAAGCGATTCTCCTGCCTCAGCCTCCCGAGTAGCTGGGGTTACAGGCACCCACCACCACACCCGGCTAATTTTTGTATTCTTAGTAGAGATGGGGTTTCACCATATTCGTCAGGCTGGTCTTGAACTCCTGACCTCAAGTGACCACTCACCTCGGCTGCCCAAAGTGCTAGGATTACAGGTGTTAGCCACCGCGCCTGGCTGAGCCCATCTCTTCTCTCTGAGCCATGTCTTGTTTTATTCTGCTGCCTTTGGAGTTGGTGGTTTGGGAGGGGAAGAATTACTTAAGAGAGACACAGCCTAGGCAGGGTGCGGTGACTCAGGCCTGTAATCCCAGCACTTTGGGAGGCCAAGGTGGGCAGATCAGGAGGTCAGGAGTTCGAGACTAGCCTGGCCAATATAGTGAAACTCTGTTTCTATTAAAAATACAAAAATTAGCCGAGCATGGTGGCGGGTGCCTGTAATCCCAGCTACTTAGGAGGCTGAGGCAGGAGAATCGCTTGAACCCAGGAGGAGGTTGCAGTGAGCCAAGATTGTGCCACTGCACTCTAGCCTGGCGACAGAGTGAGACTCTGTCTCAAAAAATAAAAGGAGACACAGAATTTTTTTTTTTTTTTATACTTTAAGTACTAGGGTACATGTTCACAACGTGCAGGTTTGTTACATATGTATACATGTGCCATGTTGGTGTGCTGCACCCATTAACTCCTCATTTACATTAGGTGTATCTCCTAATGCTATCCCGCCCCGCCACCCACGACAGGCCTGGTGTTTGATGTTCCCCACCCTGGAGACACAGAATTTTCAAATTTCAGAACTAGGCCGGGCGCAGTAGCTCAAAACTCCTGTAATCCCAATACTTTGGGAGGCTGAGGAGGGTGGACCAATTGAGGTCAGGAGTTCGAAATCAGCCTGACCAACATGGAGAAACCCTGTCTCTACTAAAAATACAAAAATTAGCTGGGCGTGGTGGTAGATGCCTATAATCCCAGCTACTCTGGAGACTGAGGCAGGAGAATCGCTTGAACCTGGGAGGTGGAGTTTGCAGTGAGCTGAGATGGTGCCATTGTACTCCAGCCTGGGCAACAACAGCGAAACTCCGTCTCGGAAAAAAAAAAATTCATAACTAGAAGCCACCTTATATCAAAAATTCTAGGATTCAGCACCAGCTCCGAAGCTGGAGCATCGCTTGAGGCCAGGAGTTCAAAACCAGCCTTGTCAACATTGCAATACCTATTTCTACAAAAGAAAAATAAAAAAATAGCTAGTGTGGTTATGGTGTTGTATACCTGTAGTTCCAGCTGCTCAAGAGGCTGCAGGAGGTCAAGGTTCCGTGAGCTATGATCATGCCACTGCACTGTAGACTGGGACACTCCAGCAAGACCCTGTCTCTAAAAAAAAAAAAAGCTAGGATTCCCTTAATGAAGCACTGGTATCTTTTTTTTTCTTTTTTCTTTTCACCCAGGCTGGGGTGAAGTGTCACTCTTGCCCAGGCTGGAGTGTAGTGGCACAATCTCAGCTCACTGCAACCCCCGCCCCCCAGGTTCAAGCGTTTCTCCTGTGTCAGCCTCCCAAGTGGCTGGGATTATACCCGCCTGCCATCACACCTGGCTAATTTTTATATTTCTAGTAGAGATGGGGTATTTTCATGTTGGCCAGGCTGGTCTCAAACTCCTGACCTCAGGTGATCCGCCCACCTCGGCTTCCCAAAGTGCTGGGTTTATAAGCGTGAGCCACCATGCCTTTCTTCCTTCCTTCCTTTCTTTCTTTTCTTTCTTTTCATTTATTTATTTATTTGGGACGGAGTTTCGCTCTTGTTGCCCAGGCTGGAGTGCAATGGCGCGATCTTGGCTCACTGCAACCTCCGCCTCCTGGATTCAAGCGATTCTCCTTCCTCAGCTTCCTTAGTAGCTGGGATTACAGGCATGTGCCACCACGCCTGGCTGATTTTATATTTTTAGTAGAGACAGGGTTTCTCCATGTTGGTGAGGCTGATCTCAAACTCCTGACCTCAGGTAATCCATCCACCTTGGCCTCCCAAAGTGCTGGGATTACAGGCATGAGCCACCGCGCCTGGCCTTTTTTCTTTTTAAAATTTTTCTTAGTGTACATCAGCAGCCTTTATATTTTATTTTAATGAGATAAGGTCTCACTCTTTCACCAACAGCGAGACCCTGTCTTTATTTATTTATTTATTTTATTTTATTTTATTTTATTTTATTTATTTATTTTTTTGAGATGGAGTCTCCCTCTGTCGCCCAGGCTGGAGTGCAATGGCGTGATCTCAGCTCACTGCAAGCTCCGCCTCCCGGGTTCATGCCATTCTCCTGCCTCAGCCTCCCAAGTAGCTGGGACTCCAGGTGCCTGTCACCACGCCTGACTAATTTTTTGTATTTTTAGTAGAGACGGGGTTTCACCGTGTTAGCCAGGATGGTCTCAATCTTCTGACCTCGTGATCCTCCCGCCTCAGCCTCCCAAAGTGCTGGGATTACAGGCGTGAGCCACTGCACCTGGTGCTAGATGCTGTCTTTAAAATAAATTAAATAAATAAAAACTAGCCAGATATGGTGGTGGGTGCCTATAATCCCAGCTACTTGGGAGGTGAGGCAAAAGGATCACTTCAGCCTGGAAGTTCAAGTCTGCAGTGAGCTGTGATTATGTCACTGCTAAAGTGCAGTGATGCCATCTCAGCTCACTGCAGCCTTGACCTCCTGGGCTCAAGCAGTCCTCCCACCTCAGCCTCCTGAGTAGCTGGGATTACAGATGCTCACCATCACGCCCGGCTAATTATTATTATTATTTTTGAGATGGAGTCTCACTCTTGCCCAGGCTGGAGTGCAGTGGCACAATCTCGCTCACAGCAATCTCTGCCTTCCAGGTTCAAGTGATTCTCCTGCTTCAGCTTCCTGAGTAGTTGGGACTACAGGCTCCCGCCACCATGCTCGGCTAATTTTTGTATTTTTAGTATAGACAGGGTTTCACCATATTGGCCAGGCTGGTCTCGAACTCCTGACCCTGTGGTCCGCTCAGCCTCCCAAAGTTCTGGGATTACAGGGCCACACCTGCTAATCTTTATATTTTATTTTTTAGTTTTTGTGAAGACAAAAGTCTCACTATCTTGCCCACGCTGGTCTTGAACTCTGGGCTCAAGTAATCCTCCCTCCTCAGCCTCCCAAAGTCCTGGGATTACAGACGTGAGCCACCGTGCCTGGCCAAGTTATACAACTTTTTGTAGAGATGGGATCTCACTGTGTTGCCCAGGCTGGTCTCAGAACTGTTGAGCTCAGGTGATCCTCCTTTCTCAACCTCCCAAGTACTGGGATTATAGGGAACAGCTACCACGCCTTGTCTGTTGTGCGTGGCCTTCTTTTTGAGATGGAGTCTCACTCTGTCACCCAGGCTGGAGTGCAGTGGCACGATCTCAGCTCACTGCAACCTCTGCCTCCCAGGTTCAAGCGATTCTCCTGCCTCAGCCTCTCGAGTAGCTGGGACTACAGGCATGCACCACCATGCCCAGTTAATTTTTGTATTTTTAATAGAGATGGGGTTTCACCATGTTGGCTATGATGATCTCGATCTCTTCAACTCTTGGTCTGCCCACCTCGGCCTCCCACAATGCTGGGATTACAGGCATGAGCCACCGCGTGCCTGGCCTGTGCGAGACCTTCTAATCCCTTTCCTGGAGCATGGGTTTGTGGCTTCTGCTCCTTTCACTGAGACCCTCTTATGGTCACTTTAAGTGCCCAATAATTGTTCCTGGGGTGGTACCCATCAGGGGATCTTCCCAGGCGCCAGACAGGAATTCTCCACAGAGGTGGGAGGTTCAGCAGATCTGGTCAGGGAGGCTCCTTGGATGTACCTTCAACAGATGGCCGTTGCCTGGGAGCTTACAGAGGGAAGCCAGAGACAGCAGGGACTTTGGAAATACCAATAGTGCTTGCTTTAGAATGCAATTCAGACCATTTTCCTTGAGGCCTCCGGGACAGAGGAATAATCCTTTTGGGGTAAGGGGAGTGAATCCAAAAAGTTTTCCACAGAATGGACATCGAAAGTTGGGCATGATTTCTTGGCCGGGCACGAGGCTCACACCTGTAATCCCAGCACTTTGGGAGGCCAAGGTGGGTGGATCATCTGAGGTCAGGAGTTTGAGACCAACCTGGCCAACGTGGAAAAACCCCATCTCTACTAAGATTCCAAAAACTTAGCCGGGCATGGTGGCAGGTGCCTGTAATCCCAGCTACTCGGGAGGCAAGAGAATCGTTTGAACCTGGGAGACTGAAGTTGCGGTGAGCCAAGATCGCGCCACTGCACTCCAGCATGGGTGACAAAAGGAGATCTCTGTCTTAAAAAAAAAAAAAAAAGTTTGAGCCGAACCTTGTGCTGGGTGCTGGATTTTTTTTTTTTTTTTTTTTAATGTTTAATTAATGTTTTGATAGGGCATTTGAGAATGATGTTTGTGTGTTTGCAGTTCAGTTTGAGTTGGCTACCCCTTTTCTAGCTTTGAGATTCTGTGATTCTCTCTTCCTTTGATCATGTATGGCAGGAATTCTTAAGTCCCTCTCTCGGGGAGCCAGCAGTGTTTGGATTATCCTTGGAGTGATTTAGGCCATGTAATAATATTCACCCTCTTTTTCCTCACCCTATCAGCTGGAGTGTGCCCTCCTGGGCAGAATGCTTTGCTTGGGTCTGGGTTTGGCTGGGAACGTGTCTTAGTGGCCAAGGGAGAGGGACACGAGGCCCAGGGTGGCCTGCCTAGGGACCCCAGGGCTCCTACTGCAGGGTGACCAGTGGCCAAGAACTTCTTTTCACTGCCTTGGGCGTTACTCATTTGTTGCTGTACCTGCTGTGTGCCAGCTCCCTAAGCCCCCAGGCTGGAGACAGGGCCGCTATGGAGATGGGGAACTTTCCTCATGAGAGAGGGGTTTCTGGGGTACCTGGGAACTGAGGGCTGTTTGCCCCAGTGTCTTCAGTAAACTGGAGGAATTTTGGAATGTTTGTTTCTTAAAACCTCGAATGATTCCATCAGAGCCAGTGGGTCTCCCCAGGGCAGAAACTGGAAAGCTTGTTGCCCCAGGAAGGAACTCTGTGTGGAGATACTGGTTCCACTTGGAGGTGGTTTCAGGACTACGAGAATGCAAATTCTGATGTCTCTAAGGTGTAAAGGTGCTTTGACCTGCTGAGTAGGTGCTCAGGTTCTTCCATTCTAAGGCTCATGGAGCTTGCTGATTTCGTAGGGGAAGACAAGGCCTGGGCTGCATTCCTTGCCACCCGATTTTTTTTTTCGAGGGGTTGGGGAAAATGAGAATAACTTTATTTCATTGCGGGGAGTGGGCAGACGTCCAGCCTTAGAACTTCTGGAACTGCTTCTTGGTGCCAACGGCCTTGGTGCCCTTGAACACGATGAAGCGCACTGTCTTGCTCAGGGGCTGGCACTCACCCACTGTTATATTGTGGCCAATGTGGACGTCCCTGAAGCAGGTGGAAAGGTGTATGGACATGTTCTTGTGCTACCTGATTTTGTCACTTAGGTGCTTTCTGCTACTCCACATTGGCTCTCAGCTGTTCGCATCTTGGCCGGTTTTTTTTTTTTTTTTTTTGAAGACAGTTTCCCTCTGTCGCCCAGGCTGAAGTGCTGTGGTGTGATTTCAGCTCACTGCAACCTCCACCTCCCAGGTTCAAGCAATTATTTGCCTCAGCCTGCTGAGTAGCTGGGATTACAGGCACCCACCACCATGCCCGGCAAATTTTTGTTGTTGTTTTTTTTTTTTTTTTTGAGATGGAGTCTCACTCTTTGTCGCCCAGGCTGGAGTGCAGTGGCGCAATCTCGGCTCACTGCAAACTCCGCCTTCCGGGTTCACACCATTCTCCTGCCTCAGCCTTCTGAGTAGCTGGGACTACAGGCGCCTGCCACCACACCTGGCTAATTTTTTGTATTTTTAGTAGAGACGGGGTTTCACCGTGTTAGCCAGGATGGTCTTAATCTCCTGACCTCATGATCCACCCGCCTCAGCCTCCCAAAGTGAAATTTTTGTATTTTTAATAGAGACAGGGTTTCGCCATCTTGGCCAGGCTGGTCTTGAACTCCTGACCTCGTGATCCACCTGCCTCGGTTTCCCAAAGTGCTGGGATTACAGGGGTGGGCCACCGCGCCCGGCCCAGTTTTGTTTTGTTTTGTTTTGTTTCTTTTTGAGTTGGAGTTTCACTCTCATTGCCCAGGCTGGAGTGCAGTGGCACGATTCTGGCTCACTGCAACCTCTGCTTCCCGGGTTCAAGCAATTCTCCTGCCTCAGCATCCGGAGTAGCTGGGATTACAGGCACCTGCCACCACGCATGGCCAATTTTTTGTATTTTTAGTAGGGACAGGGTTTCATCATGTTGGCCAGGCTGGTCTTGAACTCTTGACCTTAGGTGATCCACTTGCCTTGGCCTCCCAAAGTGCTGGGTTTACAAGTGTGAGCCACTGTGCTGGCCCCATCTCAGCCAGTTTTGTGGACATTCTAATGCTAGCTATGCCAGTGGCTTTTTGTGGTCTTAAATTCTTTCTTAACCTCTTGGAGTCTTTGTTTCCTTGTCTATAAAGTGAAGATAATCATTCCAGCTTCACAGGGCTTGTTGTGAGACTCAAGTGAGAGAACACAGAAGTGTTTGACTCATAGGAGGTGTTCCCTCCACCACCCTGTGGACGCCATGGTCATCCCTTTATTCCCTGCTCTTCTCAATCTCAGCGTGTCACAACAGTGTTGGCCAGGCCACAGGAGTGGTCCCTTAGGGGTCTCAAGCCCCATTAGGGGAGCCAAGTCCATGTTTACCTGACCATCAAGTTCATAGCCTGAGGCTAAGTTCACGGATGGGAGCTGGGTAGAAGGAATGGGGCCCCAGAGGTCTTCTGAGTCACTGGGGAAAGGGAGGTTACATATGGAGTAAGTGCAGAGCAGAGACCAGAATGCAGGTCTTGGGATTCAACTGGGCCAGTCAGGGAAGCCCAGTGGCTATAGAACCCTCCCTGCAGGTAAAAGAGGAGGAAGGAGCCCTTAGGGTGCTGTGGGCACCTAGACCTCAGGTGACAGTCCCAGGAAAGGATTCTATCCTGCTCAGCCATCTGGGCTGATTTCACTCCATCCTTCAGGCAGGGGAGTGGCGGGCCACGCAGGTTACATTCCTGGTTCTAGGCCTACTCCATGGTGTGGGTGAGATACCTACCTTCTTTCTAGCTGTTGACCCAGTATTCACCTAGGAACCCGTAGTAACTCCTAACAGCTGGGTCCTGCTCCATACCCCATCATTTCCTCCTAACATCCTACAATTACTAATGATGGGACAGAGTCAAAGGGTCACCTAACAAGGGAGAGGTGGAGCAGGCTAGAGGCCAGGTCTTTGAGGGTGTGGCTGTGCCTGCTGTTCAGCCACAGTTGTCTGTCACATCACTAGGACCTTGGGAATGAGAGAGTATTGGGGCCAAGCCCCACTTGCCACATGCTACAGACAGATAGCTGGGTGGACAAGAAATAATTGTTTCCTCACAGCTTGGACAGAAGGTGTGGGTGGAGGGGAAGTGGGTCAGTAGGCTACTTGAGTAAAGTTTGCACAGAACTCACTCCTCCCCCAGAGAAGAAGGACTGGCTTCTCAGCCCAGGCTCTGACACACTCATGCACTTAGACGACAAATAGTTATTGAGGGCTGGGCCAGGTACCATGGGAACAGGGATGACTAGGGGTGCTTTGTCAAGGAGATAGACCGTAAACAAATACCAAAATGTGACAATGTCTTGCAGTGATAAGTGCTAAGAAAATAATACAGGAGGCAAAATGGGTAACTAGACAGCTACTTTATTTATTTATTTATTTTTTAATTGAGACTGACTCTTTATCGCTCAGGCTGGAGTGCGGGGCGGCATGATCTCGGCTCACTACAACCTCTGCCTCCCGGGTTCAAGTCATTCTACCACCTCAGCCTCCCGAGTAGCTGGGACTATAGGCGCACGCCACCATTTCTGGCTGATTTTTGTATTTTTAGTAGAGACAGGGTTTCGCCATGTTGGCCAGGCTGGTCTCGAACTCTTGACCTCAAGTGATCTGCCTCCTCAGCCTCCCAAAGTGCTGGGATTACAGGCGTGAGCCACTGTACCTGACCACTAGACAGCTACTTTAGACCGAGTGGTCAGGGAAGGTGTGAATGAGGAGGTGACATTCGAGCTGGCACATATGTGACACAGGAAGGTCTAGAAAGTAGAGTGGTCCAGATAGAAGGAGCAACAGTTGCAGCGCCCTGCAGTGAGAACAGACTCAGCATGTTCCAGATGGAGGAAAGTGCCTGGTGCGACTGTAGAGGAGGGGAGGGAGTGGTAAGAGATGAGGTTGGACAGCCAGGAGGGCCAGGTCACCTAGGACAGGATAAGTGGTTGATACTTGAAGACAGGATAAGTGATTGAGACTGTTCCAGGTGCCATGGGACAGAATGCATAGTAGCACCCCTTGTCAGACCATAAAATTAGTGGGGGACAGTTTTTCCTGAAAGACTAACACCCAGCAATGTCTTCCTGTCTAGTTGCTGCTGCTCTGCCTTCAGGATTTTTTTTTTTTTTTGAGACAAGGTCTCACTGTGTTGCCCAGTCTGGACCTCCCTGGCTCAAGCTATCCTCCCACCTCAGCCTTCCGAGTAACTGGGGCTACAGGCATATTGCACTATGTCCAGCTTTTTTTTTTTTTTTTTTTTTTTTTTTATTCCTGTAGACATGAGGTCTCACTGTGTTGTCCAGGCTGATCTTGAACTGCTGATTCCCAAAGTGTTCGAGGGATTACATTTATGATTATGGGTGTGAGCCACTGTACCCCCAAGATACTTTTTGCACTCTGGCTCCAAGGGCTTGTTTTGTTTTGTTTGTTTGTTTGAGACGAAGTCTTGCTCTGTCGCCCAGGCTGGAGTGCAGTGGCGTGATCTCAGCTCACTGCAAGTTCCGCCTCCGGGTTCACGCCATTCTCCTGCCTCAGCCTCGTGAGTAGCTGGGACTACAGGCACCCACCACCGTGCCCGGCTAATTTTTTTGTATTTTTAGTAGAGACAGGGTTTCACTGTGTTCGCTGGGATGGTCTCCATCTCCTGACCTCGTGATCCACCTGCCTCAGCCTCCCAAAGTGCTGGGATTACAGGCGTGAGCCACCTCGCCCGGCCATTTGTTTGTTTTTTTGAGACGAAGTCTCACTCTATTGCCCAGGCTGGAGTGCAGTGGAGCGTTCTTGGCGCACTGCCACCTCCACCTCTCGGGTTCAAGCAGTTCTTCTGCCTCAGCCTCCCAAGTAGCTGGGATTACAGGCATGCACCACCATGCCCAGCTAATTTTTTGTATTTTTAGTAGAGATGGGGTTTCTCTATGTTTCCCAGGCTGGTCTGGAACTCCTGACCTCAGGTGATCCACCAGCCTTGGCCTACCAAAGTATTGGGATTACGGGCATGAGCCACTGCGTTAGGCCTTTTTTTTTTTTTTGAGTTGGAGCCTCGCTCTGTCACCCAGGCTGGAGTGCAGTGGGGCGTTCTCAGCTCACTGCAGCCTCAGCCTCCCGGGTAGATGGGATTACAGGTGTACACCACCGCGGCCAGCTAATTTAGTTTTATTTTAATTTAATTTAATTTAATTTTATTTTACTTTATTTTGTTTTATTTTATTTTATCTTATTTTGAAATGGAGTCTCGCTCTGTTGCCCAGGCTGGAGTGCAGCGGCACAATCTCCACTCACTGCAAGCTCCGCCTCCTGGGTTCACACCATTCTCCTGCCTCAGCCTCCCGAGTAGCTGGGACTACAGGCGCCCGCCACCACGCCCAGCTAATTTTTTGTATTTTTAGTTGTTTTACCATGTTAGCCAGGATGGTCTCAATCTCCTGACCTCGTGATCCGCCCACCTCGGCCTTCCAAAGTGCTGGAATTACAGGCATGACTTACCATGCCCAGCCTGTTTGTTTGTTCTGAGGCAGAGTCTTGCCCTGTCACTCAGGGTGGATTGTAGTGGTAAGTTCACAGCTCACTGTAGCTTTTACCTCCGGGACTCAGGTGATCCTCCCACCTCAGCCTCCTGAGTAGCTGAGACTACAGGAGTGAACCACCATGCCTGGCTGATTTTTAGAATTTTTTGTAGATATGAGGCTTTGTTGCTGAGGTGCTTCTAGAACTCCTAGACTCAAGTGATCCTCCTGCTTGGGCCTCCCAAAGTGCTGAGATTACAGATGTGAGCTACTATGCCCTGCCTTGGGCCTGAGGGTTTTAAGCCAGGTTGGCTATCAGTCTCCCTGTTGGAAGAGTCCTTTCTGGGCTGTGCTTCAGGGCTGTGTTTTTGGTCTCCATGATAGCATGTGTGGGGGATAGCCACGACCGGTACCGATTTCAGGGCCCTCACTGCAGGCCGTGCAGATCTACTGGCATTCCCTGTGGGCTTCAGACACATGAGAATCTTTCTGTGTGCAGTCTGGAAGGAGTGACATGGTCTTCCCAATCACTCTCCTGCCTCGGGCTAGGATCTTTGTCTGCTCTGTCTGCTTTGCTGAGATGGTAGAACAGGGTTGTGACTTTGAAGGTTTGAGAAAACTGACATCATCCTCCATGAAAACTCCTGTGGTTTGGACTTTGGGCTTGATGTGGAACTCTTCTGCCTGAGGCCTTTGTTTGGAGGTGGAAGCCCTGGTTCATGACTGCCTTGCCCCTTTCTGAGAGAGCCAGGCTCAGAGGAGGGCTCTCACTGATGTGGTCTGTTTGTTTTTGTCTCCAGGCCCAAGTTGTCACTAGGAGTCCTGACTCTGGAGAGGCCTCCAAATCTGGTCAGTACAATTCCACCACCTATCAGCTGCTGACCTAGAGTGAGTTGGAGTTGGCTAACCTCGCTGAATCTCCTTTTGGTCATCTGTAACGTGGGGGTTGACTCACAGGGTGTGGTTACAAACAAGTGCACATAAGCTCTTTGCACATTTCTATGCCTAATATGCATTGGTGAAAATGAAGTGTTCACAGCCAGACACTGTTATTTTGAGTTTTGTTCTTGGAAACACTTAAAATTGGAGGATAAAAATGGGGTTTTTCTGTTGTCTAACGGGATCTCCTGGGTCAGAGGTTTTAACCTGGGATCTATGGCTAAACAGTTGAAAATTATTCACAAGGCTGGGACATCTCTGCCTCTGAGCAAATGTGTTGGGAGAGGGCCACAGTTGCTGAGACATTCTTAGAGGGTCTTTGTGCTCACAGAGACCTAAAGGTCAGCGAAGGCTGGTGTTCAGTGGGTGAGAGGTCATCAGAGTCTTTTCTGCTCCTCAAGGAGCCGGGCCTCAGCCTACGGACTGTTGAGGTGAAGCAGGAGATGGTGTGGTCAGCGGCCCTCTCACAAGAGCTGTAGGAGAAGCTGTCGTGATGGTCAGTTCCCAATCTAATGTGAGGCTGCCTCTGAGCCCGGGCTTTTTTTGTTTCTTTCCAGCCTATTACTTGTACAGTAAATGTGTTAGAAACAAGATCAGAGCTTGCTGGCTATTTTGGGGAACATCTTCCAGCCTGGCCTGGAGGATGTAAGAAGGGTGGGGATCGCAGGAGGGGACTTGCCTGTGTACAAAACACAGAGAACAGGCTTTCAGTAGGTTCTGTTGTGTCTGTGTATGTAGCTGGATTGACGTAGGAGGGAATGGCTAGAGAGATGGGCATGAGGGTGGATAGCCACCTGTGGAACTTAGGGGGTTTGGCCTTTAAGCAAAAGCAAGGGTGTTGTAGGGGAGGAGCATGGTCAGCTTTGTGGTTTAGAGCTCAGGGATGCAGAGTTAGCAGAGAAAGAGATGGGCCTTGACCAGAGGACCCAGTGTCAGCACTGATGTACCAGATGAGCTTAGGGCAAGACCCAGCGACATCACTGGATGACGATGGATTCTGACAGTGTGGCTGTTGTGATCACTACGTGGAAATAAACACAAGACGGTGAAGCAGGCCTCAATCCACCTAGTTTTGAAGGTTCCTTCTCATTTTCTGGGAGCCCCTGATCTGTCCTGTTCCTCAGAGAGCTTACTCTTCCCCACTGTGCCCTGCCCTACCAGGCCAAAGGGTCCTTTTCTTCCTTTATTCCTCCACCCCATTTCCTTCTACCACTACTTCAGTCAAGGAGTTTTTGTATCAGAAAGTTATCACAGGCTGGGTGTGGTGGCACACTCCTGTAATCCCAGCACTTTGTGAGGCCAAGCTGGGCGGATCACTTGAGCTCAGGAGTTTGAGACCAATCTGAGCAATATGGCGAAGCCCGGTCTCTGTAGAAAACACAAAAAGGAGCCAGGCGTGGTGGTGCTTGCCTGGAGTCTCATCTCCCTGGAAGGCTGAAGTGGGAGGATTGCTTGAGTCCTGGAGGTTGAGGCTGTACAGGGAGCTGAGATGGCACCACTATACCCTGACCTGGGGGACAGAGCGAGACCCTTTTCATGCCCCGAGACATTTGCTGATGCTGTTTCTTCTGGTTGGCATATCCTTTCTGAGGACTGCCCAACTTTGCTGTGAGCCAAGGGTAGAAGGAGACATGGCCCTTATCCATTCCTCCAGCTTTTCCCCTACCCTCAGAGCTCTTAGGCACTGGGTATGGCACCTTGGAAGCTGCAGCAGGGTCAGGGCATGTTGAGTGACTAAGCATAGCAAATACTAGGGTGGAAGGGGCAGAAATGCCAGGGGCGGGAGCTGTGCTCTGCTTTAGGTCCTCTAAGTTTGCGTGTGGGTACAGCCAGAGTCTGACCCCTTGGAAATGTGACCAAGACCACAGTGAAGACTAGATGATGGTCCTGTGCTTTCCCCACTTGTTGATTTGCTTCTTGGCAGAGTGAACTAGGATACACCTTGTGTTCCTGTGTGGCAGGCATGACTGGATCCAAGCTTTCTCCCCTGCTTGCTTTAGATTTTCCTGGACATTTCTTAGTCATCCCAGCACTGAGCTTCTATTTTTAGTGCCACTACCTCCTAGGGGACCTAAAATAAAGCTGGCTTAGCTTCCTGGTCCTTCATTGGCTTGAGTGTTGGTCACAGAGTGGAGGATTGGCTGTGTTGTCACTCTTCCCCTACATGATTCCTCCCCATTGGCTCCTCTGGCTTTGGGTGAGGTCACAAGGACTGGAGTGAGCTAGCACTTACCATGTTGAGCTGAGGGCTTTATCATGTTCCCTTAGAGAAGCTTCACAACCACTGGCACTGTCAGGTTGCCATCCCCATCTTACAGTGGTGGAGGCTGAGGCCCTAAGAAGGGCAGTGACTTGCATCAGATCCCACCACTGCGAATGCTTGTCTGCTGGGATAGAACCCACCTCCTCACTGCTTTAGTTCAGAGTCCTATTATCAGGACAGAGCAGGTGGGCTCCTCTACAGTCGGGGCCAACCACAGAACAACACGTGGGTCTGCAGTCAGGGGATCTGCAGCGAGATGTGGGCTTCCCTACTTGGAAAAAGCCTAGCAAAGCCCAAGCGACTCTCCCATCTGGGGCTTGGGTTTTCCATCCAGTATCCTTACAGCCATGGTCTCTAGTTGGGAGGGGGCCTCGCCTCCCTCTCAGAGACCCAAGAGAGACAGCTCCTTAGGGTGAAGGCAATGCTGGGATGAGGGGATATGAAGTGATGACACGTTTCCCTTCACAGCCTTCATCCCTGCTTCCCACAACCCTCAGCTTTCCCTCTGATCCTTGAACTTATGTCCTCAGCTCTGAAGTGGGTAGGAGTTACTCCAATCAATGAAGAAATATCCTAGAAAGGGCCAGGTCAGGTATCACCTGGCCTCAGGGAAGTAAACTGCCCCCATGAGACTAAGGGGTCACTTGCTATTTTTGTCAGAAGAGGGGCCTTGACTGGGTGCAGTGGCTCATGCCTGTAATCCCAGCACTTTGGGAGGCCAAGGTGGGTGGATCATCTGAGGTCTGGAGTTCGAGACCAGCCTCGCCAACACGGTGAAATCCAGTTTCTACTAAAAATACAAATTAGCTGGGTGTGTTGGAGGGTACCTGTAATCCCAGCTACTCGGGAGGCTGAGGCAGGAGAATTCCTTGAACCCGGGGAGCAGAGGTTGCAGTGAGCCAAGATCATGCCATTGCACTCCAGCCTGGGCAACAAGAGTGAAACTCCATCTCAAAAGAAAAAAGAAGAAGAAGAGGGACCTTGAGAATCTGCCCCCATCCTCACTGGGTCTTCCATCTGTCAGCATAGCCCTGGAACAGTGTTGGGGGCCTGAGCGCTGTAATACAAAACAGTACAGACACACAGATATCAGTTGTTCTGGGCTGTAAAGTGGGAAGAACAGCAATAACTCTGACCTTGCAGTTTGTTGAGAGGATTACATGGAAAGATATTGGAAGAGTGCTTAACTCCTCCCATAAGGACCCTCCCCTTACTGGGCTTTCAAGGGCCTGCTCTGACCTTTCTTTGTTGTAGATCCACCCTCAGCATCCCTCCTGTGTGCTCCACGACCCTGTCATCTATGTGTCTCATCAACCAAGAACTCAAAGGAAAAGCTGGGTCTGGTCCACCTCTGGGCTCCCAGCACTGGTCTGACTTGGGAGGGGTCTCCTACCGGTTCCCCAGGGCTTCTCCGTGTACTCTGAGAGAACAGATCTCAGCAAAGGACTCCAGGAAGGCCAGTGAGGGGTGGGGGTCAGTGGCTAGTCACCTACTTTTGTGGTACCAATGCTTCCCTCCTGGTCTCATTGGTCTTGCAGGTCTCCGTGAGGCCGGGTGACGCTCCAGAATGGGAGACAAGCCAATTTGGGAGCAGATTGGATCCAGCTTCATTCAACATTACTACCAGTTATTTGATAATGATAGAACCCAACTAGGCGCAATTTACGTAAGTTTCCAGCTCTAGGGCCAGAATAGGACCTAAGGGAATCAATCTGGATGTTGGGCGAGTATGTCCAGTTCACAAGTTTTGGCAGCCCTATCTGGATTGGCTACACCTCTGTATCTGAGCTTTTGTCCATGGGAGGGGTCTGAGGCCTGGCCCAACTAACTTGGTCTATACTTTTCCTTTTGTCAACTTCCACCAGAGTGGGAATCCTGCTATTCTGGGCAGAGTATTCTGGACTTGCCATTCCATGTGGCCAGCACTTGTCATGGCACATGGTTTTGGGTTGGGCAGCAATAGGCAGAGGTTGGGGCTCATGGTGCCCTCTGGAGGCAGCAGCCATGAGCATCCTCAGTGCAAAGCTGAGCTCTCCTGGAGGCCTGGGGTCCAGCTTCCTTTTGGATCCAAAGCTCCTGAATGCTCATGGGAAACAAATGGGGTTAGCCCAAGGGAGGCTGATATGTCATTTGACAAACCCTTCTATGCAGGCATTGTTCACTGCTCCTTTTTTGAGATGGAGTCTTGCTCTTTCACCGGGCTGCAGTGTAATGGCTCGATCTCAGCTCACTGCAACCTCTGCCTCCTGGGTTCAAGTGATTCTCCTGCCTCAGTCTCCTGAGTAGCTGGGATTACAGGTACCTGCCACCATGGCCAGTTAATTTTTTGTATTTTTAGTAGAGACGGGGTTTCACCAGGCCAGGCTGGTCTTGAACTCCTGACCTCATGATCCACCCACCTTGGCCTCCCAAAGTGCTGGGATTACAGGCGTGAGCCACCGCTCCCGGTGTTTGCTGCTCTTATAGTGGTGTTCATATACACCAAGAACTAATTGTATTTGACTCTGCCTGAGATTCAGTCACAAAAGTGTGATCAATCAGGCAGGTGAGCCTGATGGGGGTGATAGGAGTAATCCAGGCACAGTCTCAGAGCCTGACTGGGCTGAGTGTCCATAGTCTTCTGTGTCTGTCTCCAGAAAGTCAGGGTCCATTCAGAAATTTTGGAAAAAAATAAGGAAATCTTATTAGTGGAAGACCAATTCCAGCACAGATATTATTTGATTGTCATTATCATAGTAGAGTTTTTTTTGTTGTTGTTGTTTTTTGAGACAGAGTCTCACTCTGTCACCAAGGCTGAAGTGCAGTGGGGTGATCTCGGCTCACTGCAGCCTCTGCCTCCTGGGTTCAAGCGATTCTTGTGCCTCAACCTCAGGAGTAGCTGAGACTACAGGCATGCACCACCAAGCCTAATTTTTTTTTTTTTTTTTTTTTTTGAGATGTAGTCTCACTCTGTCACCCAGGCTGGAGTGCAGTGGCGCAATCTCGGCTCACTGCAACGTCTGCCTCCTGGGTTCAAGCTATTCTTCTGTCTCAGCCTCCCAAGTATCTGGGACTACAGGCACATGTCACCACGCCGGCTAATTTTTGTATTTTTTAGTAAGAGATGGGGTTTCACCATGTTAGCCAGGCTGGTCTTGAACTCCTGACCTCAGGTGATCCGCTCGCCTCAGCTTCCCAAAGTGCTGGGATTACAGGCATGAGCCACCGCATCTGGCTACGCCTAATTTTTGTATTTTTAGTAGAGATGACATTTCACCATGTTGGCTAGGCTGGTCTCTAACTCCTGACCTCAGGTGATCGCCTGCCTTGGCCTCCCAAAGTGCTAGGATTTACAGGTGTGAGTTACCATGCCCAGCATAGAGTTTTTGAAAACCTGAAGTGATCTGACCTGAGATCCTGGCAATTCTGCCTCATTATCTCTCTTTCTTTTCTTTTTTTGTTGGAGGGGATGGAGTCTCACTCTGTCACCCAGGCTAGAGTGCATTTGTGCAATTTTGGCTCACTGCATCCTCCTCCTCTCAGCTTCAAGCAATTCTCATGCCTCAGCCTCCCAAGTAGCTGGGGTTACAGGTGCGTACCGCCATGCCCAGCTAATTTTTATATTTTTAGAAGAGATGGGGTTTCACCATGTTGGCCAGGCTGGTCTGGAATGCCTGACCTCAAGTGATCTGCCCACCTTGGCCTCCCAAAGTGCTGGAATTACAGGTGTGAACCACTGGCCTGATTATCTTTTTTTTTTTTTTTTTTTTTGAGACAGAGTCTCGCTCTGTCACCCAGGCTGGAGTGCAGTGGCGTCATCTTGGCCCACTGCAAGCTCTGCCCCCTGGGTTCATGCCATTCTCCTGCCTCAGCCTCCCAAGTAGCTGGGACTACAGGCACCTGCCACCATGCCCGGCTAATTTTTTGTATTTTTAGTAGAGATGGGGTTTCACCATGTTAGCCAGGATGGTCTTGATCTCCTCACCTTGTGATCCACCCGCCTCGGCCTTCCAAAGTGCTGGGATTACAGGCGTGAGCCACTGTGCCCAGCCTGGCCTCATTATCTCTTAGAGCAGGCCTGAGCCAGAGAGTTAGCAAGGTCCTAAAATAACAATTTATGTTTATTATTTCATAATATTCAGCACATTACCCCTTTGAAGGTTAGGAAACGAAGACTCAGAGAAATAACTTACTAATGTCACAGCTAGTAAGTAGCAGAGGTCCTTTTGAGTTCTGCCCTTGAAGGCTGTGGAAGGGAAGATTTGAGGTGGAACTAAGCTAAGTGGGTTACATGTGAGATATTGCTTCTTGGTGGTAGGGCGGATCCCAGACTAGGCCTTGGGAGGCCTTGTCAGCCTCTATCTCTCCCTGACCCCAGGGGTATCCAGAAGGCTAGCTAGAAGGTCCACAGAGGAAGTCAGCCTGGGCGGTGGAAGGTGATGAATGTGGAATTTTTCCAAGTTATTTCTGATGACTTTTTTTTTTTTTGAGATGGAGTCTCACTCTGTCACCTAGGCTGGAGGGCAGTGGCGTGATTTCGGTTCACTACAACCTCCCCTTCCCAGGTTCAAGCGATTCTCCTGCCTCAGCCTCCTGAGTAACTGGGATTACAGGCATGCGCCACCACGCCCAGATAATTTTTGTATTTTTTAGTAGAGCTGGGGTTTCACCATGTTGGTCAGGCTGGTCTTGATCTCCTGACCTTGTGATCCGCCTGCCTTGGCCTCCCAAAGTTCTGGGATTACAGTCATGAGCCACCGTGCCTGGCCATATTTCCGACACCTTTTGGGGACTGACACCACACAGCAGGATGGCTGAGCTCAGGCCACATATAGCCCTCCCGGGCCTATGCATATCAGTGGCCGTATGACTTCTTAAATACAAATGGGAAGTATATTTTATTAAATAGTCTTTCAGAGCCTGGGTCCATGGGACAATGGGGTATACTTGAAGATGTTGATAGTGTAATGTTTGGGGGCTATACTCAGTCTCCCTCTTTAGACAGGGAAACTGAAGTGTGGCCACACTTCTCCAAGCAAGACCCTTTTCAGAGTCTTTCCAGGGCCTTAGAGATACCTATACTCTGAGGTCCCAACCCTGGGGTTTCCTGTGCATTTTTCAGATTGATGCGTCATGCCTTACGTGGGAAGGACAACAGTTCCAGGGGAAAGCTGCCATTGTGGAGAAGTTGTCTGTAAGTAAGGATGAAAGCCAGGGTGCAGGTGCCTCCTTTCCCACCTCTTCGGGCCTTGGTTCTCCCACCTCCCACTCTCTCTCTTGCAGAGCCTTCCGTTCCAGAAAATCCAGCACAGCATCACCGCACAGGACCATCAGCCCACTCCAGATAGCTGCATCATCAGCATGGTTGTGGGCCAGCTTAAGGTAATGGTGCTGTCACAGTGGTAGGGAGGGGTGGGCAGGCAGAGGAGAGTCTTGTGTCCCTGCTTTCCCTGTGGATGTGGCCGGCTTATCTAGGGACACCCAGACAAAGTGACTGTCTAGAGCTGCGTAGTTCAGTATGCTAGCCATTTTCCACATATAGGTGGCAATTTTTAAGTTACATTAATTAAGATTAAATAAAACATACTTCTTTGGCTATACTAGCCATATAGAACATTTTTGTGACTGCAGCAAGTCCTATTGGCAGACACTGGTCTACAGCCTTTATCTGGAAAAGGGAGAAGTATTGGAGCAGGATGGGACTGGGGTGCCAAGCCACTAGGCTCCCACCTGCCCCAAGGTCAAGGTGGACAGGCCAGCTGGGTGTTGACAGGCAGTCCACTACTGCAGCCCTTGCTACCAGTCTTCAGGCCGGCTGCTGGCTCCTCACCTGCTGAGCAAAGCAGATTCCTGGAACGCCCTCCCTCCCTCCCCCCCCTC
>NW_016814762.1:851225-900029 GCF_001698545.2 Rhinopithecus bieti | reverse complement strand
CGCAGGACCATCAGCCCACTCCAGATAGCTGCATCATCAGCATGGTTGTGGGCCAGCTTAAGGCGGATGAAGACCCCATCATGGGGTTCCACCAGATGTTCCTATTAAAGAACATCAACGATGCTTGGGTTTGCACCAATGACATGTTCAGGCTTGCCCTGCACAACTTCGGCTGACCTCCTCTCAACTAGGCACTCATGCTGTTTCCTCCTCCCTCCTCTTCCCAATACTATTCCCACTCCTCCAGATGCTCCAAATATCATGCACAAATGAGCAGGGCCGCGGCGGGAGTGGGCGCAGTGCGCTGCTGCCACCGTGGCGTTGTGCATGATGTTTGGACGCTAGACTAGTTGCATCTGATGGGAGAAATTTGTGTTGTACCAGCGCATGCCTTGGAAAGACTTAAGTAATGCAAAAGGTTGTCCTTTTTTTTTTTTTAATCTACTGACAAGTTGCTCTAGTAACCCAAAGAAGTGAAGGAGAAAGCAGCTGCCTCACCGCCCAGACATTGATTTGTTCAGATGTTTCAATGCCTCATGATACAATAAAACCACAAAAATTTTCTTAACAGTTTAAATTGTTTTAATTAGTTTACTAGTTGGCTGGGCATCGAAAGCCACCCGGACCCATTGTCTGTCTCATGTCTCACCCTCCCACTTCTGCCCCAACTCTGAATACCTGTTTCAGGGAGAAACTGCTGAAGCAGCACTCCCAGCTAGCCTCTCAGAAGCCCTGTAGGGCAGTTCTCTCCCATCCACAGGGCGACTGGTCTTGGGAAAGCAGGCAGGAAGAGCTCAGGTCCGACCTGAAGCTTCTCTCACTGAAGCCTGTGCAATCAGTTCTGATACCTCCTGTGACTTCTGCTCTGGCGAGGTTCAGGACTCTAGTAGCAGGAGAGATGATCCTGAATCCTGTTGAAGCTGGAGAGGCCTTGGCAAAATGGCCCATCACGTTCAGGCCCTGTGGGCTGAGGTCTCAGCAGTATCAAGGGAGGGGTCTGTTGTATCCCCAGAAGGATCAGGATCATATCCAGGGTGCCCCACATACACCAAACCAGGCAGAGGGGCAGCTCAGCTCCTGTCCCATCTGCTTTGGATATCATTACCCAAAGGCAGGTAATCCGAAGAGCCAGCCTCCACTGCCCACAGAGCCAGGCCCAGTTGGGTTGGAGTATATAGGTCAAGAGCTGTGGAAGGAGGCAGTCTGTGAGGGACTCATAATTTAGGAGTCCTCACCCCTTAGAGCGCTGCAGGACATTGCCAGGCCTCTCTCTATTCCCTTCCTCAGCATACAGACTTCATGCTGTCTTCAAATCCCAGGGAGTCTTAGTTATTAGGGCAGTTTCTGCTTCTCCATTTTGGGGACAGAGGCCTTGCCCAGTACAAATGCAGCCCCCCCATCCCACAGACTTCTGGATGGTATAAACCTGTGGCAACGTAGCAACGATAGGCTAGAACCAAACCCAAGATTTGGGTCAGTGCCCTGTTAAGGGTTTTAGGATTGGTAAGGGCACCACAGCTAAATCTGACATGTAAAAGGATACCCTTCCCCCGTCCCACTATGGGTGGAGGCTAAGGACCTCAGATCCCATAGATTGCCGGGTGACTTTGGGCACAGGGCTGGATGGTGTGCTGTTTGAGAGGACAGCATGCTCAGGAGATTTCAGTGGGAATGATCAGTAGACTGATGTGTATTTGGGGAAGAAGGGGTGGGGAAGAGGTAGGTGCCTGCTGCCTCAAACCACCTTGTGTAAAATCTGCAATACAGCTTCTTCCATGTACCTGTGCCTGAACTGTCTGCAATAAAGAAGAATTTGTAAACTGTGGTTTCTTTCTTCCAACCTGAGGGTGCCAGGTGGGACAAGGGGATGCTGGGGGACAGTGGGGAACAATGACTGATCATTGTGGTGGGACCATCTCTGCTCTTGCAATTCCTGAGTTTTATGACCTCGAGGGTCGCCTCAGGCCTTGAGTTATTCACACCCATTCTCCAAAGGGAACCTGAGGCATCTGCCAATTCAGCATATTCTGGGGGTCTGAAGGACCTTAGCATGGGCGGCTGAGTTGACCCCGTCATGAGACCATCGGAGTCCATGCTCTGGGAGTGGGCAGGGACCTGGCGGCTTCTGAGTCGAGTAGGGTTCTGGGTGGCCCAGTGCGTGGACGTTTACCTCATCCCTGTGGAACTTCCCTGACCTCGCGGGCACAGGGGCGGGGCCGCCGAGGGGAACGGGCTACGGGAGGGGTTTAGGCTTCCGCCCCCAGCCCGGAACCTTTCTTCTCCGTCCCTGGCAGGTTCCGGGAGCCTCGGCTAGTGGGGGCCGGAAGTGGAGGCGGTTGGTGGGGTTGGTGGGGCTAAGGGACGCTGCGTGGGCGGTGGTTTGCGAACTGCGGGTGGACTGAGTGTAGTGACCGGCGTCCTGCTGTCTCGCCCCGTCGCGGGTGGGCGAGGGTGGGTGGTGCGCGGCGGCGGCGGCGGAACGAACGCGGTGCGGGCGGGGCGCCAGCCGCTGGGCTCATGGCCTCCTGCGCGAGCATCGACATCGAGGACGCCACGCAGCACCTGCGGGACATCCTCAAGCTGGACCGACCCGCGGGCGGTGAGCGGGGGTTGCGGGGGTGGGCCCCAGGCGAGCTGACAAAAGGGCGGCGCGCGTCTGAACCGCCCTTGGGGCCCGCAGCTCCCTTAGGACCAGCTCTGGATCCTCCCGGCGGGTAAGGGTGGACGGGGATTGACTGTGCCCCTCGAAGGGCGCAGACCCCTGGGTGTGACCCCTCCCTATCTTGTCCTCAGGCTGTTCTGCTTCGTCCTTCAACGTCTGGGTTGAAGGTGAGGTCCCTTCTCTGAATCCGCTGGGTCCCTCTGGTTTCCTGGCCCCGAGGTCTCGAGTGTTCCTGGGACTGGCCTAGCTCCTCTTCCCTTTCGCCATGGTTCAGAGGCCTGGTCTGGGCTCCGTATATGGAATTCTGGGCCTAGGCTTAAGCGCGATGCTGAAGAGCCGCCGGTCCCCCCCATAACTTGCCCTTCTCTCTGGAATAGAGACTCCAGGCCTCCCGTTCTGAAACTGATTTCCAGGAGGAAGGTGTCCAGCCTCAATTCCGTGTTTTTTCTGGGATGAAGGCAAACCACAGACCTCACCACCCTGACTGAATTAGGCTACAAATATCTGCAAGCCCTAATTGGTTCCCATTCATTCATATTTCGCTTTGGCTCTTAATGATACCTCAGAACTAGTCTTGCCTCCAAAGATTCCCCAAGACACAGTTAACAGGGTTGTAATATACTGTTGTCATTGAAAGAGAGGAGTGTCTGGATACTGTGATGGGCATAGGAAGGGTGGAGGCTGGTGAGTGCAGAGTGCAGGTCTGAGAGGGGAGAGTGGGCTAGGTCTGGTAATGTGAACAGGGTCTTGGGTGTCAGGAAAGGCACCCAAGGCATGTATGTAGAAGCCACCTATTAGGAAAAGGAAATAGCACGTGTGGAGGCACTAGTTTACTGACAGGTTTAGGGATCTCTGAAGTGGCCGGTGATGACGGTGTGGGTGTACAGTGGAGAACTGATGTTTCCTCAGATCTTGTTCTTACACCTGCTGGGAGGCCCAGACTGGCTGCTTCTGGAAGCAGGCACTGGTGCTCACTAGGGGTGGATTCAACTAACCCCTACTTTCAGAAAATCCATCTGCTGCCTGAGACCACTGGGTCCTTTGTGCCAGGCCTGGAGTATGTGCCCTCTTCACTCATGAGTTGGGCGTGGACCTCTCCTGCTGCTCAGCTGCTTTGCAGACTAGACTCCGCAGAGATTTGGTAGAGCCTGACATAGCCAACCATGTACAGCCTGGGCCTGCTTTTTGGTTGTCCTCATGGTACCCTTCATGGAAGAGAGAGTGGTCAGCTTGTCACTGAACAGCTAAAGTGGCTCTGATCCGAATGAAGTGGCCTGGAGGCTTTCCTTATAACTCCTTTGTTTATTGATTGGCACTTGATTCCCTTGTTTGCCAAGCAGCTCTTTCTTATCTCCTCTCACTAGAGGAACAGGTCAGAACTCAGACTGTTGAGGGCTGGGCGCGGTGTCTCCCGCCTATAATCCCAGCACTTTGGGAGGCCGAAGTGGGTAGATTGCTTGAGGCCAGAAGTTCGAGACCAGCCTGGCCAACATGGTTTCCCAACATGGTGAAACCTCGTCTCTACTAAAAATATAAAAATTGGCCGGGCACAGTGGCTCACGCCTGTAATCTCAGCACTTTGGCAGGCCGAGGCGAGCGGATCACAAGGTCATGAGATCGAGACCATCCTGGCTAACTCGGTGAAACCCCGTCTCCACTAAAAATACAAAAAATTAGCCGGGCGTGGTGGCGGGCACCTGTAGTCCCAGCTGCTCGGGAGGCTAAGTCAGGAGAATGGTATGAACCTGGGAGGCGAAGCTTGCAGTGAGCCGAGATCACACCACTGCATTCCAGCCTGGGCGACAGAGCAAGACTCCGTCTCAAAAGAAAAAAAAAAGCTGGGTATGGTGGCTCACGCCTGTAATCCCAGCACTTTGGGAGGCCAAGGCGCGTGGATCACAAGGTCAGGAGTTCGAGACCAGCCTGGCCAAGATGGTGAAACCCCGCCTACTAAAAATAAAAAAAAAGTAGTCGGGCATGGTGGCATGTGCCTGTAGTCCCAGCTACTCGGGAGGCTGAGGCAGGAGAAACCCTTGAACCTGGGAGGCGGAGGTTGCTGTGAGCCGAGATCGTGCCACTGCACTCTAGCCTGGGCAACAGAGCGAGACTCCATCTAAAAAAAAAAAAAAATTAGCTGAGCTGTAATCCCAGCTACTTGGGAGGCTGATGCAGGAGAACTGCTTGAACCCAGAGGGTGGAGGTTGCAGTGAGCCAGGATCGCGCCAAAAGAACTGAAAGACTGTTGTGACTGGAAACTTGCTATGTTCCTGAATGTGGAGCCATAGGCTCCTTGCCATTTGGGGATTTTGGAAGTGGTATCTGAGCCTATGAGAGCGTTTGAAACCCAGCCAGTTGCAAAGAACTGAAATGCTGTCTTTCCTTACTCCACACTCTGTCCCATAGTTTCTCTCCTTTTGGTCCAGCTCCTTTATGTCCCTGCATTCTGTGTTTACTTACCCAAGATAGCTTCTTCTGAGCCATTTCTGTGTGGGGCAGCCCCTTCCACATCTTACCAGTGCCCTTCCATGCCTTAGGAGCCCATCTTCTCTCCAGACTCTTGACACTACATTGGTCTAGGCCTTGATCTCTCTAACCCAGATTCTCAACCATTCTGCCTGCTATCTTAATCATCCCACTGGCCAGAACTGACCACGTCCCCTTCCACTGGCCAGAACTGACCACGTCCCCTTCCCCTTTGAAACTATGGTTCTCATGGCCCACAGGGAAGAGTCTAAGTGCCACAGCATCATACCTGATGCCTCTGCAGCTTTGTTTTCCCTCCATCCTTCCTGTGTTTGTGTGTTCTGGCCACATTAACTGCTGTATAAAGTCTTTCCTGACCCTTCCTATGCCCTCACTCAGAGTCCACAGAGTTCTGTAGTAACCCAGACCTGAGTATTAACTGGCCTCAAAGGGTCCTTGATGGCTTGTACCCCTCCCCCAGGCAGAAGAGCCTCATGCTCATCCTTGGTCCTGCATACATCAGTGTTTATGGAACGAGAGATGAACACAGGGCCCTCCTCCTCATGGACATGCTTTGCTCAGTTGAGTGTTCCTAGAACACCTCATAGTTCTTGAAGGAAATTCTGCAAGGGGAGAAGCTTGTGGGCAGGTCGAGCAACCTTATCAGAGTGACCCTCTCTGTCCCCAGGCCCCAGTGCAGAGAGCCCACGGCCATCCAGTGCCTACAATGGGGACCTCAATGGGCTTCTGGTCCCAGACCCGCTCTGCTCAGGTGATGGTACCTCAACAAATAAGACTGGTCTTCGGACCATGCCACCCATTAACCTGCAAGAGAAGCAGGTCATGTGAGTACCTAGGAGATGACAATGGTGGTGATGGTGTGTTTGGGGTGTCTGCCTAGCTGAAGCCATGAGATGGGGAGTGAGCAGGGCCAGCAGCCTCTGCTGCTTCCTCTCTAGATGACCTGGGGTGGAGCTTGAGCTTGCACTAGGATGAGAGGCAAGTACAAGTTCAAGGGTTTGGCCTGGATACCTGGTTTAAAATGAAAGTAGACTCATTCCCAAGGAAGGAGGTGAGCAAGCGGAGCTGTGGGTCTGGGGCCAGTGGACCAGGCAAAGCTGACATTGGACTAGATACCTTCAGCAGGCTGGCTATGTCCTCGCTTCCTCCCATCCCTGCCCATTGAGCCTTTAGGTGAATAAGAGACAAAGTTTTTGCACTCTTACCCACAGCTGTCTCTCAGGAGATGATAGCTCCACCTGCATTGGGATTTTGGCCAAGGAGGTGGAGATTGTGGCCAGCAGTGACTCTAGCATTTCAAGCAAGGCCCGGGGAAGCAACAAGGTAGGTACTAGAATGCTGTGGCATATATAATGTATAGGGGCACACCCAGCCTTTCCGGTCTCCCTCATGCTGCCAGTTCCTGTGGGGCCACCTTGACATTTTCCTAGTTTCAGGAAGCCAGGGCTGGGTGCCAAGCCTCTGTGGGAGTCTGGCTCCAGGAGGTAACAGTGGGTAGCTGGACTTGCATCTGTATCCTCTCCCATCCCCAGGGATGTTGGGGGCCACCTAGGCTCTGGGGAAGTTCCATGACTTTTCTCACCCTGGGTTCTCAGGTGAAAATTCAGCCTGTCGCCAAGTATGACTGGGAGCAGAAGTACTACTATGGCAACCTGATTGCTGTGTCTAACTCCTTCTTGGCCTATGCCATTCGGGGTGAGTAAAGACAGTGGGGAGGAAGGAATGTTATGCTGGACGTCCAACAGAGCCAGTTCCAACATCAGGCCACTCAGGCCGTAGGGGTACAATGGAAGGTTTGTCCATGCTGCCTCTTGGGGAGCTGGGTGGGAAAACCAAGCTTGAGACTATAGTGGTGGCAGGGAGACAGGCAGGGGCAGCGCTTCTCTGCTGCTGCCTGAGCCTGGATATGTACTCATGGTCCACTGCTTTCCTGATTCTAGCTGCCAACAATGGCTCCGCCATGGTGCGGGTGATCAGTGTCAGCACTTCGGAGCGGACCTTGCTCAAGGGCTTCACAGGCAGTGTGGCTGATCTGGCTTTTGCACACCTCAACTCTCCACAGCTGGCCTGCCTGGATGAGGCAGGCAACCTGTTCGTGTGGCGCTTGGCTCTGGTTAATGGCAAAATTCAGTATCCATTCCTTCCCGTGGGTGGTGGGACTGAAGAAGGGTGGGCGGAGCTTGGGTGTCACGCCTCTTCATTCACCTATCTAGCCCTTAACACCCTGCTCAGAGAAGAGATCTTGGTCCATATCCGGCAGCCAGAGGGCACGCCACTGAACCACTTTCGCAGGATCATCTGGTGCCCCTTCATCCCTGAGGAGAGCGAGGACTGCTGTGAGGAGAGCAGCCCGACGGTGGCCCTGCTGCATGAAGACCGGGTGAGGGGGCTGGCATGGCGAGGAGGCACCAGAGAAGCCATAGTGTGGGGATGGGCTGCACACTCACCTCTCTGTGCCTTCCAGGCTGAGGTGTGGGACCTGGACATGCTCCGCTCCAGCCACAGCACCTGGCCTGTGGATGTCAGCCAGATCAAGCAGGGCTTCATTGTGGTAAAAGGTCATAGCACGGTAAGCCTATGACTTCCTGCCTTCCCTGCCCTCCCCTTCCTCATATCCATCCTCTGTTCCCTATGTCCACAGCTGTCTGGGCAGCTTTACTAGGATTCTGCCCATGGGGACTCTGAGCTCAAAGTGGCCCTTGCCTGTGCAGTTTTCTCCTTACCTCGCAGCACCCTGCAGGTCTGGCCTTCTCTAGGGACCCTGTTCATTCAGTCAGTCACACAAGCATGCCAGTCCCACCATGAGTCAGCCCAGCTCATTACCATTCTCACTTGGAAGGGACTTGTTCTCACTCTAGTCAGCAAAGCTATTTGGGTTCTTTCTAGTGCCTCAGTGAAGGAGCTCTCTCCCCTGATGGGACTGTGCTGGCTACTGCGAGCCATGATGGCTATGTCAAGTTCTGGCAGATCTACATTGAGGGGCAAGATGAGCCAAGGTAAGGCAGGGCCTCAGGGACCAGGATCCTCCTGAGGTAGCCGAACGGACTACTCACTCAGGCCCCTCATCTGCCTACCTGCAGGTGTCTGCACGAGTGGAAGCCTCATGATGGGCGGCCCCTCTCCTGCCTCCTGTTCTGTGACAACCATAAGAAACAAGACCCTGAGTGAGTGAGTGGGCAGCCTAGTGGGTGGTGGGCTGGACCATGGCTCCCAGCAGGGGGCTCAGCCAGCCAGTCAGTGCCTTGTTGCCTTGCAGTGTTCCTTTCTGGAGGTTCCTTATTACTGGCGCTGACCAGAACCGAGAGCTAAAGATGTGGTGTACGGTGTCCTGGACCTGCCTGCAGACTATTCGGTAAGGAGTGGTTGGAAGGCTGGGGGACTGGGCAGGGGCAGCAGGGTTGGGAATGTGGCTTCCTTCAGTTCTCAGCCTCATTCACTCTGCTTTGTGGCTCTCTAGCTTCTCCCCAGATATCTTCAGCTCAGTGAGTGTGCCCCCTAGCCTCAAGGTTTGCTTGGACCTCTCAGCAGAATACCTGATTCTCAGCGATGTGCAACGGAAGGTAGGCTGCCATGGGGTACCCTGGGCAGAGCTGGGATTATAGAGGAAGGCCGGGGGGCAGGTGGCGCATTGCAGCCCTTAGCCTCTGAGCTCAGCTAGGAACGTTCTGCCTGTGCAGGTCCTCTATGTGATGGAGCTGCTGCAGAACCAGGAAGAGGGCCATGCCTGCTTCAGCTCCATCTCGGAGTTCCTGCTCACCCACCCTGTGCTGAGCTTCGGTATCCAGGTTGTGAGTCGCTGCCGGCTGCGGCACACTGAGGTGCTGCCTGCCGAAGAAGAAAATGACAGCCTGGGTGCTGGTGAGCTGCCCCAGGGTCAGAGCTGTGTGTCCATATATCTAGGGGGTTGTGGAGGCACAGAGAGGGCCAGGGGCTTCATCATCCACACTCTCCTTTCAGATGGTACCCACGGAGCTGGTGCCATGGAGTCTGCGGCCGGTGTGCTCATCAAGCTCTTTTGTGTGCATACTAAGTGAGTGTTTGGGGAGGCCCATCAGTGCCCTGTCTGTGTCTGTCTCCACTCTACTGATCCTTGCCCTTGGAGCACTTTATTCTCCCCCTTCTTTTCCTGCAGGGCACTGCAAGATGTGCAGATCCGCTTCCAGCCACAGCTGAACCCTGATGTGGTGGCCCCACTCCCCACCCACACTGCCCACGAGGACTTTAGTGAGTAGGGCGTGAGAGGGAGGTAGGGTAAGTTGGACTGACCAGGGTCTGAGATCTGACTCAAGTGGCAACTTGCCCTGCAGCATTTGGAGAGTCTCGGCCTGAACTGGGCTCTGACGGCCTGGGGTCAGCCGCTCACGGCTCCCAGCCTGACCTCCGACGAATCGTGGAGCTGCCTGCACCCGCCAACTTCCTCAGTCTGAGCAGTGAGACCAAGCCCAAGTTGATGACACCTGACGCCTTCATGACACCTAGCGCCTCCTTGCAGCAGGTACTCTCCCAAGGTAGGGGGACCTGGGAATGCCTCAGCCATAGGCCACAGGCCTTATTCCCTGCATCTCCCCAGATCACTGCCTCTCCCAGCAGCAGCAGCAGTGGTAGCAGCAGCAGCAGCAGCAGCAGCAGCAGCAGCTCCCTTACAGCTGTGTCTGCCATGAGCAGCACCTCAGCTGTGGACCCCTCCTTGACCAGGTGAGGCAAGGGTCAGAGATGGAGGATGGCAGGGGCTGGTACCAGATGATGCCAAGCTCTGGCTGCTGACATCTCAACCTTCCCCCACCAGGCCACCTGAGGAGCTGACTTTGAGCACCAAGCTGCAGCTGGATGGCAGCCTGACAATGAGCAGCAGCGGCAGCCTGCAGGCAAGCCCACGCGGCCTCCTGCCCGGCCTGCTCCCAGCCCCAGCCGACAAACTGACTCCCAAGGGGCCAGGCCAGGTGTGTGAATGGGTGTGTGTGTGAAGTGTGGGGAGCAGGTGGGCGGCAGCAAGGAAGGTAGGTGGTGGGCTCCTCCCGACCCCCCTGCTGCTGATCCTGCTCTACCCGACATGGTCCATGTTTCCCTGAGGTCATTTCACCCTCTTGTGTTTCTTGGTGGGTGTCTTCTTAGCCTCTCTGTCCCCACCTCCTCTTCTAGGCTGTGGCCTTGTTTTTGACCTGTATCCCCACTTGACCTTTTGACCCTGTTGCCCCGTCTCTCATTACTACTAATACTAATGCCTCGTGTCTGTGCCCCCATCCCTGCCTCACCTCCTGTCACTTAAGCCCCCATCTTTGGCCCACCTCAGGTGCCTACTGCCGCCTCTGCACTGTCCCTGGAGCTGCAGGAAGTGGAGCCCCTGGGGCTACCACAAGCCTCCCCTAGCCGCACCCGTTCCCCTGATGTCATCTCCTCAGCTTCCACTGCCCTGTCCCAGGACATCCCTGAGATTGCATCTGAGGCCCTGTCCCGTGGTTTTGGCTCCTCTGCACCAGAGGGCCTCGAGCCAGACAGTATGGCTTCAGCCGCCTCAGCACTGCACCTACTGTCCCCACGGCCCCGGCCAGGGCCTGAGCTCGGCCCCCAGCTTGGCCTTGATGGAGGCCCTGGGGACGGAGATCGGCATAGTACACCCTCCCTCCTGGAGGTAGCCTTGACCCAGGAGGCCTCGACTCCTGACAGTCAGGTTTGGCCCACAGCACCTGACATTACTCGTGAGACCTGCAGCACCCTGGCAGAAAGGTGAGGAGCTTGGGAGGGGAAAAGTGTGTTAGCAGGAGGGACTTCAGATAGATTCATCCTCTGCTGAGTTGGCCTGTCCTTCCAGCCCCAGGAATGGCCTTCAGGAAAAGCACAAGAGCCTGGCCTTCCACCGACCACCATATCACCTGCTGCAGCAACGTGACAGTCAGGATGCCAGTGCTGAGCAAAGGTGGGTGCCACTCTATACCATTGTTCTCATGGGGGGATGGGCAGCAAGTGGGCAGAGGCTTACTCCTCCTTCCCCTTCCCACAGTGACCATGATGATGAGGTGGCCAGCCTTGCCTCTGCTTCAGGAGGCTTTGGCACCAAAGTTCCTGCTCCACGGCTGCCTGCCAAGGACTGGAAGACCAAGGGATCCCCTCGAACCTCACCCAAGCTCAAAAGGAAAAGCAAGAAGGATGATGGGTAGGGAGGAATCCTAGGGAGGGAGAGGGTGGTCTCCAGGCTGCCTGACGTAGCCTGAGGTGCTTCTCACCTATGGCAGGGATGCAGCCATGGGATCCCGGCTCACAGAGCACCAGGTAAGTGAACGAGCCCACTTTGTACTTGTGGAACTTCCCTCTGCGGGGGTGGAGAAGGGCTCTGGGCCATTCCCTGGTCTGGTGTGTGGGGATGGGTGGGGCAGGCATCATGTGACTGTCAGTGCTATTGATAGGTGGCAGAGCCCCCTGAGGACTGGCCAGCGCTAATTTGGCAACAGCAGAGAGAGCTGGCAGAGCTGCGGCACAGCCAAGAAGAGCTGCTGCAGCGTCTGTGTACCCAACTCGAAGGCCTGCAGAGCACAGTCACAGGCCACGTAGAACGTGCCCTTGAGACCCGGCACGAGCAGGAGCGTATCCTTGAGACTGGTAGCACAACATGGCATAGGGATGGGGGCAGCATTCTTGGCCTGGGAAGGAGTACACGACCTGCTCCAGGCCTGTTCCTTAGCTACGGCGCAGAGCGGCGGCTGGAGCGAGCACTGGCTGAGGGGCAGCAGCGGGGAGGGCAGCTGCAAGAGCAGCTGACACAGCAGTTGTCCCAAGCACTGTCTTCAGCTGTAGCTGGGCGGCTAGAGCGCAGCATACGGGATGAGATCAAGAAGACAGTCCCTCCATGTGAGTTTTGCATGCAGACTCCTTTTGGGTGGTTCAGGTGGGAGTGGAGGTACCTGTCAAGCTTCTTCTCATGGCTCCACCTCCCCCTCTTCCCCTCTGCCAGGTGTCTCAAGGAGTCTGGAGCCTATGGCAGGCCAACTGAGCAACTCAGTGGCTACCAAGCTCACAGCTGTGGAGGGCAGCATGAAAGAGAACATCTCTAAGCTGCTCAAGTCCAAGGTGCTATAGGGCCCAAGATGTGGGTGGAGGTGGTTGTTCCTGGGCCTAGTCAGGCCAAGTTGGGCTCAGGTTTTCAGGTTTCTTTTTTTTTGTTTTGTTTTGTTTTTTTTTTTTTTTTGAGATGGAGTCTCACTCTGCCTCCCAGGTTGGAGTGCAATGGTGCGATCTCAGCTCACTGCGACCTCCGCCTTCCGGGTTCAAGTGATTCTCCTGCCTCAGCCTGCCAAGTAGCTGGGGCTACAGGCGCACGCCACCACACCCAGCTAATTTTTGTATTTTTAGTGGAGACAGGGTTTCACCATGTTGGCCAGGGTGGTCTCGATCTCCTGATCTCGTGATCTGCCCACCTCGGCCTCCCAAAGTGCTAGGATTACAGGTGTGAGCCACTGCGCCCAGCAGGCTCAGGTTTTCAACTTGGCTCCCCCTTCTAACCCCAGAACTTGACTGATGCCATCGCCCGAGCAGCTGCAGACACATTACAGGGGCCGATGCAGGCGGCCTACCGGGAAGCCTTCCAGAGTGTGGTGCTGCCGGCCTTTGAGAAGAGCTGCCAGGCCATGTTCCAGCAGATCAATGATAGCTTCCGACTGGGGACACAGGAATGTGAGTGGGGTCATATGGCCCAAGGTGGGAAGGGTTATCCTTTTTCCTACTGTTCCTCTTATAGTCCCTGTGGTCACCCCTCAGACTTGCAGCAGCTAGAAAGCCACATGAAGAGCCGGAAGGCACGGGAACAGGAGGCCAGGGAGCCTGTGCTGGCCCAGCTGCGGGGCCTGGTCAGCACACTGCAGAGTGCCACTGAGCAGATGGCAGCCACCGTGGCCAGCAGTGTTCGGGCGGAGGTGCAGCACCAGCTGCATGTGGCTGTGGGCAGGTGTGTGGGCAGAGTACTGGGCAAGGTGGTGGGCTTGAGAAAGGCCAGACTGGGCTCCCTGTCCACTTCACCTCACTCACTTCCCTTTGCAGCCTTCAGGAGTCCATTTTAGCACAGGTACAGCGCATCGTCAAGGGTGAGGTGAGTGTGGCGCTCAAGGAGCAGCAGGCCGCCGTCACCTCCAGCATCATGCAGGCCATGCGCTCAGCTGCTGGCACACCTGTCCCCTCTGCCCATCTTGACTGCCAGGCGCAGCAAGCCCATATCCTGCAGCTGCTGCAGCAGGGCCACCTCAATCAGGCCTTCCAGCAGGTACGATAGGCGTTAGGCCCTGGTAAGGGTCACGTGTCTCTTGACAAGGCCCACACACCATACATTCCACCCACCAGCTTTGCACTTTCTGGCCCCAGCAGACTGTTCTTGGTTCCCTTTGGCCTCCAGGCCATTGTCCCTGCTGCTTCCTCTTCCTGGACCCCCTTCTTCCCACTTAGCCCACCTTGCTTTACAACTACCCTTCTCAGGAACCATTTCCCAATCCTCTAGGGTAACTATACAACCCTGCGGGGCTCTCTCTGAGTCCCTTTGGAGCCCTCACTAGCGCACCCTGTGGTCATCCTCCCTCAGGCCACACAGTTCAGATAAGCAGACATTCCATCCTGATATTTGCTATAAACACTGCTGCTTTTTTCTCCTCCAGGCACTGACAGCTGCTGACCTGAACCTGGTGCTGTATGTGTGTGAAACTGTGGACCCAGCCCAGGTTTTTGGGCAGCCACCCTGCCCACTCTCTCAGCCTGTGCTCCTTTCCCTCATCCAGCAGCTGGCATCTGACCTTGGCACTCGAACTGACCTCAAGCTCAGGTAAGTGGGGGCAGCCAGGAATGGGGAGATGAGCTGGGGAGTGGGGGAGTGGGAGTGAGCAGTTTGAAGCTGACACCTACTTCTGCCTTAATCCTCTCCCTAATTTTCTCCACCAATCCTCTCTGCCCTCACCCAGAGGGTTCCCTCTGGGCTTCAGTGCCACCAGGGGGCGCTCCCATCTGCTGTTGCCCACCTGTAACCTGTCCTTTCCCCCATCCCCAGCTACCTGGAAGAGGCCGTGATGCATCTGGACCACAGTGACCCCATCACTCGGGACCACATGGGCTCCGTTATGGCCCAGGTGCGCCAAAAGCTTTTTCAGTTCCTGCAGGCTGAGCCACACAACTCACTTGGCAAAGCGGCCCGGCGTCTCAGCCTCATGCTGCATGGTCTTGTGACCCCCAGCCTCCCTTAGCTGCTAAGCCTGCCTTGCCCAGGGGTGGGATGGCACTGAAGGCCATCAGACAGGCCTAGGCCGAGGCAGGGTCACGGCTGGCCTTTACCTGCTCAGGCCCCCATCTCTGGGGTGTTTGGGGGTCAGGGAGCAGGGAGCACTGGCTGTGGTCTACAGGGTGTGGTAGTCAGAAGGTTTAGGCTGGGCCCAGGGCAGGTATTGGGCCTGCTTGGGTTCTGCCATGCCTGGAGCATGACCCTGAGATCGTGACACCACTTGAGTGGAATTTTCCATGTTCCTTTTTACCTCTAATTTGGATCTTTTGTTTTGAAAATATTGAGAAATTCAATTAAATGCTTTTGGAATAAAATGGAGTATATGTGTGCTTTTGGTTTGTCTTTGGTGTGACTCTCATAACTGCCCTCTGTTCGTTCCCTGCCCTCTCTTCCCTGTGGAGCTCTGTCTAGGCCAACCCAGCCAAGGGGCGGGGTTACCCACTCATCTGCTCCAACTGCCTTCCCAGATCTCCCTTCTCCCTCCTTTAATGGGGTGAAGGTCCAGGGGCCTGCTCAGCACCAGCCTGTGCTCCTGGGAATTTCTGCTCTCTGAGGTCCCTTCTCGCTCCTTTTCCCATTTGGGTGTTGGAGGCGGAGCCGCCAGCTGGGTTCGGAGCCCCACCCCCGGCTTTCATCCAATCACCGTCCCTCCCTCCGGGGGCTGGGCGGACGGGCTGCACTCCAAGCAGCTAGCTCCCGCACTAGGCTCTCAGCCAGGGATGATGCGCCGCTGCCAGTGCCGCTGCTGCCGCCACAGCTGCTGCTGGCAACCACCCCGTGCCCTGAGGCCATTGCTGTTGCTGCCCCTCGGTGAGTGCCCCTCGGTGAGGCCGTTGCTGTTGCTGCCCCTCGGTGTGGTCCGGGGCCCGGGCCACACCCCCTTCTCACCCAGCCAGGCCAGACTGGGCATAGGGTGTGTGGGAACACTGGGCACCAGGGTGGAGAAGAGTTGCAAGGGCTCCAGGAAGGTGTGCTGGTGACTTCAGGACAGAAAGTGAGAGGCACAAACAGCCCTAGTTATGGGGGAAGGACTCCAAAATTTGCATCCCCTCTTATGATAAAGGGAGACATGCCAATGGCAGGACTTATAGATTAGTCATAGGATCCCTAAGTCCTCTCTGAGGGTCTGGCCTGGATCCCAATACCTCTGCATCCTGCCCTGTCTCTCCAAAAATACCTATCTTTAGAGAGAGTTTGGAGGGCCAAGCAAAGCTTGTCTAAACCGCAGAGAGATGCACCTGTTTCTAGTCCCGGGCCTCTGGACCACCCTCCCCTCCACCCTGTCCTGATTCCTTCACGTGAACCCTCCTGATCCCACCTGGGGCCCCAGAAGCTCAGAGGAAGGGCTGACTTGGGGGACACAACATCCCCTCCCCCTGTGCAAATCCCAGTCTGGGTCTTACCTTGAAGGGGGCCTGGGTAGGTAATCCCCAGATTTGCCCTTTAGTTCCTTGGGGCACCCTTTTTCCCCTGAGTCACATCCCCAGAATGCTCCCAGGTAAACAAGCCCCTGGGGCTGGGGACAGCCCTGGCTCATCCTATCTACCATTCCCCCACCCCCACCCCACTTCTAGTCCTTGTACCTCCCCTGGCAGCAGCTGCAGCGGGCCCAAACCGCTGTGACACCATATACCAGGGCTTCGCCGAGTGTCTCATCCGCTTGGGGGACGGCATGGGCCGCGGAGGTGAGCTGGAGACCATCTGCAGGTACCAGCGGGTGCGAGGCAGTGGCCCAACCTGTGCCACCATTGGGGACTGAACCTTTTATTTCCCAAACCAAAATCTCCTTGCCTCACCTAATCCCCCTAATCCCACTCCCTTAACAGATCTTGGAATGACTTCCATGCCTGTGCCTCTCGGGTCCTGTTGGGCTGTCCAGAGGAGGCAGCTGCAGTGTGGGAATCACTACAGCAAGAAGCTCGCCGGGCCCCCCATCCGAATAACTTGCACACTCTGTGCAGCGCCCCGGTGCATGTTCAGGAGCACGGTACAGGCTCCGAAACCAACCAGGAGACACTGCCAGCTGCAGCACCTGCACTCCCCATGGTCCCTGCGCCCCCACTGCTGGCAGCTGCTCTGGCTCTGACCTACCTCCTGGGGCCTCTGGCCTAGCCTATCGGGTCAGGTGGCAGTGCCTGTGCCTCCAGCCCTTCCCTGGCGGTGGTTGTCCAGGCTCTGCAGAGCGCAGCAGGGCTTTTCATTAAAGGTATTTATATTTGTACTAAGCTCCTTCCTTTCTCCTGACTGCGGCCTTGCTTGGCTGGGGCCAGGGACTCCCAGAAACTGATCCTTTGCTTGGATGGAATGGGCGGGGCTGAGGGCCACCACAGGGGACTCAATCTTCCTCCTTACAAACACTGGTTTCCCAGTGGCAGTGCAAAGCTTTCCATTTCGTGCAGGTCCCAAGAGCTCCTCCAGTGGAGACCGGAGATCTGCCGGAATGCACAGTCTTCCTCTACCTTCCTGTGCTGGCTGGGGTCGGGAGGGCGGGGTCTCAGCCCTGCACTCCTAGCACTGCCTAACCCTTCCATCCCAGCCCCTGGGGGCCAGGTGAGCTGGTGAAGTGCCCTTGATCTCAGCTCCACCCCCTTCCCAGCCTCTGGGCTCCTGACCATTTCACCTCCTCCTCTCTCTGCCTGTCACCTCAGCCTTCAAGGCACAGCACAGACTGTGTGCTCAGTCCCTTCCTCTGGGTTTCTGGTCTATCTGAAGGAGGCCTGTTCTAGAAGGTGGGGAGCCTCTGTTGAAGTCCACATTCAAGCCCCTGATAGGACCTGAAGTGGCAAAAACTGGGGTCACTGTAAGGGTTCCTCTCGCCTCTGCTCTCCACAACCTTGTTCTTTGAGAAGAGGTAGCCGGTGTGTTGTCAAAACAATTGCAGAAGGCTTTCTGGAAGCCGTGGAATGACAGCATGTGGTGTGCGAGGAGCCCCTCTTCATACCGGTGGAAAGGAAGAGCAAAATCAGCTAGGCAGAATCTGAGGAAGGAGGAAGCCTTCTGGGGGTGGGACCTTCTTCTGATCAGCCTTCTCCCACCACTGTCAGGATCCTATTCCAAGCCATCACACCACGGTTTACAGAGGCACTGCTATAGTCTCCTCATTGACTTATATTATCGCTCCCTTCACTTTATTTTTTATTTATTTATTTTTTTTGAGATGGAGTCTTGCTCTTGTCACCCAGGCTGGAATGCAGTGGCGCGATCTTGGCTCACTGCAACCTCCACCTCCCAGGTTCAAGCAATTCTCCTGCCTCAGCCTCCCTAGTAGCTGGGGTTACAGGTGCCCGCCACCATGCCCAACTAATTTTGTATTTTTAGTAGATGGGTTTTGCCATGTTAGCCAGGCTGGTCTCGAACTCCTGACCTTAGGTGATCTGACCCCCTTGGCCTCCCAAAGTGCTGGGATTACAGGCATGAGCCACCATGTTCGGCCTTATTCTTTACTTTCTAAATTGAAAAACTCAGCCGGGCGCAGTGGCTCACTCTTGTAGTATCACCTCCTCTAGGAACTATTCCCTAACCCTGACTACAAGCTGAATCAGAAGGCTCCTCTAGGTCCACACAGCTCCTGATAGCACTAGCTTGTTATTGTCTAGGTACAGGTCAGAATTCCCCACTGTGGATTCCCCAAGGGCAGGAAGTCCTTTTTGTCACAATCCTCGTTGTGTCTCTAGCATCCATCCTAGGGCTGGATATAAAGGGTGCACTTGTGGGAGGGTGTGGAATGAAAGATAGAACTCTTAAGTCCAGCATGGGTAGCGCAACAGTCAGCAAGAGCTTGGACTGAGAATGACCCCGCTGTGGAGGTGTGTCATTTTGGGGTGGCACCTTTACCCTGGGCATACTGCTAGGAAGGATGGTGCTGGGGCTGTATACCCCAGAAGGCTTCCAGAGCTGGTCTTGGATGACCAGGAGCAGGGGCCTGGCTGTTCTGGCCAGCCATCAGGGAGATTACCATCCTCCTGCTGTGACCTACTTTTCCCCTGGTTTTTGCTCTCTAAGTCCTTAGTCTTCCATGGAATAGAGTGGGGCTTGGGGAGGGAGGAAAGAATCTGCTCTCTGGCCAGGGGCTTAAGGGCTTTGTGTGTTTTATCCTAGAGCTGGAGGAGAGGGGTGGGCTGATAGCCAAGCTGGCTGGGCCCTGGGCACAGCTGCCCAGGCCAGAGCATTATGGTGATGGTGTTTCTCACATTTGAAGCACTGTGGACAAGGAGTTCCTTATTGTTCTGAGAAAGCCTGAGGGATGGATGTCCTGAATCCAGTCCCCTCTGCATTAATGTATCTCTTCACCTAAGGACCTCCCTCCTGCTCTTCTCCAGAGCCCAAACCAGCACATAGTAAGGGTTCAATAAATATTTGTTAATTAATGCACTGAATGTCTGTAAAACAGGAGTGTTTGTAGATTTCTGAGTGCCATCAACCTGGAATTCATATTACTTTTAACCCTCACAACAACTCTGTAAAGGTCAGGATTATGACCCCCCCCGCCCCCCGCTTATATTTTATGTTTTTATTTTTATTTATTTATTTATTTAATTTATTTACTTTATTTATTTATGAGACGGAGTTTCCGCTCTGTTAGTGGCAGTGGCGCAATCTCAAGCTCACTGCAAGCTCCGCCTCCCCGGATTCACGCCATTCTCCTCCTCTGCCTCAGCCTCCCAAGTAGGCGGGACTATAAGCTGCCCGCCGCCACGCCGGCTAATTTTTTGCGTTTTTAGAGATGACCGGGGGCTTCACCGTGTTAGCGAGGATGGTCTCGATCTCCCTGACCTCGTGATCTGCCCGCCTCGCCTCCCAAAGTGGCTGGGATTACAGGCGTGAGCCACTGCACCCGGCCTTATATTTTATTTTTTGAGACACAAAGTCTCATTCTGTCATCAGGCTGGAGTGCAGCAAGCGCGCAGAGTCCTGCTGCACTGCAGCCTTAGACCTCTGGGCTCAAGCGATTTCACAGCTCCAGCCTCTGTGGTACTAGGACCTATTAGGTCTGTGCTACACACCCCAGTTAAATTTATACTTTTGCAGAGACAGGGTCTCATTTGTCACCTAGGCTGGTCCCGTTGAACTCTGGCCTCCAAATGATCTCCTCCTCCGCCACCCAAAGTGTTTGAGAATTCAACACTGAGCTAACCCTTATTATATATGCTAAGAAAAATGAGGCTCATGGGCCAGGCCGTGGTGCTCATGCCTATAAGCCCTGCATTTGGGAGCTGAGGCATGGTGGAATCACCTGAGGTCGGAGTTCGAGACCAGCCTGACAACATGAGAAACCCTGTCCTCTAACTAAAAATACAAAAATAGCTGGGTGTGGTGGTGCGATCCTGTAAATCTCCTACTCAGGGGCCTGAGGCAGGAGAATTGCTTGAACCTGGAAAGGCAGAGGTTACGGTGAGGCAAGATTCATGCCATTGCACTCTACAGCCTCTGAACAAGAAGTAAAACTCCATCGCAAAAAGAAAAAGAAAAGAAAAGGAAAAATGGAGGCTTATTGGCCCAGCCAGTGGTCCCATGCCTATAATCCCAGCACCACTTGGAAGGCTGAGGTGGGGAGGATCACTTAAGGCCCCTGTCTCAACAAAATAGGCAGGCGTGGTGGCTCAGGCCTGTAATCCCAAGCACTTTGGGCCTGAGGCTGGCGGATCACCTGAGGTTGAGGAGAATTTGAGACCAGCCTAAACCAACCTGAAGAAACCTCTCTCTATTAAAAATACAAAATTAGCAGGCGCGAGTAGCTCACACCTGTAAGTCCCAGCACTTTGGAAAGGCTGAGACAGGAGAATCGCTTGAACATGGGAGGCAGAGGTTGCAGTGAGCGAGATCCATGCAATTGCACCTCCAGCCTGGGAAAAACAAAGCAAAACTCCGTCTCAAAATACATAAAACAATAAGCAAAGGCGGGCGCGGTGGCTCAGCTGTAATCCCAGCACTTTGGAAGCTGAGACGGGCGATCACGAGGTCAGGAGATCGAGACGCATCCTGGCTAACACGGTGAAACCCCATCTCTACTAAAAAATACAAATCCATCCTGGCTAACACGGTGAAAACCCTGTCTCTACTAAAAAATACAAAAAATAAGCTAGCGGGCGAGGTTGGCTGGCGCCTGTAGTCCCATGCTATCTCGGGAGGCTGAGGCAGGAGAAATGGCGTAAAACCGGAGCGGAGCTTGCCGTGAGCTGAGATCGACGGCCACGTGCACTCGCAGCCTGGGCGACAGAGCGAGGACTCCCGTCTCAAAAAAAAAAAAAAAAAAAAAAAAAAAAAAAAAATCTAGCTGGCGAGGTGGCGGGTGCCGTGTAGTCCCCAGAACTCCGGCGAGGCTGAGGCAGGAGAATGGCAGTAAGCCCAGAGGCGGAGCTTGCAGTGAGCTGACCGATCCGGCCACTGCACCCAGCCTGAGCGACACAGCCAGACTCTGTCTCAAAAAAAAAAAAAAAAAAAGCAAGTCAGGCATGGTGGTGCGTGCCGTAGACTTAGCATATTTGGGAGGCTGAGGTATAGAGGGATTTTAAGGAATCAGAGAGACCAGATGGGGTTCAGGACCGGATATTTCAATTAATTATTTAGGTGCATCGGCCAGTCGGGGGATTGAAATCGAAGGACTGAGCCCTGAACAGAGAGTTTAAGAGTTACTTTAAGCATTTTGTGGGCAGGAGGAGATCTTTCGGGGGGAGCAATATTACAGTAAGCAAGAAACAAAGCCCGTTATTAAATTAATTGAGACATGCATTACATCATTTCTTACTTTTCAAGGAAAAGCATGCTTTAACGACCTTGATGAGTTTATCTGTCTAGTTGACCTTGCAACTGCACAGCTAGGGAAACGGGGTCTTCACAATGCCTGGGAAGGGAGGGGAGATAAGGCTCACTAGCCGCAGAAAAACAGGCAGTTAATTTTTAAAGGACTCCAGCTCTTTCTCTTTCTCAGGGGAAATTGGATTTTCTTTTTTCTTTTTTTTTTTTTTGACAGAGTCTCGCTCTGTCGCCCAAGCTGGAGTGCAGTGGCTGGATCTCAGCTCACTGCAAGCTCCGCCTCCCGGGTTCACGCCATTCTCCTGCCTCAGCCTCCCAAGTAGCTGGGACTACAGGCGCCTGCCACCTCGCCCGGCTAGTTTTTTGTATTTTTTTTTTTAGTAGAGATGGGGTTTCACCGTGTTAGCCAGGATGCTCTCGATCTCCTGACCTCGTGATCCGCCCGTCTTGGCCTCCCAAAGTGCTGGGATTACAGGCTTGAGCCACCGCGCCCGGCCTGGATTTTCTTATATACAACTGAGTTTCTGCTTACACATTCTTCAATTTCTTTTAATTCCTGTTCCAGAGGCAAAGGATCCCTTGAGCCTAGGAGTTCGAGGTTACAGTGAGCTTTGATTAATGCCACGCACTCCAGCCTGGATGACAGAGCAAGACCCTGTCTCTATTAAAAAAAATTAAAAATGCTGGGTGCAGTGGCTCACGCCTATAATCCCAGCACTTTGGGAGGCCGAGGCCAGTGGATCACCTGAGTTCAGGAGTTCAAGACCAACCTGGCCAAAATTTAAAACATAAAATGAGGCTAATGAGGCAGATGTCTTGCTTAAAGTCAAACAGCTCTGGAAGTGTCAGAGCTGGGATTTGATCCCAGGTATGTTTGGCCCCAAAGTCCATACCCTTAATTATTGCACTAGACTTTTGGAAACAATTTTTTAACTTTTTTTTTTTTTGAGACGGCGTTTCACTCTTGTTGCCCAGGCTGGCGTGCAATGGCGCGATCTCGGTTCACTGCAACCTCTGCCTCCTGGGTTCAAGCAATTCTCCTGCCTCAGCCTCCCAAGTAGCTGGGATTACAGGCGCCCGCCACCACACCTAGCTAATTTTTGTATTTTTGGTAGCAATGGGGTTTCACCATGTTAGCCAGGCTGGTCTCGAACTCCTGACCTCAGATGATCTGCCCACCTGGGCCTCCAAAAGTTCTGGGATTATAGGCGTGAGGCACCGCGCTGGCCACCATTGTTCTTTTTAAATGAAATCTTGTATGAAACCTTACTACGGCTGGGTGTTGTGTCTCACGCCTGTAATCCCAGCACTTTGGGAGGCCGAGGAGGGCAGATCACCTGAGGTTAGGAGTTCGAGACCAGCCTGGCCAACATGGTGAAACCCTGTCTCTACTAAAAATACAAAAGGGCTGAGCATGGTGGCTCACACCTGTAATCCCAGCACTTTGGGAGGCTGAGGTGGGTGGATCAGGAGGTCAGGAAATCGAGACTATCTCGGCTAACACGGTGAAACCCTGTCTCTACTGGGTGGGCGCCCTGAGTCTTCAGCTACTCGGGAGGCTGAGGCCAGGGAGAAGGTGAACCCAGGAGGCAAGTTTGCAGTGAGCCGAGATTGTCCACTGCGACTCCAGCCGGTGAACGAGCGAGACCCATCTCAAAAAAAAAAAAAAAAAAAAAATTAAAAATAAAATAAAAATAAGAAAATTACCGGGCATGCCTGGATACTTTTGTATTTTTAGTAGAGACTGGGTTTCACCTTGTGGTCAGCTGGTCTCAAACTCCTGACCTCAGGTGATCCACCTGCTTGGACCTCCAAAGTGCAGGGATTACAAGCGTGAGCAACTGCACCCGGCCCGACGACAATGTTTTATTGGTGGTTAATTTATTTTAGGTTTAAAGTTACATTAGCTTATACACGTCAATAAAAAGACAGTTCCATGTGCAAGTACATACTCAATAAAGATTTGAATACATGAGCCACTGAAATGGGCAAGATGGATGGAGGTACAATGCACTACCATCTGCAGCACCTATTTTTCCCCTCCAAGCTTAGGTTGACTGTAAAGTGAACCCAGTTCTGATCCTATAGAGAAGTCATTGTGAATGGGTAACAATTTTTTTAAAAATCGCGCTTGCTTTTCAGACTTCCGGGATATACATTAAATTACAACAACAAAATAACCATGAGTCCCAGAATTGGCCCAAGATTGACTTCAACAATCTACAAGTTAACCATTTGCAACTTTGCACTCTTCTTTGATGAGGTCAAATTCAACCACATGGAGTTTCTGAAATTATTCCTATTGCAGTTTTTAAAAAAGAGATTTTGTTAATGAAATTTAAGTCATCCTTTGCGGAGTTCCAGAGGCACTTCCAGAAACTCTGTTGGAAAGCATTGTTTACCAAGCTAGCACGTACAGAGTCCCTTTCCACCCAACCAGAAACTTGGAAACTTTCTCCTTATTTCCCGCGATCCCTCGTTTTTCCTATCACGGATCTGTCCGGCAGACCAGCGGTCCACAGTTTCTTTGAGCGACATAGATCCACCCCGCTCAGGAGAGTGGCTGTCCCCCGCCCCGAAGAGGTTGATTGGCTAGGTCCATCGCTTGGCGACCGCACCAGCCCGCGTACCCAGCCTTCGTGAGAGTCCGCCCCGTCCCGCCCCGTAGGTTGTTTGGCGTCAGCTGGCGCGCTGTGATGACGCCACGACGCTATACGCCCGAGAATGGCGGCGGCGGCGGCGGCGGCGGCGGCCGGCGCGGAGGCGGTGGCCGCGGTCACTGCTGGATGGCACACAGAGCCGCCGAGACGCCCGAAGAGCCCGCCGCACGCGCGAGGTGAGGCGGCCGGCCCAGGAACGACGACGGCCCGACGGGCGGGAGGGGCAGCCGAACTGTGGTCGTGGTCGCTTTCTGGGGCACCGGGGCCTGCCACTGGTCAGCCCGCAGCGTCAGCCCGTGTCCCATGCGCCAGGGCCTACAGGGTTGGAGAGCAGGTCGGGCGATGGCTGCTCGGGTCCCCGGCGTCCGAGTTCGGACTGGCCTCGGAACGTGCTGTCTTGCTGGGTATCCCGTCTCTAGGCCCGCGTGGGCCTGGTGGACGTGGTCGGTTGCCCTGCCTGCTTGCTGTTCAGCCGCCCCGCGTCCAGAGCGGGTCAGGTTGATCCAACCTGGTTGTCCTTGTCCTTACTGCCTTCTCGCGCCCGGCGCCTACTCCACACTCCTCCTTTGCGTCTGCCAGGGGCCGGCGGGGCAGCTGATCGCTTCCTTGTGCAGGCTGGGAAATAGCAGGTTTGAGTCCAGCTGGATTGCCTGCTTGGCAAGCTTGTCATTCCTCTACCTGCAAGGGGAAGCCTAGCCCCTCACACTTAGTGCCCCTCCATAAAGCGGCTGAAGTGATAATTCCCAGCTGAAAATCTGAATAAGTCCTTCACTGCCTGAAAGTGGTTCCTTAGTGCCTTCAAGACAAAGGCCACACTTCTTAGCAAGGCATTCAGGGCTCTTCATAATCTGGTGAAGGCTTAACCAGCCAATCAACACCAGAGCGCTTTTGTGCTCCCTTTACGTAGTTTATTGTTGTTAAAGCGTGTGGCGCTCCTGTTAGCTCTGGTTTCATATCTTTGTGCTTTAGTATTTTGAGACAAGGTCTCTTGCCCAAGCTGGAGTGCAATGGCTCATTCATAGCTCACTGCAGCCTTGAACTCCTGGATTCAAATGATCCTCCCGCCTCAACCTCCTGAGTAGCTGAGACAACAGGCGCTCCCCTCCACGCCTGGCTAAGTTTTAACATTTTTTGTAGAGCTTGGGAGTCTGGCTTTGTTGCCAGGGCTGGCTTCAAGAGACCCTCCCGCCTAGGCTCCCAACGTATTGAGATTATTAATACAAGCGTGAGCCACTGTGCTTGGTCCCCTTGTGCTTTAGATACGCAGTTTTCTCAGTTTGCAATATGCTGCTTTCCACCCCACCGACCACCTACCAGTGTTGGAAACTTACATCTGTCCTATAAAATCCACCTGAGATGTCACTTCCTAGGAAAAAAATCTCCCTTGCTTGACATATAACCATTAACTCCTCATATCCATGCTGCTACTATTGAGTACATCCTGTTGTGTCACATGGTAGTCTTCTGTCTGCATATGTCTGGCTCTGTGCCTGGCATAAAATAGGGGCTAGCCTCCAGTAGCATTTGCTGAATGCTGACTTAATGAATGGATAGATTCAGCTGTATTTTTGAGCACCTATCAGGGCTAGGATCTGAGATGAGCACAGCAAATGCAAGCATATGTGTGTGGTAGCCTCTTAATCCTGGATAGTCTAAAATCTCCTGGGATAATTTTGTGATACAAATTCAAGAGCCTCACTGTCTGAGGTTTTTTTTTTTTGAGACGGAGTTTCGCTCTTTTCGCCCAGGCTGGAGTGCAGTGGCACAATCTTGGTTCACTGCAACCTCTGTCCCCCAGGTTCAAGTGATTCTCCTGCCTCAGCCTCCAGACTAGCTGGGATTACAGGCAAGCGCCACTACACCCAACTAATTTTTGTATTTTTAGTAGAGATGGGTTTTACAATGTTGGCCAGGCTGGTCTCAAACTCCTGACCTCAGGTGGTCCACCTGCCTCGGCCTCCCAAAGTGCTAGGATTACAGGAATGAGCCACTATGCCCGGCTGAGATTTTTTTTCTTTTTTTTTTTTTTAAACAGAGACGATGTCTTGCCATGTTGCCCCAGCTGGTGTCAAACTCCTGGGCTCAAGCAGTCCTCCCACCTTGGCCTCCCAAAGTTTTGGGGTTATAGGCAAGAGCCACTGCACCTGGCCCACTCTTTGAGATTTTGATGATGAAGATCTAGGGTAGAAATCTGTATTTTTTTTTTTTTTTGAGACGGAGTCTCGCTCTGTTGCCCAGGCTGGAGTGCAGTGGCGCCATCTCGGCTCACTGCAAGCTCCGCCTCCTGGGTTCATGCCATTCTCCTGCCTCCATGCCATTCTCCTGCCTCAGCCTCCCTACTAGCTGGGACTACAGGCGCCCACCACCATGCCTGGCTAATTTTTTATATTTTTAGTAGAGACGTGGTTTCACCATGTTAGCCAGGATGGTCTCAATCTCCTGACCTCGTGATCCCACCTCGGCCTCCCAAAGTGCTGGGATTACAGGCATGAGCCACCGCGCCCGGCCGGAATCTGTATTTTTTTTTTTTTTTCCAAGATGGAGTCTTGCTCTGTCACCCAGGCTGGGAGTGCAGTGGTGGGATCTCAGCTCACTGCAACCTCTGCCTCCCAGGTTCAAACGATTCTTCTGCCTCATCCTCCCGAATAGCTGGGATTATAGGCACGCACCACCACACCTGGCTAATTTTTATATTCTTAGTAGAGACGGGGTTTCATCCTGTTAGCCAGGCTGGTCTTGAACTCTTGACCTCGTGATCCACCCGTCTCAGCCTCCCAAAGTGTTGGGATTACAGGCGTGAGCCACCACGTCCAGCAAGGTATCTGTATATTGAAAAAACTTCCCAGGTAACTTTACTGTGCTTTCTCGTTGAAGATCTTTGTCATTACCTAAGAAAACTGTTATCTCCTTTGTCCAGTGAGAAGGGCTTGCCTTATGGACTCCTGTTGTGGTCTCATGCCTAGAAGCAAGGGCTTTGGTGTCAGAAAGACCTGGATTCAGTTTCTGGCTTTTCTGAAATCTTGAGGTTCTCTAAGTCCTAATTTCCTTATTCCAAAATAGGAATAATCGTGCCTACTACATGTGCTTGTAGAGAGGAGTGAGATGGTACATATAAGATCCTTAGCATAGTTGGCACTCAGTTAATGGAAGCCACTTTTATTGCTAATGCTCCTCTTCGCAGAGTTTCCCTTGTCAAAAGAAGGACTTGTCTTCTTTTTTCTTTTCTTTTTTTTTTTTTGAGACGATGTCTCGCTCTGTCGCCAGGCTGGAGTGCAATGGTGTGAGCTCGGCTAGCTACAACCTCTGCCTCCCAGGTTTAATCCGTTCTCCTGTCTCAGCCTCCCGAGTAGCTGGGACTACAGATACCTGCCACCACACCTGGCTAATTTTTTTTTTTTTTTTTTGAGACGGAGTTTTGCTCTTGTTGCCCAGGTTAGAGTGCAATGGCGCAATTTCAGCTCACCGCAACCTCCACCTCCCAGGTGCAAGCAATTCTCCTGCCTCAGCCTTCCCAAGGCTGTGCCACCAAACCTATTGTATTTTTAGTAGAGATGGGGTATCTCCATGTGGGTCAGGCTGGTCTCAAACTCCCGACCTCAGGTGATCCGCCCACCTCGGCCTCCCAAAGTGCTGGGATTACAGGCGTGAGCCATGTTGCCCGGCTTACACCCAGCTAATTTTTGTATTTTTAGTAGAGATGAGGTTTCACTGTATTGCTCAGGCTGGTCTCAAATTCCTGACCTCAGGTAATCTACTAACTTCGGCCTCCCAAAGTGCTGAGATTACAAGCATGAGCCACCACAACCGGCTAGAAGGTCTTGTCTTAATAAGCCTGTTTGTTCTTCAGGCTTAGTTGTGTGTAGGAACTGCTTTGTATTATATGATTTCCTCAAGGTCATTTCTGGTCATTGGGGAAAACTGATAATAGTGTGCTTGCTTTTTTTTTTTTTTTGAGACAGAGAATCTGAAGTAGGTACTGGAGTTCTCTATCAATCACAAGTTCATAGTTAAATGAGTGAGATTTTGCTTTGGCCTTCTGTTTTACTTTGGAAGTGTGAGTGTGTAATATGGGCAACTTAGGTCCTCTTCCCAGCTTCCCAGCTGTATGATGTGAATGGGCTATAGGTGTGCCAAAGTATCAACCCTTAAGCTTCACGATAGCTGAGAACAGCTGTCTCCATTGACTCCCGGGTGTTATGCAATAGTATCATTCTATCATTCTCTGTGTATATCTTGGCATGGGGAAAAATTTTTGAGAGAAAGAAGTACAGCCCTGGACGAAGGGAAGCAGTTTTGCTTGTTGAGAACTGGAGAGAGACTTACTTATTTGAACTCCCTTTCCTTCCAGGAATCTTACTCAATGAGCATTAAGCTAGTTTGTGTTGGCTAGGTCATCACTGAACTAATTCTTGGTACAGCTCTCTGTTGCCATGGTGTCTGATGTGATGCTAAGGTGGAAAAATGTGATGTTTTCATTTGCTGGGAGAAAGTTTTCTTTCCAAGCTGCCAGCCTTGAAATGGCCTCTCAGGGCATCCTAAGAGTCATGGATCAAGGGACAGTTGGTGTGGAGCCATCCAGGCTGTAAGTTCCTTGAGAGTAGAGACTATGGCTGCCTTCTTTTTGTTTGTCACAACCTCTGGCAGAGTTCCTGACCCACAGCAGGAATTCAGTAAATATTTCAGGGTTGAACATGGGATTTTGGAAGGAGAACCCCAGGTGCATTGCCAGGGTCTATATTTCTTTTCTTTTTTTTTTTTTTGAGACGGAGTCTCGCTCTATCGCCCAGGCTGGTGTGCAGTGGCACGATGTCGGCTTACTGCAAACTCCGCCTCCCGGGTTCACGCCATTCTCCTGGCTCAATTTTTTGTATTTTTAGTAGAGACGGGGTTTCACTGTGTTAGCCAGGATGGTCTCGATCTCCTGACCTTGTAATCCGCCCGCCTCGGCCTCCTAAAGTGCTGGGATTACAGGTGTGAGCCACTGCGCCCGGCCAGGGTCTATATTTCTGATAATGGCATGGTCTCACTCTGTTGCCCAGGCTGGAGTGCAGTGGCATAATCATAGCTCACTGCAACCTTGCCTTCCCATGTTCAAGTGACTCCCACCTCAGCCTCCTGAGTGGGACTACAGGCACACAGCACCACACCCAGCTAATTTTTTTTTGTTTTTTTGAGATGGAGTCTTGCTCTGTCGCCCAGGCTGGAGTGCAGTGGTGCCATCTCGGCTCACTGGAAGCTCTGCCTCCCGGGTTCACACCATTCTCCTGCCTCAGCCTCCCAAGTAGCTGGGACTACAGGCGCACACCACCACGCCCGGCTAATTTTTTGTCTATTTTTAGTAGAGATGGGGTTTCATTCTGTTGGCCACGGTGGTCTTGAACTCTTGACCCCATGATCCACCTGCCTCAGCCTTCCAAAGTGCTGGGATTACAGGTGTGAGCCACTGGGCCCGGCCACACCCAGCTAATTTTTTAAACATTTTTTGTAGAGGCCAAGAGGCAGATCACTTGGGCTCAAGAGTTCGAGACAGCCTGGGCAACATGGTGAAACCCTGTCTCCACTGAAAATACAAAGATTAGCCGGGCATCCTAGGTTCTCGGGAGGCTGAGGCACAAGACACAAAAACCGCTTGAACCCGGAAGGCAGAGGCTGCAGCGAGCCGAGATTGTGCCACTGCACTGCAACCTGGGCGACAGAGTGAGACCTTGTCTCGAAAAAAAAGAAAAAACTTTTTTTTCTGTATAGACAAGGTCTTGTTATGTTGCCCAGCCTGGTTTCAAACTCTTGGCCTCAAGCAATCCTCCTGTCCTGGCCCCCAGAGTGTTGAGATTATAGGCGTGTGCCACTGCATCCAGCCTTATTTCTGGAATTATTGAGAAATTACTAACTACTTCATTTTGGTAGACAGTTTTCTTTTCTTTCTTTTTTTTTTTTTTTTTTGGAGATGGAGTCTCGCTCTGTTGCCCAGGCTGGAGTGCAGTGGCATGATCTTGGCTCACTGCCACCTCTGCCTCCTGGGTTCAAGCAGTTCTCTGCCTCAGCCTCCCGAGTAGCTGGGATTACAGGCACGTGCCACCACACCTGGCTAATTTTTGTGTTTTTGTTTTTGTTTTTTTTTGAAATGGAGTCTTGCTCATCACCCAGGCTGAAGTGCAGTGGCGCGATCTTGGCTCACTGCAAGCTCCGCCTCCTGGGTTCACACCATTCTTCTGTCTCAGCCTCCCGAGTAGGTGGGACTACAAGCGCCTGCCAACAGGCCCGGCTAATTTTTTGTATTTTTAGCAGAAACGGGATTTCACCGTGTTAGCCAAGATGGTCTTGATCTCCTGACCTTGTGATCCGCCCGCCTCGGCCTCCCAAAGTGCTGGGATTACAGGCGTGGGCTACCACACCCGGCCAATTTTTGTGTTTTGAGTAGAGACGGGGTTTCACCATCTTGGCCAGGCTGGACTTGAACTCCTGACCTCGTGATCTGCCTGCCTCAACCTCCCAAAATGCTGGGATTACAGGTGTGAGCAGCAGCACCCAGCCGGTAGACAGTTTTTCAAAACATGGCAGTAGAATATGGAGATCTTTGCAGGTGACAGGTTATAAAGCTTTGCTTGGAGAGGGCAAGGTTCCTGTGTTTCCTCGTCTGGAAGACATTCACTGACCCTGCCTCTATGGCCAGGAAATTGTTTCAGGATTCATCCTTGCTCCCTGCTTCGGGACCCTGGCTTTCCCCACAAATGGAGCTAGCTTTGGCAGCTTGTGAACAAACTTGCTTTGGCATTCAGATAAGAATCTGTAAAACTCAAACTTCCTTCCTTCATTGTTTTTTTTTTTTTTTTTTTTGAGACGGAGTCTCGCTCTTGTCACCCAGGCTGGAGTGCTGTGGCCGGATCTCAGCTTACTGCAAGCTCCGCCTCCCGGGTTCACGCCATTCTCCTGCCTCAGCCTCCCGGGTAGCTGGGACTACAGGCGGCGCCACCTCGCCCGGCTAGTTTTTTGTAGTTTTTTAAGTAGAGACGGGGTTTCACCGTGTTAGCCAGGATGGTCTCGATCTCCTGACCTCGTGATCCGCCCGTCTTGGCCTCCCAAAGTGCTGGGATTACAGGCTTGAGCCACCGCGCCCAGCCTCCTTCCTTCATTGTTGAGGATATTTACAGGGTGTCCAAAGAGTGTGGCTATGGTTTAACCACCGATCTGGCCTCTTCAAAATTTCTGAGGTTCTAGAATTGTTGCCTTGCAGCAAAGAGAAATCCAAGAGCCAGACCACATTTATTTTATTTTATTTTATTTTTGAGATGGAGTCTCGCTCTGTCGCCCAGGCTGGAGTGCAGTGGCGTGATCTCGACTCACTGCAACCTCTGCCTTCCAGGTTCAAGCGATTTTCCAGCCTCAGCCTCCCGAGTAGCTGGGATTCCAGGTGTTCACCACCACACTCAGCTACTTTTTTTGTATTTTTAGTAGAGATAGGGTTTCACCATGTTGGACAGGTGGTTTCAAACTCCTGATCTCAAGTGATCCACTCGGCCTCCCAGAGTGCTAGGGTTACAGGCATGAGCCACTGCGCCCAGCCTGTTTTTCTTTTCTTCTTCGGAGTGTTGCCCTGTTGCTCAGGCTGGAGTGCAGTGACATGATCTCAGCTCACTGCAACCTCCGCTTCCCAGGGTCAAACGATTCTGCTGCCTCAGCTTCCGAGTAGCTGGGATTACAGGCACCCACCACCATGCCTGGAAATTTTTTTTTGTATTTTTAGTAGAGACGGGTTTCACCATGTTGGCCGGGCTGATCTTGTACTCCTGACCTCAGGTGATCCGCCCGCCTTGGCCTCCCAAAGTGCTGGGATTACAGGCGTGAGCCACTGCACCCGGCCAGACCACATTTCATTTGCTCTGAGTTCAGCACTTTGATAAATACCAAGGGAGTTCTGGAAACCTGAGAATGGCCCCTTCCCTCAAGGGTCTGACAGCTGTAGTGATCAAAGGCAGTCCGGAGTAGAACAGTGAGCAGCGTGACTCAGATTATAGTTAGAATGGAGGTTTCTAAAGCAGACCCTTCAGGAAAGATCCTCAGGAAAGCTTTGTGGGTTCATCAACTCAGTGGCATGGCGAAGGATCGAGGCCTTGACTGGATGAGGCCCAGCACTGCTGGAGTCTTTCCTGAGTGCTAGAAGGAGCCCCAGATGGGGAACTAGGAGATTTGGGTCCAAGATGCTTGGTCACCACTGTCTGAGTGGCTTTGGACGAGTCTCTTTACCTCTCCTGGACTGTCATTTCTGTAGAGTGTCAGTGAGGACGATAATGCTGAATGCTCACACTCATTGCCACACTGTCCATTGTGCATGCCTTCCTTGAAGAGTGCTTTGGACCAGGCTGGGAGTTGAAGGTTTGGAGGCAGACTCTAGAGAGTTGGGTACTTTCTGCAAGATGATGTAATGTAACCCTCCTGGGAAGTCTCTTTCTGAAGCTTCCTTACTCATCCTTGCCCATCCCTGTACCTACCATGGTCACTGGGCTAGAGGCACACACAAGAGATGCTGGGAACAGGAAAAGGCTCTACTTTTCTTGCTAGGAGCTTTACCAGCCACCTCCCGTGTCATAGAGTCTGCATTTTCACCTGACCACAGTGTGGAGAGGGAGTTTAACAGATGTGATGGGACTGTGGAGCAGCTGTGATCACCTGGGGGCTGTTGCCCATGATCTCCACCTCTCAGCCAGCACCCTCTCTTGTCCACTTTCTTTTTTTTTCCCCTCTTTTGGCCAATTTAGTCTAATATCATCCTCCAGTTTCAATCTGTAGTTGGGATGGTGGAGTACCGGCATCAGCCTGTCTTTACAGAGTTTCTGATTGGAATCGATGGGAGAGAAACTGTGTCCCAGGAAGAAAAAAGGAAGGTCAGAGGGAAAATCCTTGACTCTCTTATTCCTGACTGACTTTATTTTGTTTTATTTATTTATTTATTTATTTATTTATTTATTTATTTATTTTTTGAGACAGAGTCTCGTTCTGTTGCTCAGGCTGGAGTGCAGTGGCGCGATCTTGGCTCACTACAAGCTCTGTCTCCCGGGATCAAGCAATTCTCCTGCCTCAGCCTCCTGAGTAGCTGGGATTACAGGCACCTGCCACCGTACCCGGCCAATTTTTGTCTTTTTTGGTAGAGATGGGGTTTCACCCTGTTAGCCAGGATGGTCTCAATCTCCTGACCTTGTAATCTGCCCGTCTCAGCCTTACCAAAGTGCTGGGATTACAGGCGTGAGCCACCACGCCTGGCCTATTTATTTATTTTTGAAAAGACGGAGTTTCGCTCTGTCGCCCAGGCTGGAGTGCAATGGCGCAATCTCGGCTCACTGCAACCTCCGCCTCCTGGGTTCAAGCAATTCTCCTGCCTCAGCCTCCCAAGTAGCTGCGACTACAGGCGCATGCCGCCATGCCTGGCTAATTTTTTTTTTGTATTTTAGCAGAGATGGGGTTTCACCGTGTTGCCCAGGCTGGCTCAAACTCCTGAGCTCAGGCAATTCACCTGCCTCAGCCTCCCAAAGTGCTAGGATTACAGGCATGAACCACCATGCCCAGCCTATTTTTTTTTGGAGACAGGGTCTTGCTCTGTCGCTCAGGCTGGAGTGCCGTGGCATAAACACAGCACATTGCAGCCTCGACTTCCCTGGCTCAAGTGATCCTCCCACCTCAGCCTCCTGAGTATCTGGGACTACAGGTGCATGCCACCATGCCTGACTAATTTTTCGTAGAGATGGGGTCTCACTATGTTGCCCTGGCTGGTCTCAGACTCCAGGGCCCAAGCAGTCTTTCCACCTTGGCCTCCCAAAGTGCTAGGATCACAGTGTCAACCACTGTGCCCTGATGCTGACTTACTTTTGATCCCTGTGCAGGCTTTGTTTGAAGTGAAAATTCAGGCCAGGTGCAGTGGCTCACACCTGTAATTTAGGAGGCGGGGTGGGCGGATCACTTGAGGCCAGGAGTTCAAGACCAGTGGCCAACGTGTCGTAACCCTGTCTCTACTAAAAATACAAAAATTAACCAGGCATGGTGGCACATACCTATAATCAGCTACTTGGGAGGCTAAGGCGCGAGAATCGTTTGAACTTGGGAAGCAGAGGTTGCAGTGAGCTGAGATTGTGTCACTGCACTCCAATTTAGGTGATAAAGCGAGACTCCATCTCAAAAAAAAAAAAAAGAAGAAGTAAAATGAATCGGAAAGTTAGGCCTTTTGTTTTTTGTTTTTTTGCAGACAGTCTTGCTCTCTTGCCCAGGCTGGAGTGCAGTGGTGCAGTCTTGGCTCACTGCAACCTCCGCCTCCCTGGTTCAAGTGATTCTCCTACCTCAGCCTCCTGAGTAGTTGGGATTACAGGCGTGTGCCATCATGTCTGGGGCTAAGTTTTGTATTTTTAGTAGAGACGGGGTTTCACTATGTTAGCCAGAATGGTCTTGATCTCCTGACCTTGTGATCTACCTGCCTCAGCCTCCCAAAGTGCTGGGATTATAGGCGTGAGCCACCACGCCCCGGCCGGCTATTTTTTTTTTTTTAGTATTTTTAGTAGAGACGGGTTTCACCGTGTTAGCCAGGATTGTCTCAATCTCCTGACTTTGTGATCTGCCCGCCTTGGCCTCCCAAAGTGTTAGGATTACAGGCATGAGTCACCACACCCAGCTGAATTCAGGCCTTTGACTCACTGTAATCTGATGGTCTCTGTGGGTTCTCTGTGGCCCTGAAGATGCCACAGTAAAACCTGCTTGGGCCTCCCTCTGCCACCTTTGATGGGATCTGCTGCAAACTTCACAAGGGTGTGAGGAGGTGTCAGTGTTGCCCCATGGCCCCAAGCACTATCCTTGGGCAGCCCTGGAGTCCCTGACTCTGATCAGCTCTTTTCAGACATCAGATTCTATATCCAGAAACCCACAGTAAATGTCACATGGATGGTCCACATGCACACCACACATCCAAAACTGAACTCTTTCCACTGCTTCCCAAATCTGTGCTTCCTGCTACACTCCTGACCACTTGCCCCTGAGCTGTGCAAGGGACTGGGTACTGTCCTCATTCTTCCCTTCCACCCAGCATGGAAGTTCTGCTGCTGTTCTCTCTCGATTCCACTCCACTGTTTGGGGCACTACATTCTTTTTTTAATTTTCCTTTTTAAAACAGGGTCTTGCTCTGTCACCCAGGCTGGAGTGCAGTGGTGTGATCATAGCTCACTGCAGCCTTGATCTCTTGGGCTCAAGCAGTCTTCCTGCCATTCTCCTTTCTCAGCCTCCTGAGTAGCTGGGACTACAGGCGCCCGCCACCATGCCCAACTAATTTTTTGTATTTTTAGTAAAGACGGGGTTTCACCATGTTAGCCAGGATAGTCTCAATCTCCTGACCTCGTGACCTGCCCGCCTCGGCCTCTGAAAGTGCTGGGATTACAGGCGTGAACCACCGTGCCCGGCCTTTTGTATTTTTAGTAGAGACGGGGTTTCACCATGTTAACCAGTATGGTCTCGATCTCCTGACCTCGTGATCCACCCGCCTCGGCCTCCCAAAGTGCTGGGATTACAGATGTGAGCCACTGTGCCCAGCCTTTTTTTTTTTCTTTTAAGACAGATCTCGCTCTGTTGCCCAGGCTAGAGTGCAGTGGCGCAGTCTTGGCTCAGTGCAACCTTCACCGGGTTCAAGTGATTCTTCTGCCTCAGCCTCCCTAGTAGCTGGGGTTACAAACAGGTGTTCATCACCACGCCCAGCTAATGTTTTTGTATTTTTAGTAGAGACGAGGTTTTACCATGTTGCCTAGGCTGGTCTTGAACTCTGGACTTCAAGTGATCCGCCCACCTCGGCCTCCCAAAGTGCTGGGATTACAGGTGTGAGCCACTGGGCTCAGCCTGTGTGTCATAATTAATAGGAAATCCTTAGCTCTCCTCAACCCTTGGAGCACTCGGTAGACATAGAGAAGAGCCCTCTCATTAGAAAGGTGGTACCTCTGGAAAGCAGTAACTTCAGCACTGCACCTTGTCCGGGGCCCCACCAGCCCCAGGGTATTGTTCATGGTTGGAACATCTCTGGGAATCAAACTGGAAGGGCTCCTGAATCCCCATCGTAAGGAAGCAAAATACCCTTATCTTCATCCTGAGTTAAATCTGAGTGAAACTGCCAGTGTCCTCTCTGAGCTCAAGCCCCTCTGACTCTTTTTTTTTTTTTTTTGAGATGAAGTCTCACTCTTGCCCAGACTGGAGTGGGGTGGCACAATGTCAGCTCACAGCAACCTCTGCCTCTCGGGTTCAAGCGATTCTTGCCCAAGTAGCTGGGATTACAGGCGCCCATCACCACGCCCAGCTAATTTTTGTACTTTTGGTAGAAATGGGGTTTTACCATGTTGGCCAGGCTGATCTCAAACTCCTGACCTCAAGTGATCTGCCTGCCTTGACCTTCCAAAGCGATGGGATCACAGGCATGAGCCACCATGCCCGGCCCCGCCTCTGACTCTTGAATGAAGACCAGGCAAGTTTTGCAGTCACCAGGTGGCGAGTGCTGAGGCTTGTGGTCCCAAGTTCACTGGAGTTGATTACAGCAGCTCTGGGCCTTGTGTGGGATTTCAGCCATCCATGTAGTGTGGTGGGGAAGTGAGAGACCCTGGAATAGGGAGTTAAACTGCTAGGGGAACGGTGCATTAGCAAAGGAGTGGAAGCCTTCCAGGAGAATGAGGGAGAGCCCCAGGGAAGTGGTTTGTTGTCTGTTGCAGAGGGACCAACCCCTGTAGGAAGCCTAAAGGGCTGGGAAAGATATCCATGAAGGAGGCCTTGGAGAAGCAGCTTTCTGAGCCCTGGGGGGTGGTGGAGTTAGGGAGTAGGCCTCCAACACTTCACACTCCCATTTCAGAAAAGATGAGTCAGAATAATGAGAGGAATGATTTTAACATTTTAGAAACATGGGACTTCAACTAGGATAAGGGGCCCAGGCAGAGGAGTGAGGAGGGTGGGCGCCCTGACGGCTGAGGCTGTGCGTGTTCCTGTCCCCTCTCAGGGTTGAAGAGCAGCATGAGACTGAGGCCCAGGGAGATATGAGTCAAAGCCATGATGTGGCTGGGCGTGGTGGCTCACGCCTGTAATCCCAGCACTTTGGGAGGCTGAGGCGGGCAGATCACGAGGTCAGGAGATTGAGACCATCCTGGCTAACATGGTGAAACCCTGTCTCTACTAAAAAAAAATACAAAAAATTAGCTGGGCGTGGTGGCGGGCACCTGTAGTCCCAGATACTTGGGAGGCTGAGGCAGGAGAATGGTGTGAACCCGGGTGGCGGAGCTTGCAGTGAGCAGAGACCGTGCGTCACTGCACTTAAGCCTGGGCGACAGAGCGAGACTCCGTATCAAAAAAAAAAAAAAAAAAGCCGTGATGCTCGGGCCATCTTTTCAGCTAGACCCTGTGTTGAGTCTGGGCTCTTGAACAGCAAAGCCATACTCCTGACCAGGGAAATAAATGAGAGCCAGGACTTCGGTTTTTTGTTTTTTTGTTTGAGACAGAGTCTCGCTCTGTCACCCAGGCTGGAGTACAGTGGTGTAATCTCAGCTCACTGCAACCTCCACCTCCTGGGTTCAATCAATTCTTGTGCCTCAGCCTCCCAAGTAGCTGGGATTACAGGTATGTGCCACCATGACCAGCTAATTTTTCTATTTTTAGTAGAGACGGGTTTTCACCATGTTGGCCAGGCTGGTCTTGAACTCCTGACCTTAGGTAATCCACCTGCCTCAGCTTCCCGAGGTGTTGGGATTACAAGTGTGAGCCATCACGCCTGTCCAGGAGTTCGATTTTAATGAGACTGGGTTTCTGGAGAGGGAGAGCTGAGGAGGACGGCTGGTTTCCTTACAGCTGTCCTGGCTGTGCTGACTTGTTCTCTCTTTGTGTGTAGGTGTAGACGGGGCACTGCCTTCAGAGCAGGTCCTGCCAGCCTCGCTGGAGAGGATGCCCTCGTGTCCGTGATGGGCTGTGGGACAAGCAAGGTCCTTCCCGAGCCACCCAAGGATGTCCAGCTGGATCTGGTCAAGAAGGTGGAGCCCTTCAGTGGCACTAAGAGTGATGTGTACAAGCACTTCATCACAGAGGTGGACAGTGTTAGCCCTGCCAAAGCTGGGTTTCCAGCAGCAAGTCAATATGCACACCCCTGCCCCAGTCCCCCGACTGCTGGCTACACGGAGCCTCCCTCAGAACCACCACGCAGGGCCAGGGTAGCTAAGTACAGGGCCAAGTTTGACCCACGTGTGACAGCTAAGTATGACATCAAGGCCCTAATTGGCCGAGGCAGCTTCAGCCGAGTGGGAGTACGTAAGGCACCGGGCAACCCCGGCAGCCATATGCCATTCAAGAGTGATTGAGACAAGTACCGGGGAGGACGGGAGGTTGGGGATGTGAGTCGGGAGCCGCCGTGTGCCTGGCCGTCGAGTGGCGTCCATGCCACATATCATCCAGCTTGGTGGAGGTGTTCGAGACGCAGGAGCCGGGTGTACATGGTGATGGAGCCTGGCCACTGGTGGAGAGCTCTTCGACGGCATCATTGGCCAAGGCTCACTTCACTGAACGTGACGCCAAGGGTGCTGCAATGGGTGTGGATGGTCCGGTATCTGCATGCACTGGGCCTCACACACCACGAAGACCTCAACCTGAGAATCTGCTCTACTACCTACCATCCCAGGGCACTGGACTCCAAGATCCATCCATCACCGCCATCACCCGACTTGCCTGGCCAGTGCTGCAGCAAGAAGGGTGATGACTGCTTGATGAAGACCACCTGTGGCACGCCTGAGTACATTGCCCCGGAAGTCCTGGTCCGCAAGCCCTACACCAACTCAGTGGACATGTGGGCGCTGGGCGTCATTGCCTACATCCTACTCAGTGGCACCATGCCGTTTGAGGATGACAACCGTACCCGGCTGTACCGGCAGATCCTCAGGGGCAAGTACAGTTACTCTGGGGAGGTGAGTCTGTGCTGCCCTGTCCCAGCATGTTGGGGAGGCACCTGCGGGGGCGGGTATTTCCTGCAGCTCTCAGTCAGAGGTACGTCCTCAGGGCCATGCTCATGAGGGCCAGGCAGGTCATGTAAAAGGGACAAAGTGAGACTATCACAATGTAGTTTGGGTTCCCTCAAGGTGAGCCCTGAGACAAGGACTTGGGAGCAGATAGTTTATTTAGGATGTGATTTGAGTAACTGCAAGTGAAGGAGTGGGGAAAGCGAGGCAGGAAAGGGAGAAAGTCAGTAGAGTATATTGAGAAGTGGCTGCCACTGTGGGCCGCTGGAGACCATGGTAATAACCATGTGGAACGTGCCTCACAGTTGTACCAGCAAAGAGCAGGAACGTGTTTCTTTCTTTCTTTCTTTCTTTTTTAATCCACCGACTCCTGTACTTCATGGGTTGAGAATTTCTTTGAGGGCACTAAATCCCTGGTGCTTCTGGGCTGTCCTGATACCAACTAGTGCTAGAGAAAGTCTTTAGGCAGAGAAGCAGAGAGATGCAGGCACTGGCGGTGGGAAGCTGTTGCCAGGCACCAAGCAGTGTGCCGCAGCTGCAGATGAGCTCAGGGGTGGGCTGAAAGTATGTGGGTATCTGCATCTGCTCTGTGGGGCCCCAGCCAAGCTAGACTGAACATGCCCATCTCAGAAAGCAGCTTCTCATCTCTGTCCAGTTTTGCCACACAATGAGGACCTGATCTGATATGTCCAGATCTGATTTTTTTTTAGAAGAGAAGCCAGAAAATCTGATCTTTTATTTTTTGAGATGGAGTCTTGCTCTGTTGCCCAGGCTGGAGTGCAGTGGCACAATCTTGGCTCATTGTAATCTCCACCTCCTGGGTCCAAGCGATTCTCCTGCCTCAGCCTTCTAAGTGGCTGGGATTACAGACCTGGGATTACAGGCCCGCACCACCTCGCCCAGCTAATTTTTGCATTTTTAGTAGAGATGAGGTTTCGTCATGTTGGCCAGGCTGGTCTCGAACTCCAGACCTCAGGTGATCTGCCCGCCTTGGCCTCCCAAAATTTTGGGATTACAGGTGTGAGCCACTGCACCCAGCCAGAAAGTCTAATCTTAAAATGTTAGAATATTCCTGATTCACATATTTAAGCAGCTTCTTGTGCACCAACAAACACTAACCTGCAGGTCAGATTCAACCACCAGGCTGTCAGTTTGTGTCTTTGGATCCATTGATAGTCCTGATACCTCCCAAAATGTGTGAGGTTTCAGCACCGTTGGGAGCCGAAGGAAGGTACAGAAAAAGTGAGGGCTGATTGGTCCTTAGGAACGATGCTGACTGGGTAGAAGACAAGGCTGACTGTAGGAAGCAGCAAGCATGGCAGCTGAAGCCTAGTGGTGTGCTGGGAAGGTTGTGAAGAAGAGAGTATGTGTCAGCTTTATGTGGGAGGGAGGTGAGCTTGGCAGGATGACAAGATTTTGTCCAGGCAGTGAGAGCTCCCTCTTCTAGGGGGCTCCCCATAGGGTGTTTCTCTCAGACATGGACCTGCTGAGGTGCTATCCATGCCTCTTGTACATCTTCTGTGGAAGGGAAGGAGCTCTGGAAGAGCTCCCTTCTGTGGCCCAGCTTTCCTCCCAGGGGTATGGGCTGGGCCCTCTCTGGCCTCAGCCAGCATTTCCTTCAAGAGTCACCCAACAGCTGGCCAGGTGCAGTGGCTCACGCCTGTAATCCCAGAACTTTGGGAGGCCGAGACAGGTGGATTACTGGAAGTCAGGAGTTCAAGACCAGCCTGGCCAACATGGTGAAACCTTATCTCTACTGAAAACACAAAATTAGCCAGGCGTGGGCACCTATAATCCCAGCTACTCAGGAGGCTAAGGCAAGAGAATCACTTGAACCCGGGAGGCAGAGGTTGCAGTAAACCGAGGTTGTGCCATTGCACTCCAGCCTGGGCAAAAAGAGTGAAACTACGTCTCAAAAAAAAGGAAAAAAAAAAGGTCACCTAACAGCCTCACGCCACTTACTTTGCCTTTAGCACTTGAGGTCCTGTGCTGTATCACCTTCCCTGACAGCTTCCAGATGTGGCTGTGGGATCCATTGAGGACTTCCTCCTGCTGGGGAGGGGGTTTGCATTCCCTAGGGGCATCCCCATGTTATGCCTCTCAAAGGTGGCACAAGGAAGGATAGGGAAGCTTTCCTCCTCAGGCTGGCTCTGTTGCAGGCACAGGGGAGGGTGTCTGTCTGTACCACTCTTAGGAGATGGTTGAGTAGGTGTCAGGCAGGTGGTGAAGATTTGTACCAGTAACTGGGATCTGTGGGCCTAAGGGTGAAGGGGCCACTGCAGACCACCAGGTGCTTACTGCAGAGTGGTCAGCATTGTGGAGAACTCAGTCCTGGCCCACTGTCATTCTCAGCTTTTAAGTGGACAGGTGGGTTCTGCAGAAAATCTGACTGTCACATGCTTATAGCACTGGGCGGTAAATAGGACCATACTGGTACTGAATGAGAGCCTGCGAAGCCAGAGAACAGTCCCCAATACTCAGTTAAAAGTCAGGAGTGCCCAACAGTGAATTAACTATCACACTCGGGACCATTCCAGTCTAATTAGATTTGATTCAAGGTTCAGATAATTTGGTTCCCAGCATCATCATGGCAAATGTGAGCTTTTGGTGTCTATAGAAGGCACTGGGAAGTGTGAGAGGAGCAGGCATAGGTGGTGACAGAGGGAACAATTTAAAGATGAGCCCCTTGATCCTGATGATGATCCCCTCAGTAACGTTGGGGCAATGCCCTGATGTTTACTTGGTTCTCAGATATGGATTGGCCATCAGGTTGGCACAATCTGTAGCTATAAACTGAAGATAAGAAATCCTCTTCCAAGGCTGGGCACGGTGGCTCATGCCTGTAATCCCAGCATGTTGGGAGGCTGAGGCGGGCAGATCACGAGGTCAGGAGATGGAGACCATTCTGGCTAACACAGTGAAACCTTGTCTATACTAAAAATACAAAAATTAGCCGGGCGTGGTGGCGGGCACCTGTAGTCTCAGCTACTCCGGAGGCTGAGGCAGGATAATGGTGTGAACCCAGGAGGCGGAGCTTGCAGTGAGCTGCGATGGTGCCAGTGCACTCCAGCCTGGGCAACAGAGTGAGACTCTGTCTCAAAAACAAACAAACAAAAAGAAATCCTCTCCTAACTGGGCGTGGTGGCTCATGTCTGTAATCCCAGCACTTTGGGAGGCCAAGGCGGGAGGATCACCTGAGGTCGGGAGTTCGAGACCAGCCTGACCAACATGGTGAAACCCATCTCTACTAAAAATGCAAAATTAGTCGGGCATGGTGGCACATGCCTGTAATCCCAGCTACTTGGGAGGCTAAGGCAGGAGAATCGCTTGAACCCGCGAGGCAGAGGTTGCAGTGAGCTGAGATTGTGCCATTGCACTTCAGCCTGGGCAACAAGAGTGAAACTCTTGTCTCGAAAAAAAAAAAAAAAAATCCTCTCCCAGGCTGGGCATGGTGGCTCACATTTGTAATCTCAGCTGAGGCAGAAGGATCACCTGAAGCCAGGAGTTTGAGACTGCCTGGGCAATATAGTGGGACTCCATCCTAAAACAAAACAAAATAAAACAAAATTTAGCCAGGTGTGGGCACATGCCTGTAGTCCCAGCTACTCAGGAGGCTGAGGTAGGAGGATCACTTAAGCCCAGGAGTTCAAGGTTGCAGGGAGCTGTGAATGTGCCACTGCACTCCAGCCTGTGTGAAGATGGAGTCTTGCTGTGTTACCCAGGCTGGAGTGCAGGGGTGCCATCTTGGCTCACTGCAGCTTCCATCTCCCAGATTCAAGTGATTCTCCTGCCTCAACCTCCCGAGTAGCTGGGACTACAGGCACGTGCCACCACGCACGGCTAAGTTTTTATATGTTTAGTAGAGATGGGGTTTCAACATGTTGGCCAGGCTGGTCTTGAACTCCTGACCTCAGGTGATCCGCCTGCCTCAGCCTCCTAAAGTGCTGGGATTACAGGTGTGAGGCAAAAGACCCTGTCTTAAAAAAAAATTGTGTTTTTTTTTTTTTTTTTTTTTTTTTTTTGAGGCGGAGTCTGCTCTGTCGCCCGGGGACTGGAGTGGCAGTGCAGATCTCAGCTCACTGCAAGCTCCGCTCCCGGGTTTACGCCATTCTCCTGCTCAGCCTCCCGATAGCTTGGGGACTACGGCGCCGCCACCTCGCGCGGCTAGTTTTTTGTATTTTTAGTAAGAGACGGGGTTCCCGTGTTTAGCCAGGATGGTCTCGATCTCCTGACCTCGTGATCGCGTCTCGGCCTCCAGTGCTAGGATTAAGGCTTTGAGCCCACCGCGCCCGGCAAAATTGTTTTTTTTTAAAGCCTGTCCTGGTGTTCTCTGATACAGCTATAAAAGCATGCCAGGTTGCTGGCGGGAACTTGAAGGAGGTGCTGCCTCTGCTTACCAGGAGACCGTCTAGCTGTGAAGTGAATGGCTAGAAGGAGTGATTGCTGGGTCCCATTCTAGTGATGTCTGTCCTCACCTCCATGCAGAAACATAAAGAGAAACCAGAGCCCTGCCAGGGAGTGGCAGAGGCTGGTACTTCTCAGACACCTGATGTTCATGCACATGCCCTGGAATCTCATTAAAATGTAGATTCTGATTTAATAGGTCTTCTGGGGCCTGAGGGTCTGCATTTCTAACAAACACCAGGTGGTGTTGATAACACTGACCTATAAGAACATGCTTTAGGAGCAGGTTTTTAGGCAAGTGCCTTAAAAATGGGCTGGGGTGGTCAGGGACAGTCTAGAGAAGAGGGAACCTGGAATTTGGAGCATGGCTGTGAGGAGTTAGACGAAGAAAAAGGGAATGACAGCCACAGAAGTATAGGAGGGAGAAAGCAGGAGGCAGGCCTGGGGGCAGTGGTCTGAGAGACAGGTTCATATATAGCTGAGGTCCGTCAGAGGACCCTGCAGGGCACGCAGGAAGTTCAGTTGTCCTGATAGCAGGCTCTGGAGAACCATGTGAGGTTGTAGCTGAAACTGAATTTTTTTTTTTTTGGTATGGAGTTTTGCTCTTATTGCCCAGGTTGGAGTACAGTGGCATGATCTTGGCTCACTGCAACCTGTGCCTCCTGGGTTCAAGAGATTCTCCTGCCTCAGCCTCCCAAGTAGCTGGGATTACAGGCATGTGCCACCATGCCCAGCTAATTTTGTATTTTTAGTAGAGACGGGGTTTCTCCATGTTGGTCAGGCCGGTCTCAAACTCCCAACCTCAGGTGATCTGCCTGCGTCAGCCTCCCAAAGTTCTGGGATTACAGACGTGAGCCACTGCTCCTGGCCTGAATTTTTTTTTTCCTTTGAGACGTAGTCTCGCTCTGTCGCCCAGGCTGGAGAGTGGTGGCATGATCTCAGCCCACTGTAGCCTCCACCTCCCAGGTTCCAGCGATTCTCCTGCCTCAGCCTCCAGAGTAGCTGGGATTACAGGAGTGTAATGCCCGGCTAATTTTTGTATTTTTAGTAGAGGTGGGGGTTTGGCATATTGGCTAGACTGGTCTCAAACTACTGACCTCAGGTGATCCGCCCACCTCAGGCTCCCAAAGTGCTAGGATTACAAGTGTGAGCCACCACGCCTGGTGAAACTGAAATTTTAAGATAGATCTGGGAATGTCTGAAGTTTGAGAAGCTGATTGTGTTCTGGGAGCTCTGCATGGTGCCAGGCTGTTGAGGGTCCAGCTGGCAGAGGGGGGCATTGAGCTTAGCCCAGGAGGGAGGGAAAGAGATTTCCCAAGATGTGCTGACAGAGGAAAGACTCTGCTACAAGCCTGTAGGGTTGCCTGAGTTCCTGATTCTGGCAGTTGTTGACCTGGCAGTTTATCTAATTGGAGCTTGCACAGTCTTGCTAACTGGCTATTGATTACCTGAGGGTTGGAAAATGACAAATGGGGTGGGGAGTGGATTCCTGCCCAGTCCTACTGTAGCCGAAAGACTGGGTCCTTAGATTCTGCTTGCTGCTCTGCTGGAATCACAGGGCAGGACTCTGCAGCTCACAGTCAGTGAGAGAGAGAGAGTGTGTGTGTGTGTTTTGGGGAGGCACTGCCCTGCCTTTGCTCCTACTATGCTTTACCTGGAACTGAAAAGCATCAGCTCCCAGCTCCAGAGGCAAATCCTGGCAGACTCTGGGGGCCCTAATCTGTGACCGGGAGCTTGCCTGACCCCAAAATCAGATTCTACCACCCCTGTGAGAGCTCTGGGTTGGGAGGGATCTGTCTGGGACATTTCCTGGGGGAGGGGTCCTTATCATGAGATCAGGCTCTCTCAGCTGGAGACCAGTCCAGCAGACCCTCAGGCCCCACAAGACCTATTAAATCAGAATCTACATTTTAATGAGATTCCAGGGCATGTGCATGAGCATCAGGTGTCTGAGAAGTACCAGCCTCTGCCACTCCCTGGCAGGGCCCTGGTTTCTCTTTACTTTTCTGCATGGAGGTGAGGACAGACATCGCTAGAATGGGACCCAGCAATCACTCCTTCTAGCCATTCACTTCACAGCTAGACGGTCTCCTGGTAAGAAGAGGCAGCACCTCCTTCAAGTTCCTGCCAGCAACCTGGCATGCTTTTATAGCTCTATCCCAGGACACTAGGACAGGCTTTTTTGTTGTTGCTCTCCTGGCCACTGCCCACCCACAAGCACACCTGCACACACCTGGGGAAAATGCAAGAGACGTGAAGGCCTGTTCTTCCTATCCATGGAAGTTGAGATTGCCTGGGGGTAAGGAACTAGAATAGGGAATGGCCATAGGATGAACCTGCATTGGCAGACACACGTGAACACAGGCCTTGGCATAGAGCCACTGGGCCTGGACAGTCTGGAACATGGACTGTGGTGCTCAGGTCAGGTGGTTGGGCCTTGACCCCACCCACTCCAACCATCTGTCCTGTATGTGTGACAGGCATTTGCCCTTAGGAAGGCCATGTAAGAGAGTAAGGCTCTGCTGGGATAACCTCTGAGAGAGACAGTGTGTGCCATGTTGAGGGGGATGTTGCTGTGTGAATGAAGGACCTCCGACGCAGCAGTGTTTGGAGATATGGAGGTATGCATTCCTCACCAGCGAGTGTCTCATGGCGCTTGATGCCTTTCTAGGGGCACCTTTCCTGTTCACTGACCCGGTAGAGTGCTGTCCCTTGTATACCAGGCCCGGTCTGGTGTGCCTGTTTCCTGTGGGCTCTGTCCATGCAGCCCCAGTTCTCTGTAAGGCTCAGTGGCTTCCATGGACTTGAATAGAAAGCTTCCTGCAGAAGATGGGCTTTGAGAAGGAGGAGGCCCAGAGAAGGGAGCATTGCTGAGTGCTCCAGAATAAACAGATTGGGAGTGACGGAGCAGAGGTTGAAGAGGCTGGGGCAGGCCTGGTGTTTGTTGTTGGGAGCCCTGTGCACTGTGGGAGGAGCCCTCTAGGTTCTGGGTAGTGGAGGAGGAAGGCAGCAGAAAGTGGGAAGGGAGCCTGGCAGGAGGAAGGCTAACTGGAGGCTATTGGAATAATTCCATCCTGGCCTCCTGGGGATGTTTGGGGCAGATCAGGGATCCCAGGGATGGGATCCACATGGCATATGTAAGCCACAGTGGAGGAGGTGAAGGAGTATGGGGCAGAGTCCTAGCTCTGCAGGAGGGACATCAAATTGTATGGGCAGACTTGGAGAGCATTCCGGGCTACCCTCTGACCTGGAGGGCATGTGGGGTCCTGCCTGCCATCCTGGCACTCCAGATCCCCCAGCCCAAAGCCCATGCCCTAAACCCCACCCCACTCCCTGCATACCACAGGTCTGAGCCATTACCTCTGTTCACTCTCCACACCAAGCTTCTGCCTCAACTGTTCACGCTGCTCCCAGTATCGGTCTTAGTTGCTTAGAAATAATGCTGCCGGCCGGGCGCGGTGGCTCAAGCCTGTAATCCCAGCACTTTGGGAGGCCGAGACGGGCGGATCACGAGGTCAGGAGATCGAGAGCATCCTGGCTAACACAGTGAAACCCCATCTCTACTAAAAAATACAAAAAACTAGCCGGGCGAGGTGGCGGGCGCCTGTAGTCCCAGTTACTCCGGAGGCTGAGGCAGGAGAATGGCGTAAACCCAGGAGGCGGAGCTTGCAGTGAGCTGAGATCCGGCCACTGCACTCCAGCCTGGGCGACAGAGCGAGACTCCGTCTCAAAAAAAAAAAAAAAAAAAAATAATGCTGCCTACTGCCATTGTGTGGTGCCTACTGAGTAGCAGACCCAGGGCTGGACGTTCTGCACCCCCCACCTCCAGTCTACAACAACCCTGCCAGGCGGTATGTAATCCCCCACCTTACAGATAAGGAAACTGAGGATGGTGAGGTTACGTAACTTGGCCATAGTCTACCAGCCGGAGAGTGGCAGGTCTGGGATTTGATTCCAGGCTGTCTTGGCTTCAGAGTTCTTGGCCTGTCTAGGGCTGCAGTCTGCTCTCCCTGGTATGTGTGCCTCAGCACGTTGCTGGTTTCTTGTTTCAGTACTTTCTGGCCACTGATCAGTGGACACATCTCTCCTGTCTAGCCTGTAGGGTCCTTGAGGACAGCATGTACATCAGTACATATGCTCTCCACTGTCGTGTCCAGGCTTAGTACACAGTGGTACCTGTGTGCTAGGTTGAACTGGAGTATTTATAAGTGATAACTGGTGGGGGAACTTTCTCTTGGCTTCTCCTGAGGGAAGCACCAGTGGCTATTGGTGACACCCTGGGAAGGGTCCCAAATGTGACTGCTGGCAGGCAGACAGGCTGTGCAGCCTGTGGAGTGCTCCCCTCAAGGGGCCAGACTCCAGGAAGAAGCAGAGAGCCTGCTAGCGATGCAGTTAGGAGGCTGCTGGCCACAGCTGCCTGGGGGCACAGGCAGTGGGAAGACTTAAAGGCCCAGGGCTGGTGTGTGCTTGTCAACTTTTAGGGCAAATACAAGACTCTTGGAAGAGAAGTAAATGCTGAGGAGAGGATTACCGGAAAGGAGAAATCTGAATGTTTACCCAGCACCCAGAGGCACTGGAGTGGAGAGGGCATGAGGGCATGCTGCAAGTTGGGTAGAGACACAGGTTGGGAGAGACCTATGTGAATATGAGAGCAGTCTGAGGACACAGTCACCTTGAGAGGAGGCTTCCTATCACAGGAGGCCTAGGAGGCCTGGAGGAGCTGTTCCTAAAGGACAGCGCAGAAGGTGAGTCATCAGCTGCAGACTCATGGTAGAGGACTGTCAGGGTCCTCCAATGCAGAGAGTCTGTGATTTACTTGATATGAAATGTGACATCCTTGATGTCAGTGCTTTTGTCAAGAGTTCTATTCCTAGAGGCAGGACAGATGAAGGGGCTCTTGTAGGATTGATATTAGAGTGATGCCATTAGGAGCTTTGCTGTCTGCTGCATTCAGCATCCTGAATTATCACCCTCCTCTGTTTGGGCAGTCTCTGAGCTGTGGGTGAGCCCAGGTGACTATACCAGGAACAGGGTAGAAATTCTCACAGAGCCTTATGAGTGCTGCTGGTTAGGGGACAGAGTACTGTTGGGAGAGGATGCCCACCTTCATGACCACTCTGCTGCTACCTGGGTGACAAGGGCTGGTGGGAGGTGGCTTCCCAGGGGTGGGTGTCTGGTCTGCAGGTTGACCATACATTGATCTAGGGCTAAATATACCTGAAGAGGCAGTGAGCTTGACTACCTGTAGTTCTTTTTTTTTTTTGAGATGGAGTCTTACTCTGTTGCCCAGGCTGGAGTGCAGTGGTGTGATCTTGGCTCACCAAAGCCTCCACCTTTTGGGTTCAAGCGATTCTCCTGCCTCAGCCTCCCAAGTAGCTGGGATTATAGGCACCAGCTACCACACCTGGTTAGTTTTTGTATTTTTAGTAGTGACAGGGTTTCACCACATTGGCCAGGCTAGTCTCAAACTCCTGACCTCAGGTGATCTGCCTGCCTCAGCCTCCCAAAGTGCTGGGATTACAGGTGTGAGCCACCACGCCCAGCCTCCCCACTTCTTTTTTTTTTTTTTTTTTTTTTTTTTTTTTTTTTTTTTTTTTTTTT